>NW_025963891.1:4902231-5502231 GCF_023055435.1 Haliotis rufescens | reverse complement strand
CACGAATGCTAACAAGTGGCTTGCCTGTCACGGAAACTTTGTGTAAGTTGTCTTCGCTAGAACCTTTTTACCTGTTTATGTTACAGTTGTCTTACTGAGCATATTCGAAAACGAGGCTGGGGGGAATCCCGAGTGGTTACTAAACACGGGAAATCTTCAACTACGAGCTCGACTTTTTATGGCGTATTGTAATGGGAGAAAAAGGATTAACCACTGTGTTCGGTTGTTACCGAAAAATCTACACACTCGTGATTAATCTGTCACAATTAGAACTCTAATCCTCTATGTAATTGAAAATTGAAAGAACTGTTGTTAAATTTGATTATGTCTGTTTCACCATCACTCGTTCCTGTGACAGTTTGTAAAAAGTGATCTGTGGCTGGGTAATTTTATGTCAAAATAAATTGGTTCAATGAAGACTGGGGTAAGAAATGAACTTGCAACCTACATGACCCTAACATTTTCCATATGTAAATTTGTGCCCCAAAACCAAATTTATTGTTTGTCAAAGATAAGATTTCTAAACATCAGTTGAAGTGTATTATGCACACAAATTTTTTTTTTTTTTTACAGTTTAAGAACAAATTATATTTCAAAACATTAATGCCATGACTAAGCTCAGGACACAGTTCATTTTATGGAACTCATGTTGCTAACTTAAGATATTTTATTGAAAATCAAACATGATAAAATCAACTGAGAAGTGTAGTTTCTTTTGCTTCTCTGTTTTTAGGGGGTTGTGAGGGGTGTGGGGTTAGCCTAGTGGTTTATGTGTTCGCTCAGCATGCCAAAGGCCTGGGTTCAAATCCCCACATGGGTACAATATAAAAAGCCCATTTCTGGTGTCCCCTGCCATGCTGTTGCTGGAGTATTGCTAAGAGTGAGGTAAAGCCATACTCACTCATTCCTGCCAGGTGAGCTACAGTACTATGTTGTTGCTTGTGTTCCGCAGTGACCTGATGGACAAGCAGGTCCTCACCTCCTCCACATGCAGCATGTCCACAAACCGCTACGCAGCAGGAGTCCTCAAGGATGGTGAGTCCCCATCCTGCTGTACTTGAGGATACTCAAGTTTCACGTTCAAGAAATCATACATTTTTCAGGCATCTCAAGAATTTGTATAATATTACCCAGGACAAATTAGCCGTCCTAGTTGATAAACCACTAGAGCTACCAAAGCACTGACAGTGACCAATCACTGGGGAGCACTGTCCATATTCACGGCAATGAGCAATAAGCCAGCTTCTTCTTTTTTCTACACCGTTGCCATTACTCTTGAATACATGTGTGACTTAGAACACAGGTACATCTCTGACAAACATGTCAGCCCTATTTATTTCCATTGAGGACTGACATTTCTCTTTTTTTCAAAGTTCTTTAGAGTAGCTTATGTAACCATTTGGTTGATTGTCTGCACATTAGTTGACATTGTTGGTGATGATGTTGTCTGCGTCGTTGCAGGTGAGCTGCACCTGACGCCGCTGCACGGGCTGGTGCAACTGCGACCTGGTTTCTCCTACCTGGACCATGCAGACACCAGGCCCAAACCCGACCTGACAGCTGCTGGCGATGTGGGTACGTACAGAGCTAGTCATTTGATTAAGAAAACGTACAACTTTATGGATTATCGAACGTTTTCTTACTTACTCACCAACTTCTAGAAAACCAATCAAACAGTTAGTCATGTGATGCCTTAACCCCGTTAGCCACAGGGACATATTTGTCCCTCCTCTTCAAACCTCACTTTGTGGTGAATAAAACCCAAGATACATCACACAAGAGCAGTCATTTCAGGCAAAGCAAAATTACTGAAAACAACCTCTGATATTAGGTATCTATAAAAAGTCTAGCTATTTTTGACATATTTCTGCAGCACCACTCACAGCATTATTTCATGTATGTTTCGAAATCTAAATATCAGATACATATTCGGAGAAATAGCACAGTAGTGACCACAGGTGTTTGTGATTTATCCAATCAACAATGATCATTCTGAAAGTGAAAATTCTGTTTCACATATGCTGGTTATGCCTATTACATCACATATATTTCACACTTTAAATAACTGAGATAAATATATCCCAGAATTCCTCATACATTTTAGCATCAAATGACAAATTGTCTTTGACACTAATACAAGATGATTTCAAGCAAATTTTAATCACATGTTTTGACGTGACCCTGTTGTTTAAAAGTAGAAGTAGAGGATGTTTGGATTCGCTATCATGACCTTGTGTTTCCAGGAGATTCGTCCCAGGACGAGATGGAGGAAGAGGCTAAGCCGGTGACCGTCAAGTTTGCCCGCCATGAGAGCGAGGAGGCAAAGGCCAGGAGAATGGCGTCCTATGAATATCTGAAACAGCGGATGAATGAAGAGCCATGGGTACAAGTAGAGTGCCATGGGATTGAGGTAAGACAACCTTGTGCTGGAAGTGTAAAGCTGCCAAATCCTTTGAATACCTTACCTCTGGTACATCATTGCCATGAATAAAGGATCCTGTCTTTCTCGCCACCCTAGCTTTGGGGCAGCCCCAGGCATAGCGGGACCGCCTCCGTGGTCTAGTGGTAGAGCGTCCGCCTGGAGAGCGGAAGGTCCGGGGTTCGATCCCCGACCGTGTCATACCAAAAGACGTTAAAAGATGGTACTTGTTGTTACCCTGTCTGGCGCTCGGCATTAAGGGGCTAAAACAAGGACTGGTCGGCTCAGAGTCAGTATATTGTGTCTGAGTGGGGTATTCACTGCGGCATGGTATCTCAGTGAGCTAGCACTATAAATCGGCATCAGTCCAGACTAGTACAAGCAGACACACACACAGACACACACAGACACACACACACACACACACACACACACACACACACACACACACACACACACACACACACACACACACACACGTGCATGCACGTCGCTATATAAGTGCAATAATCTTGAACGCGACGTTAACCCCCATTTCACCTCACCTCACCCCAGGCATAGCACAATTTTTCAAAGTTCTTCCTTGAGAGGTGACTGCAGTAGGTGCACCTTGATTTCGGAGTGCACATATTTTTCTTGCACACAGACAACTTGGTCGCATCCGCACCCAGAGCAGATGCCGGATGAGAGAGAGTCCATCTCCCACAATATAAAGAACTAACTTACTTTAGACTGCGTTCTTCAATACCCTCCATTACTGCTAGTGTCTGATGTCTGTATTTTCTTTGTAAGTTGATCTTAACTTTACAGCAGTAAAACCTGTCCAAATTGAGTAGTGATGAAACATCTCTTTGTTTACTCCTGTACACACTGGGAAGAAGTGACATTTTCCCGCCTTGTGCATGCGTAGTTGCCTTAGGTCTGAGGATAGGGTTTACCTCAAAACTAATTAGATAAGTTGGCAGTGAATGGACGTCTCCCTTCCATTGTTATCTCCCTTACTCTGTTTTGAGGAACAGGCTATAACTGTAAGATCTTGTTGCAGGATAATATGGCAGAGTCGGAGCGGTTGTTGCTCTTAGCAACGCAGGGCGATGACATGTCAGAGTTCCAGATGGCAGGAAAAGACTACATGCATTGTCTGATGCCCCCAGCCACAGAGCAGACAGAGTGAGTAGGATATGGTTACACCACCCGTAACGGAGGTATAGCAATAACTAATGATGATCAAATCCATCCCATTGATTTATTGAGTATAATATACCACAGACAGTGAGTATGATATGGTTACACCACCCGTAACGGAGGTGTCTGAAATAAATAGCAATAACAAATGATGATCAAATACATATCATTGATTTATTGAGTATAATATATCACAGACAGTGAGTATAATATACCACAGCTAGTGAGTATAATATACCACAGACAGTATTATATACCACAGACAGTATAATATACCACAGTCAGTATGATATACCACAGACAGTATGATATACCACAGACATTACATACCACAGACAGTATAGCATACCACAGACAGTATAATATACCACACATAACTACAGTAGTTCCTTGATGTCCAATACGTCCTGTCTGTTCCAGGGACCAGCCGGCCATGCCCAACAATGTGCTGTCTCTTTCCCAGCTGAGGACTCTACCACTCCCAGACCAAGTGCGCACACTCCTCACAAATGGTATGTTTATACATCGTTATACCACGCAAATTGCTATAAATAAATTGCAATTGCTTTTGTCTTAAACACCCATGACATGTTAGATTGAGGCTTTGACAAGGTTATACAAATGACAGGGATGACCATCAAAACAAAGTTTCTATTGCAATAGTATGACAACAATATGGCAGTGGTATAGTGCCGGGTACCAGTAAGTACCTTTATATTAGGGGTGAAGTGATACATTGGTGCAGCGTGATTGTTCAGGCCATGATACGATACATGATACACTTGCTAAAAGAAAATTACTTGATACTCATAAAATGACACCGAGCAGATTTGTCAGTCAAATGTCACAAAATGGGTTGTAATTAGCCGCTTATGTATCTACAGGTAGCTTTACGTGTTGAACCTGATCTGAAATTGTGAAATGTTCCTAGGCAAGAAGTGATCTGACGTAAATATGTGTGTCGTGATATGTATCATATCGTGACCTTTGTATCATGATATGTATCATATCGTGACCTTTGTATCGTGATATGTATCATATCGTGACCTATGTATCGTGATATGTATCATATCGTGACCTATGTATCGTGATATGTATCATATCGTGACCTATGTATCGTGATATGTATCATATCGTGACCTATGTATCGTGATATGTATCATATCGTGACCTATGTATCGTGATATGTATCATATCGTGACCTATGTATCATGATATGTATCATATCGTAACCTTGCTGTATCGTTTCACCCCTACTTTATATATCCCAAGTCTTTAGTTCGGCAGAGTGCTTGGGAAGTTGTTTGGCAATAAGGGAGGTATCATAAGATTCATGAACATTTTGTGATTATAAAAGATCAACCCGATATTTTCATTTTATACTATCAATGTTTAAGCATGGCCTCAATGTGAACCACTGCTACTTTACCATGTCACGCATCCCATTGGACCCGAGACAGTTGTGAGTCATCAGTAGTTTGGTCAGTTGTTGCACCCCTACAGTGTTTTGTCTGCAGTTAGATTTGTGTGGTTTCAGTGAAAGTCCTCCGCCTCGCCCAGCTGCTTGCACTGCTCCCCCAGGGGACGGACCCTGCAGCCGTGCTCCGCTCCCTCCAGCAGGTGGCGGTGCTGGTCCAGGGGTGCTGGGTCGTCAAGAGGTAAGCTTTATGATTAAGGAAGCTTCTGTTAACTTACGAGCTGCGGTTAATTAATTAAATACAAAATACCGGGGTAGATCTCATCACACCGATACACAAGTCTCCTGAAACACATCTCAGACACGCCGTGCATACGACAATACAGCTAGCAATACATAGATTCTGAATCGACCATTGTCATGTGTAGCATCATATGCGGTGCAGAGTTGTGTCCCTTATCTGTGCCAAGATAACAGTCTTGGTTTCACATCTCACATCTCACATCTCTGAGATCTGCATTTTGATTGGACCACCAAATCTGATTATCAGCATTATCAAATTTTAGAGTTAGATCCTGATGTTAGTTCAATATGGCATCATGTCTCTTCACAACAATAGAAACTGAAAACAAATCTGCTTCATTGTGGACTGAAAGGTAATATCAAATACTCATTCAAAGTTCTGTATCTTTATCCATGGCGACCGTGGCACAGCACCTTGAAAGTCACTTCCTTGTTTCTGGCATGTTCTGGGGCGGTCAGGTAGCCTAGTGGTTAAAGCGTTCGCTCGTCACGCCGAAGACCCGGGTTCGATTCCCGACATGGGTACAATGTGTGAAGCCCATTTCTGGTGTCCCCCGCCGTGATATTGCTGGAATATTGCTAAAAGCGGCGTAAAACCATATTCACTCACTCTGGCATGTTCTGTTGACTCCGTGTTTAACTTATTACCTCACATGGAAGTGACTGAAGTATTGTGATAAAACTCATCATGTGAGTGTTTGTATAAGCTGTCCACCATTGATTTTGGTTTTGAACATTCAACCTGTAAGAAATAATCTTCTGATGACATCAATTTGACGACATCTTCATTTCACTACATATAGAGTGTTTGTGGCTTTTATCATGGCAGAATGACCCAAAGTTAGTGTTGAGACATTTAGATGTGAAGTGGATCATGTCATCCCATGCTTTGACCATGTGTTGCAGTGAGGTGCTGTACCCGAAGGAAGCCTGCAGTCCGCACAGCGGCATCTCCTCCGAGATCCTGTGTCGCGGCAGGGACTACGTGGTGAGCAGTCATGTTGCCAACTGTGTGGTAAAGTCTCTGATTTGCATTGTGGAAATAAATATCAACAGACACGTGAAGATTCGGGGTAGAATAGGTCATCAGCAACCCATGCTTGCTTGCCGTAAAAGGCGACTATGCTTGTCGTAAGAGGCGACTAATGGGAACGAGTGTTTAGGCTCGCTGACTTGGTTGATGCATGTCATCATATCCCAACTGCGTGGATCGATGCTCATGATGTCAATCACAGGATTGTCTGGTCCAGACTCGATCATTTACAGACTGCCATCACATAGCTGGAATATTGTTGACTGTGTTGTTAAATAACAAGCAAACAAACAAAATATCAACAATCACAAACAATAATATGGATGACGACTTCTTTATCCACACTGAGGTAAAATTTTGTGAAGTACTAGCATGTGAACCCTCAGTTATTTCCTGGCCATCATGCAGCTGGAGTATTGTTGAGTGTGGCGTAGAGCAAACCAAGTAACTAGCGTGTGACGTCCTGTTTCAGATGTGGAAGTTCACCCAGTCCAGGCATGTTGTCCGCAAAGATGTGTCCTCTGTGATAAAGGTAGGTCATTTATTGTGTCATGGATCTGTTAACCTGTTAGCTCAACTGGTCAAAGATGTGTCCTCTGTGATAAAGGTAGGTCATTTATTGTGTCATGGATCTGTTAACCTGTTAGCTCAACTGGTCAAAGATGTGTCCTCTGTGATAAAGGTAGGTCATGTCTTGTGTCATGGATCTGTTAACATGTTAGCTCAACTGGTCAAAGATGTGTCCTCTGTGATAAAGGTAGGTCGTTTCAAGTACATCTTGATTAAAAAAATCTTTGCAAAAGATGTTTCTTGGCATCAAGACTGAAGTTTCTTGTTTTACACAAAGCTTATGTGAATCCAGTTTGATATTTGGACTTGACTGCAGTATCTACAAGAAGCAAGTCATCTGTCATGGGGGCTTTATTCCCAACACACATGGTAATGAAGGCGACACATTGTTTGTGATGGGGTGTCTATTTCTTTCCAGCTACCAGCCGAGGATGTCAAAGACATTCTGGAGCAGATGTCAAAGGTCAAGGCCAATAAGGGCTGGGAGTTTGTGTGTGAGTTTGACAAGGAGTTCACAGACAGGTGAGAAGTCATGGTGTTACAACCTGGTTCATGTGATAAGCAAAATGTTCTGCCAGGGACGCCTTTGTCAGAAGTCTTGGTCACTGATACTCACTGATTAGTGAGTAAGGAATACTGAAGGTCTCAACCAAGCTTATCAGTGTGCACACCACGCTCAACAAAACTTTTTTCATTATTGGAGCTGGCCAGTAAACATTAACAAAGGCAGGGATTCATGGTCAGATTCAGTCCCCAGTACTTCATTGTTGACTGAAATGGAGATTGAACAATCAGGCTTTGTAACTCGGGTGATTGTGTGTTAACATACACAGACTCCAGTGGTCATTGATCATGCCATCAACCTATACTCTGTTAGTTACAGGCCACTGTGATATGACAGGAATAGTGCAGACTGCAGCTTAAAACAACAATGAAAAACAGACTTGCTTGAGAATATCAGGACATAATGTCACTCAGATGCCACCACACGCACCATTTTTCATCTTTGCTTTCAGTCCTAACTATTGATGCAGACATGCTTGTTAATCATTGTGGGTAAGCTATGTGAGGACTACACTTGATGGTGGAGTGTGTGTTGTGCAGGTACACGGACATTGTGCAGCGGCAGAAGATGCTGTGGGATGCTAAGTACCAGGCCCTCGCCAAGCAGTTCAAGATTCCCAAAGATCAAGACAAAAAAGTCAAAGGTGTGCTAAGGAAAACTTTATATTATTATCATAGAATCTACCATCTTCTTTTATTGCAAAGATGTATCAATATTCAAAGTGGAGTTAAACCAATCACTCTCACTGACTCGCCCATCTTGATAGATTATTTAATGATGGAGATCTTTTGATATGCAAAAGACATTTGGATTACAAATGAATTACTTATACTTCACCGTGCATCTTATTGACAGTGAGTTTGATTGTTTCCTACAGGAACGGAAATGGAATCGCCTACCAAGATTGAAAAACCACGGCGCCGGAGAACATCATCCAAATCATCTCCACGCCAACGGACACTAAGTGGGCGGTCTGTCTCGGATCAGAGTGATATTGAAATGGAACCTGCATCCAAACCTGGCAGTCTTACAAGGGAGGTAACTCCTGTAATGACAGAACCACTGGTGATCCACGAGGAGATCCACGACTCTGCTTCAAACATTGCAGAACAAATGGAAGTCTCTGAATCCGACCATGTGACACAAAATGGTCCAATCAGTGATGACACAAATACCAGTGATACTAATAATTTAACCAATGGTATTAGTACTGAACTACGAGAAGAACTGTTGTCATTCATGGCTAATTTATTACGGACTAGAAAAGTGTTTACACATAGTGAAATGAAACGACTCTTCGCCCTGAAACTTCAGATGTGTCCACCAGGGCACGTGTTGGGGTCGGGGGTGTCAGAGAAGTTGCTGGAGGATGTTGTTGTGGAGGCTGGAGGCATGTCAATAGATAACCAGGTGAGAATGGGGCCTTCATGTTAAACTGCCGCACGGTATCCCAGGGGGCAAGCAATATAAAATCGACATCAGTCCAGACTAGTACAAGCAGCCACACACCCACAAACACGTGGATGCACGTCGCTTTATAAATGCAATAACCTTGGACGCAGCGTTAAAACCTAATTTCACCTCACCTTGTGTTCCAGTGGCCTCCTAACACGAAGCCGGAGCCAATCTATGCTCTTGTCAAAGTGGGGGATGAAAGCGATGGGGTAAGTACATCGGTGACTCGGTGGAATGCCTTGTTGTATGGTTGGTGCCATGGGATTCAAACACTGCCCCTTGTTGGAGACCTTGTGTGATTTGAGACAGGGTGATGGGGTGGCTTATTGGTGAAAGCATTTGCTTGTCATTCACAAGTCCCAAGTTCAATTCCACTCATTGGTACAATGTGTTTAGCCCTGTTCTGGCGTCCTCCACCGTTGTGTTGCAGTAATATTGCTAAAAGCATAGAACCTGACTCATGCACTCTTACTAAGAGTCCTAGTATCCAAACAGTGGCTTCCTACAATGACTTCAATGCAGCCTAAGACCTTTAACTCCTTACTTTGTCTAAGTGTGTAACCAAGGACTTCTAGCCTTACTTTGTCTAAGTGTGTAACCAAGGACTTCTAGCCTTACTTTGTCTAAGTGTGTAACCAAGGACTTCTAGCCTTACTTGGGGCGGTCGGGTAGCTCAGTGGTTAAAGCGTTCGCTCGTCACGCCGAAGACCCGGGTTCGATTCCCGACATGGGTACAATGTGTGAAGCCCATTTCTGGTGTCCCCCGCCGTGCTATTGCTGGAATATTGCTAAAAGCGGCGTAAAACCATACTCACTCACTCCGTCACTCTAGCCTTTCTTTGTGTATCCAAGGACTTCTAGCCTTACTTTGTCTAAGTGTGTAACCAAGGACTTCTAGTGTAACTGTCCCTGCAAGTGCCCTATGAATACTTGGTATATTTGGTATATGCATACAGAACTTCTGTTGTTGATGGTGTGCCGCCATGTTCTGCTCAAAGATGATGTATTCCTTGCAGGTAAGGAAGGTCCTGTTTGATATGTTCCGTGGAAGCTGCCGAGTGAAGACAAGTGCTTTCAAGAAAAAGATTTTGGAATTCACTGGGAGTGAACAGTCTGACATTAACTGTAGAACACTGCTCAGGGTAAGCTGGGATATGAAACACTGCTCAGGGTAAGCTGGGACATGAAACACTGCTCAGGGTAAGCTGGGATATGAAACACTGCTCAGGGTAAGCTGGGACATGAAACACTGCTCAGGGTAGGCTGGGATATGAAACACTGCTAAGGGTAAGCTGGGATATGGAACACTGCTCTGGGTAAGCTGGGATATGAAACACTGCTCTGGGTAAGCTGTGGCACAACGTAAGTGATCTGCTAAAGAGTCTTGATACTTCGATAGTTGTCATAATGAGACATGAAGCACTTAGGGAACTCTTTTTTGGGTAGTTACACATTTTGCATATTTCAGTTTTTAGGTTAAAGGCAATGTACTTTGTTCAGTCTCTCCCCTCCTCGGAGTGAAGTGTGTGACGATGTGTCTATGCTGGTTTCAGGAATACTGTGAGACACGTGGAGCACTGTGGTACTTAAAGGGGGCGTGTCCAGACTCATGATGAAGGGCAGCTCCTTTGCTGGGAGCATTGTCAGCTAATCCTGTGATGTCAGCATAAACATTCCTGCAGCCAACTGTGGAGCCACCTGTCACCATCTTCAACGTGTTGAGCCACCACTCTCAACATGTGGAGCCACAGCTCTCAACATGTGGAGCCACTACTCTCAACATGTGGAGCCACAACTCTCAACATGTGGAGCCACCACTCTCAAAATGTGGAGCCACAACTCTCAAAATGTGGAGCCACCACTCTCAACATGTGGAGCCACCACTCTCAACATGTGGAGCCACCACTCTCAGCACGTGGAGCCACCTGCCTTTATCTCCAACACAAGCCTTGAGTTAACACTCAGCCCTATAGATGTCTGTTACATGCATTAAATGTTATGTTCTGTATCTCCCTCGGAATTGTATAAGAATAAACAAGTAATTTTTATGACAACAAAACCTGGGCCCTCACATGCATACGACAGTAAAGCTAGCATGAGGGACAAATACTCCAATACTGAAATCTGTAAATCATCTTTTTCCCCACTGAAATGTCTTGTTGTATCATTGGTACATCATTCCTCGATACAAGGTGAATTTGGTATGCACACCCAATACATAGCTCTGATGGTAGTCAGTATTGAAGGGACAAGGTTATTTTGTGTCAAATGTGCTGGTCAATCTGTCCATCACATGGAAGGTTTGTAACCTCAGTCTTCATTATGAGGCCTGCAGTCAGTATCTGCTTCCCGTATGGCCGTAGAATCGTGCTTAAGGTGTTGCTGTGTGGAAGCAGGTACTGAGAGTTGTCTGATCGTGTGACAAGTACTCTCTAAATACAACACAGCACAGATTGGTGAATCAATATTAATTTGAGGACTAACGAGACTAGTCACAGATTGGGAACCCGCACGCAGGACTAGTGGAGTGCTGAAATCCACAAGCCATTTGCTATCCACTGCTCTGCCAGCAGCCTTGTCCTCAGTATAGACACCTCAGTTCCGTTAGGGGCAGTTGGGTAGCCTAGTGGTTAAAGTGTTCGCCTGTCACATTGAAGGCTCGGGTTCAATTCCCCACATGGGTACGATGTGTGAAGCCAATTTCTGGTGTCCCCTCGCCTTGACATTGCTGGAATATTGCTTAAAGCGGCATAAAACCATAGTCGCTCAGCTGCATTATTTTACAATCAGGCCAGATGTCTTAAGGTGCTGCTATTCGCTGTGCAGAGTTGAGTATTCTAGATGTGCCTAAAACCTACACCCCCTGCCTATGTTTCAAGTCAGCACCACACTCCTGCTTTCACCAAAGAATACCTGCATCATGGGAGGCTTTCCTCCGCATGAAACTGACATGCCGGGATATGATTGAAATACCAGTCATTAAACCAAACTTACTATCTGACAAGGGCGGTCAGTGAGCCTTGTGGTTAAAACGTTGACTCGTGACACTAAATACCTGGGTTTGTTTTCCATCATGGGTACAATGGGTGAAGTGCATTTCTGCTGTCCCGTCGTGATATAGCTGGACTTTTACTAAAAGGGGCGTAAAGCCCAACTCACTCACTCACTCACTCACTCACTCACTCACTCAATGCATCTGACAACCATATTGTGTTGTGATTGGCTCTGAATTCTTTGTTAGTGAGAGCTAGTATTTGTGGTTATGACCATGTTTGCAATATTTATGACTTCTCACTGTACTCTCACGTTAGGCTACTGCATGACATACCTGAAATAATGTCCAATCATTGTTAAGTCCCTCTCTCTCACTGCTGGTGCAGGACATAATAACCCATCATGCACGTCGATGTACGGATAAGCTGTAATCAATGTACAATACATTCACAGCATCTGTCAAACCTTGAACGAGAGTCGTGACATATGTTGTGTAACAATGAGATGTTGTTTCCATGGAAACGGGATGAGCCTTACATGTGTCACAAGTGAGGTGTGCAGGATTTTACAAACTGACTAGGCTGATACGCCATGAGAACAAACATGACACATTACAGATTTGTTCTTACAAGACTTAATTTTTGATGTGACTTCCATCAGACTCTCCATGGTAACTCAAAGGACGACCATGGTCATTTGTGACGTGACCAGCATGTCACATCAAACATAATGAGGTCATAATAATTACAAAGGCTGGACAGCCAGCTTGTATGGATTTTACAAAAACTTGACTTGTCAGTCAGATAGGTAGATTGTCTCGGGAGTATTGGTTATTCCTATTGGTTTCCTGTTGGCTGCAAGGATGTCCCAAGCAACCTTATATGTACAGATATTTTGTACACCCTTTGTACTCAAAGAAATAAAACAATGAAAGTATTGGTATGTCCATGTGTTTATCATTGTAGGTGATATTGATGCAATGCCTTTTGGGTACAACTTTCTCAGCAGACACAAACTTGTGTGCGTCTGATCTTTCTTGTTCCAGATTATCGTAAAGCAGAAGCAATAAACAACATTAGGAGTGTTTCGGTTCTTTTTTGCTCTTTCGGTCACTTCCCTGTGGAGATCCCAGGTCAGAACAGGTCCCCAGTACCCCATGCTTGTCTCCCTGTGGAGATCCCGGGTCAGAACAGGTCCCCAGTACCCAATGCTTGTCTCCCTGTGGAGATTTCAGCGTAGAACAGGTCCCCAGTACCCCATGCTTGTCTCCCTGTGGAGATCCCAGGTCAGAACAGGTCCCCAGTACCTCGTGCTTCAAGCCTGTCATCAACCCCTACGGGGATCGGGTGGTCATGCGCAGTGACTTGGTTGATTGCAAGTCACTGCGTCACACTTCTCGCGAACTATAACTTTAAAGTTACTGTAATAAACAGTGATGAATAGGAAGCGTTAGAGGAATACATATTTGTATTTGTTGTGGCTTAAGTTACATTAGAAACCTCCAACTACTTGCTAAATGGTTGTCTGAATTATGAAAGTATTCCAACGTTAGTAAAGCTATTCATTATAGCTATCTATTCCATGGCATGATTGTGTCATTACTTAAATGACTGACAATTACGTTAAGGCCAATAATTTATGGAGATTATGATCAACTGAATGCAGTTGATAAATGTCAGCGGCAGTGCTAGCCCAAGCATGCTGGACTCGTGGCTGCTGTCTGGCCGTCACCAAACTGATAGACGCTCACCTCTTGACCAGTAATACATCGCCATAGCAACACCTCTTAATGGGCAACACATGTCCTTATGAAGTCGATTGTTCCCCATTTGTTCTGCTGAAACAAAGGGAACATAGGTTTGAATTACGCTTGTCATCCCCGGCATGTTTCCTAATCAAGTCAATGCAGTGTTTGCACAACGTTCATCGCCAGTCGTCAAAAGTGAGACTCGGTCAAACCCTGAAGAACATTTCATGTGAAAAATAGTCGGAAGTAAATAAAATCTGCATTGACGAAACATTGGTTATGGAGATATGTCCCTCAGTGTATATACAAACGTGGAGTCTTCCCTACAGAAAACGGGGTGGACCATGATTGTCCTCTACAGTGAGGTTTTGGGTGGAGCGCCTGATCTGATTGTGTCCTCGTGTCCAGCCAATGGGATTGTGCTCATGCTATCTGGCACAGGTTTGTCTCAACATGACTTTGTACAGGTTCTTGTTAATTAGGCAGGGGGTTGTCGGCACGGCTACTATAGATATGTTCCCAGGGTACTTTTCGGTGTACCCTAACCAATATCAGAATACAGAACGGTACCAAAACGGCGGACGAGTCCATATTTCACAAGCTGAAACCGGTTTGTGTTGTACTTCGGTTGCATTGCTGATATCGAGTCCATGTGCATCGCGGAATTACAGAACATACAGCACTGAGTATGCTCGTTTTTATATCTCACCCTGGAAAACATCCCATACAACAAACAGTATGACATTTCCGATACAGAAAACCCGCCATGTTCAGTGACATTTAGACGAACGCGTACTGTGGAGCTGGATTTTACCGCGGCTAAGCACGCAAGATGTCTTTCCACGCAAGCGTACCAGGAACCAGTTCAGCGCACTGCGGAATGGACTCGTCCCAGGGTATCGTTCTGTATTCCGTTCTTGGTCAGGGTACATTTGTGTGTACTGAAAAGTAAAGGGTGCATATCTGTAATACCTGAGCCGACAACGACCCCTTCAGAGTAGGAATCTACATCGAAACGTCGTTAAATGCAATTAACCATAAGTTGTTATCTATAAAGTATGATTTCTTATTTTCTAATAAATTTGGACCAGCATAGGTCACGGGAACCTATCCTTAATCCGGTAACCCACAGGGTGCAAGATCCGGGGAAGAATAGGTCTTCAGCAACCCATGCTTGTCGTAAAGGGTGACTTTGCTTGTCGTAAGAGGCGACTAACGGGATCGGGTGGTCAGGCTCGCTGACTTGGTTGATGCATATCATCGTATCCCAATTGCCTTGATCGATGCTCAAGATGTCAATCACTGGATTGTATGGTCCAGACTCGATTGTTAACAGACCGCTGTCATGTAGTTGAGTGTGGCGTTAGACAAACAAACAAAACAAGCAAGTAAACGACATCCACGAGTTTACGACATTGTATGTCAATGTGCATGCACGCAGTGAAAACACCGACATCCAACTACACCATAAAATACAGCTTCCAGTGGTCCAGTCCGTATCAAGATGACTGAGGTGAGGTGAAATGGGGTTTAACGTCGCGTCTGCTTATACTAGTCCGGACTGATGGCGATTAATAATGCTAGCCACTGAGATACCATGCCGCAGTTTAACATGCATGCCCCATGCTTTCAGACACGACACCAGTCCTTTTAGCCCCTTAATGTCGAGACGCTAGACAGGATAACAACAAATACCATCTTTTAAGGGCTTTTTGGTATGACCCGGCCCGGGATCGAACCCCGGACCTTTCGGGCGGACGCTGTACCACTAGCCCACGGAGGTGTTCCAAGATGACTGACGACATCCACCAGTCCTGGTTGGGCGGTGCTGGCGTTAACGGGTCTAGTGTCGAGACATACGTGTACAAGATGGCTGACGACATCCACCCGTCCTGGTTGGGCGGTGCTGGCGTTAACGGGTCTGGTGTAGAGATATACGTGAACGAGATGACTGACGACATCCACCCGTCCTGGTTGGGCGGTGCTGGCGTTAACGGGTCTAGTGTCGAGACATACGTGTACGAGATGGCTGACGACATCCACCCGTCCTGGTTGGGCGGTGCTGGCGTTAACGGGTCTTGTGTCGAGATATACGTGTACGAGATGACTGACGACATCTACCCGTCCTGGTTGGGCGGTGCTGGCGTTAACGGGTCTGGTGTAGAGATATACGTGCACGAGATGGCTGACGACATCTACCCGTCCTGGTTGGGCGGTGCTGGCGTTAACGGGTCTGGTGTAGAGATATACGTGCACGAGATGGCTGACGACATCCACCCGTCCTGGTGGGCGGTGCTGGCGTTAACGGGTCTAGTGTCGAGACATACGTGTACGAGATGACTGACGACATCCACGGGTCTAGTGTCGAGATAGACGTGTACGAGATGACTAACGACATCCACCCGTCCTGATTGGGCGGTGCTGGCGTTAACGGGTCTTGTGTCGAGATATACGTGTACGAGATGACTGACGACATCCACGGGTCTAGTGTCGAGATAGACGTGTACGAGATGACTAACGACATCCACCCGTCCTGATTGGGCGGTGCTGGCGTTAACGGGTCTAGTGCCGAGATAGACTTGTACGAGATGACTAACGACATCCACCCGTCCTGATTGGGCTGTGCTGGCGTTAACGGGTCTAGTGTCGAGGTAGACGTGTACGAGATGACTAACGACATCTACCCGTCCTGGTTGGGCGGTGCTGGCGTTAACGGGTCTGGTGTAGAGATATACGTGCACGAGATGGCTGACGACATCCACCCGTCCTGGTGGGCGGTGCTGGCGTTAACGGGTCTGGTGTAGAGATATACGTGCACGAGATCGCTGACGACATCCACCCGTCCTGGTGGGCGGTGCTGGCGTTAACGGGTCTAGTGTCGAGACATACGTGTACGAGATGACTGACGACATCCACGGGTCTAGTGCCGAGATAGACTTGTACGAGATGACTAACGACATCCACCCGTCCTGATTGGGCTGTGCTGGCGTTAACGGGTCTAGTGTCGAGGTAGACGTGTACGAGATGACTAACGACATCCACCCGTCCTGATTGGACGGTGCTGGCGTTAACGGGTCTAGTGTCGAGATATACGTGTACGAGATGACTGACGACATCCACCCGTCCTGATTGGGCGGTGCTGGCGTTAACGGGGATATTCATGTACGAGATGACACCACAGGGAGGCTTTATTTCAGGTTCCCAGCCGTCGGGAATATCAGGTGGAATACGTCTTGTGAAGATTTCCTTCTGTCGCGCAAATATGGTCATGACTTTGAAGCTTGTAGGGTTTAATATTGCACGTCTGCTAATACATCAAGATTGTCGACGTTTCCCAATAGTGACTCTTCTCATACTGTCACGGTATTGCTCTAGTTATGAGGAGTCATGTTTCGCTAACATTCATAATATTACTGAACACAATAACTTGGGGATCATAAACATTTTGGGGGATATTTTTGTGTAGTGAAGACTAAGCACCAACTTTCATAAAAAAATATCCCCAATATTCCTATTATCCCGATTTTTTTTGTTCGGTACGTGTGTACATAAAAAATGGGAATTCTCTTCTACACGTTATGTGGCTACTCGTGTACATTGCGAGTGGGGGCAAGGGTCGTCGTCTAAGGCGCCGCTATTCCCTGTGCAGAGTTGCGTCCCTTGGTCCCGCCAGAAACCTATGATTGTGGGTTCGAATCCCTGTTCGCCCCGATTATGTTTCTAGGTATGTCAGCACCATACCCGTGCTCGTGGGTTTCACAGAAGTGGTAAACGTCTAAGACCTGCATCACTTCGGGCTTTCCTCCCACATTAAGCTGACACGCCGTGATATAACTGGAATAGTGTTAAAAGCGGCGTTAAAAACAACGCGTGAATGGGTGAGTATGGTGTTACGTGGCTTTTAAGCAATATTCACGCCATATGACGACAGTAGACACCATAAATGGGCTTCACACATTGTAACCATAAAGGGAGTTTAGCCTGGTCTGTATATGGACAACATGACTTACACTGTATATTGCCCCGGCAGATCGGTCTGCAGGAACTATGCATTATAGTCAAGGTCTGCGGTTCTGCCCCTTTGTCAAGCATGTAATATAACAACCTGTGTGGGCTATAGTCTAGTAGTATAGTGACGCATTCCTTACTCTCCGAAAGGAAGTATGTTTCCCGTAAAAGGTATGCAATTTATCAATGTTTTAAAACCACATCGATATCATAAGCGACAACGACAGATAATTACATTTTGAACTGGTCTGATATTTTAGACTATATCTATTTCCCACGCGTCTTCTGTTCAGTGTATTGATCGCTGTAGGCGACTTTCATCGACCAGATTGAACTAGCTATTCATCACGGGAATATTCCACAATAACATTCAGGTTTTCACTTTTCAGAGTTCCAATTGTATATTCATGAGTATCCACAAAATACCTAAGGTAAACCTTCAATTCTTCAGGGAACATGATCATGTTTTCCCAGGCCATGGCGAGGCTTTGGTAAACTCGACTGATTTTTCTTCAGACATGTAATATCCCCTGATCGTTACAAGTATCTGTAGGTATAGTATTTCACAATTATTACTCTTATAATAACAGCGTGCTTTTTTCTGACGCAGACGCAAGCTGTTATGAGAATATCATAACCTGAATGGTTTTTATGAACAAATCCAACAACAAGGGACCATTACCATACGATCAAATAAGAAAATCTACTGAAAACGTACAAGACGTGAATTATTTTTATTACCACTTCAATTATTATTATTATTATTATTATTATTATTATTATTATTATTATTAAATATGAAAATCTAATACTGATGTTGCCTTTGTTTGGTCTGATATGCGAGTCAAGTTCTGACGCTCCGTCAGTGTGTCAGTCGACGAAGCGAAGGTGTTGTCACCGATACTGTCCTTAGATAGGATGGTAGATGCGTGAATATACTGACGTGGTAAAACTGTATGCAGGTGCGCGTTATCACATGACAGCATTTTATCGGGCTTAGATCTTTACTTGTTTCAGTACAACAGGTTGTTGTTAAACGTCCTCGTGTGATTTTGTGGTAACAGGTGTGTGGGGATAATATATCCATTCTTTGATAAACAATTCATAATAATTTACATATTCAGAGGGTCCAGTGTGAATTAAACGACGCTTTAAAAAAGTTAGTTTTCATATCCTTTGGACAGCCGAAGGTTACTACAAATATCTTTGGAATTTGAGTATTAGTTCAATCGCTTGAAAAAGGTCAAATAACTAGTTTCTGGTATGCAGTCACAGAGATAATGCCCTAAGGATCTCAAAACTGTATATGGAACTTGGGGAAACGTTCTGCGCGCACTTTGGCCAGCTTAAATGTATGCGAGGGGGCAAATGGACATAAAGTCATTATCTTGGTGATGTTGATTGATTTACACATTTCCAAGAGCTTTCCATATGTATAACACATGGTATGGTTTTACTTAGTTAAAATATATGTATGAAAAATGTATCATTTCTCGTCACGATATGGCTGAAATATTGCCGATGTGACGTAAAGCATTAACTCGCTCACTCACTCGGTATGGTTTCCAAAAGGTGTCACGTGACCAGCCCCTAATGCATTATTGTCGGTTATTACGTTTGAACCCGGTTTGGACGTGCATAGGATATGATGTGGTTGTGGATGAATGAGTTGAAAAGTAGCTGGTGAAACCGACCATGCAAAATTAGAGTATATCTTAAAACTTCGTCTACTGTGGCGTCTGTCTGAAGACTCCGTCACTGTAAGGACTGTCTACATACTCCGTCCATTGTAAGGCCTGTCTTAATGCTGCGTCCACTGTAAGGAATGTCTGTATTCCCCGTCCACTGTAAGAACTGTCTGTATTCCCCGTCCACTGTAAGGAATGTCTGTATTCTCCGTCCACTCTAAGGAATGTCTGTATTCTCCGTCCACTGTAAGGAATGTCTGTATTCTCCGTCCACTGTAAGGACTGTCTGTATTCTCCGTCCACTGTAAGGAATGTCTGTATTCTCCGTCCACTGTAAGGACTGTCTGTATTCTCCGTCCACTGTAAGGACTGTCTGTATTCTCCGTCCACTGTAAGGAATGTCTGTATTCTCCGTCCACTGTAAGGACTGTCTGTATTCTCCGTCCATTGTAAGGAATGTCTGTATTCTCCGTCCACTGTTAGGACTGTCTGTATTCTCCGTCCACTGTAAGGACTGTCTGTATTCTCCGTCCACTGTAAGGAATGTCTGTATTCTCCGTCCACTGTAAGGACTGTCTGTATTCTCCGTCCACTGTAAGGAATGTCTGTATTCTCCGTCCACTGTAAGGACTGTCTGTATTCTCCGTCCACTGTAAGGACTGTCTGTATTCTCCGTCCACTGTAAGGAATGTCTGTATTCTCCGTCCACTGTAAGGACTGTCTGTATTCTCCGTCCACTGTAAGGACTGTCTGTATTCTCCGTCCACTGTAAGGAATGTCTGTATTCTCCGTCCACTGTAAGGACTGTCTGTATTCCCCGTCCACTGTAAGGAATGTCTGTATTCTCCGTCCACTGTAAGGAATGTCTGTATTCTCCGTCCACTGTAAGGAATGTCTGTATTCTCCGTCCACTGTAAGGAATGTCTGTATTCTTCGTCCACTGTAAGGAATGTCTGTATTCTCCGTCCACTGTAAGGACTGTCTGTATTCTCCGTCCACTGTAAGGACTGTCTGTATTCTCCGTCCACTGTAAGGACTGTCTGTATTCTCCGTCCACTGTAAGGACTGTCTGTATTCTCCGTCCACTGTAAGGAATGTCTGTATTCTCCGTCCACTGTAAGGAATGTCTGTATTCTCCGTCCACTGTAAGGACTGTCTGTATTCTCCGTCCACTGTAAGGAATGTCTGTATTCTCCGTCCACTGTAAGGACTGTCTGTATTCTCCGTCCACTGTGAGGACTATATAAATGCTGCGTCCACTATTAGGACTGTCTGTATTCTCCGTCCACTGTAAGGACTGTCTACATGCTGAGTCCACTGTAAGGAGTGTCTGCAGATTCCGTCCACTGTAAGAACTATATACAGACTCCAGTCTACAACAGGCAGGCGCGCCCATTCAAACTAACCCCTCCCTGTCTAGCAAACAATGTATGCACGTGGCTGAATGTCACAGGATGTATTTATCGGCGTTCTCTGTCACAATGACTAATTATCTCCCCTGACTTCTGCTGATCTGTTGCTGTCTGATCGAAGCCCCGCCAGGGGGCCCGCGTTAACTAAGTTGACACAGCATGGGTTAATTGTCCGTCCATGTTGTTACCACCTTGTCGGTGCTACTGTTTTCCCTGAGTGTCGGGAGATGGAGTTATAGATGTGATGCGGTAGTTGCACAAGCGAAGAAAACCCAACGCATTTTTATTTTATATATTCTTTTATGTAACTACATGTAGGCGTTAACCAACACGGACATCAAGATTGCCGTCAGTCAGCTGCGAGAAATGACGTACCTAAATGGTCTCCGAGGCTCCACGTGTGTTCTATTGATGTGAGGAATCGACGAAACCTTGAACTGGTTCACAGGAACAACATGCGACGTGTTTGGGCACATGGTCGTCATTATGGAAAACACATCAAGAATATGACTGGCCCTACAGCCATACTTAACATGACTGCAAGATATTTGAAAAACCGGTCACTGATGAGTGAGTGAGTTACTGAATGAGTGGGTGACTTACAGAGTGAGTGAGTGAGTTACTGAATGAGTGGGTGACTTACAGAGTGAGTGAGTGAGTGAGTGAGTGAGTGAGTGAGTGAGTGACTTACTGAGTGAGTGAGTTACTGAGTGAGTGAACGAGTTACTGAGTGAGTGGGTGACTTACAGAGTGAGTTACTGAGTGAGTGGGTGACTTACAGAGTGAGTGAGTGAGTGAGTGGGTGACTTACAGAGTGAGTGAGTTACTGAGTGAGTGGGTGACTTACAGAGTGAGTGAGTGAGTGAGTGGGTGACTTACAGAGTGAGTGAGTTACTGAGTGAGTGGGTGACTTACAGAGTGAGTGAGTTACTGAGTGAATTGGTGACTTACAGAGTGAGTGAGTTAGTGAGTTACTGAGTGAGTGAATGAGTTACTGAGTGAGTTGGTGACTTACAGAGTGAGTGAGTGAATGAGTTACTGAGTGAGTGGGTGACTTAAAGAGTGAGTGAGTGAATGACTTACTGAGTGAGTGAGGTACTGAGTGAGTGAGTGAGTGGGTGACTTACAGAGTGAGTGAGTGACTTACTGAGTGGGTGAGTTACTGAGTTAGTGAATGAGTTACTGAGTGAGTGGGTGACTTACAGAGTGAGTGAGTGAATGACTTACTGAGTGAGTGAGGTACTGAGTGAGTGAGTGAGTGGGTGACTTACAGAGTGAGTGAGTGACTTACTGAGTGGGTGAGTTACTGAGTGAGTGAATGAGTTACTGAGTGAGTGGGTGACTTACAGAGTGAGTGAGTGAATGACTTACTGAGTGAGTGAGGTACTGAGTGAGTGAGTGAGTGGGTGACTTACAGAGTGAGTGAGTGACTTACTGAGCGGGTGAGTTGCTGAGTGAGTGAATGAGTTACTGAGTGAGTGGGTGACTTACAGAGTGAGTGAGTGACTTACAGAGTGATTGAGTGAGTGACTTACTGAGTGAGTGACTTACCGAGTGAGTGGGTGACTTACAGAGTGAGTGAGTGAGTGACTTACAGAGTGAGTGAGTGACTTACAGAGTGAGTGAGTGAGTGAGTGAGTGAGTGAGTGAATGAACATTATTCCAGCTATATCACATCTGGGGACATCGAGGACAGACTTATGTAACCATGTTGGGAATCGAGCCCGGATATTCGTTGCAACCAGCGAACTGTTTAAAATCAAACCCAATGGAATAATTTAAAACATGGATCCAACTCAAGTCTACAATGATTTGGCAAGCCTCAGTTCTTGAAATTAAGCATTGTTCTGTGCTCCATTTGGATTAAAAAAATTTATTTTGTAGATATATATTTTTTAATAAGATAACTGTATTTCTGGGACTAAATGTTGGACTGACTATCCGTCCGACCTGTCACTAATGGTAGATAGACCCTAGTCTCGGGTTGCAAGTGACGAAAAGGCAACCCACACAATACTTTGTTTGTCGTTTGTGAGTCTGCATGATTGTGACGTCGATGTCGGTGTCGGTGCGTTGGTGTCGGCACGTGTCCCATCGCTAGTGCAATAATGCACCACAAAGTTCATTTCAAGCAACTTTGTACTATATATGCCTGTAGACGTCATGTCGATTTGAATGTAAAGATGTTGACTCGTTCATTGATCAAAGTCTTTTGACTTTGACCTGACAACTGACGCACTGTTAAAACCTAACGTTGTACCTGTGATGAGGTATCTCTGAAATGTTGATGTCGCTTTCGAGCATATTTTCACTCGCCACGCACGTTGCAATCGCTACCAACTTGACATGTGTTGTCACTGTCACTGCCGCCAGTTTGTCACCGCCTCTAACACTGACGCAGTACACCTGGCAGTAAAACAGCCCATAAACACAATATACTTCATAGGGGAACCGATAGATTAACAAAAGGCGCATTTCGATTATAATTAACTTGACTTTCTTTATGTCATGTTTGCATCACAGCATCATTGTGTCTGGCAACTTCGTCGACGGTGACACACGGGAATATCGCTACCTCGAGCCTGGCGACACTGGTGGCAAGAAAATACATTTAATAAAACCGGAATCATGAATGCAAGAAGCAAGTGTGTGCTTATAATCACGTTCTGACTTACTATCATTTTAATCAGATACAACTATGATAAAACATCAATTTCAGTGCGAAATCAGCATTTGCTGGAAGCGTTCGTTAAATCTTAAACATTTAGTAAGTAATGCCCCGTTCACATGAACAGCATTTACTAACGTAAGTAATTTTGCACATGTGTAGCTATACATACGTGTGTATATGTAAATTTACTATGCGTTCACATGAAACCCAACTTAGGTATGTAAATAAAGTATGTAAACAGTTTAAGGCACACATACTCGTCAGTCTGTTCACGACTTTCAACACAAAACAGGTTGTTTTCCAATCAAATTTGAATGAGAGGAGAGTTACTTCACCGAATATTTTCGTATGAAGCAACGTGTTTGATTTAATTTGTTTTGACTCCTTGAAACCAAAAGAAAACACCGTCCGCTCAACTCTGTATATACCCATAAAAGTTGGCAACTGTGGACAATTTGTTTGGTGTTGGCAAAAGAACAGATATTAATCAGATCATCATCTTACGTTAACATAAACGTTCACATTGCAACATATACACACATTGCAAATTTACATTTACATTTGCACCTGCTCCAAGCATGATGCAAATTTGCTCCTGGTGTAAATATACACACATGAGTAAACGCGTTCACATGACAAGTATACTCACGTATATATTTCTACACTCGTATGCACATATGGACATATATGTATAGAGGCGCATGTGACCGGGGTATTAGATTGTTGTACAGTAAACTACATTTAAAACGAACAGACGGATATAACGAATTTATTTTTTTGGCTCCGGGCATTTGTTGTATATATGCTTATAACGAACTACGGTTATAACGAACTGATATTAGCGATCCCATTGGGTTCGTTATAACCGTAGTTTACTGTATTTCGTTTACCCTACATCTCATCACACAGATAAATTAAGACACTGTACATGATTAACAACCTTTATGAACATAACTCGCCGTGAGCCTACGAGTATATATATCTACGCTATACAGTGCAACACGATATGTGTATTGACACATTGTAGCTATACGGCGCTGCGTCAGCTGGGCTGGATCACTCTATACAGACCGTGCCATTTCACATCGATAATGAATGAATTAGTTGTGATACTGATTCTTTTATTCAATACAGATTCACATCGATTCGGAAACATCTGTAACGACTTTGACTTCATGGATGACGATTGTAGTTGTCTCTGCAGCATCAGCAACACCTGTCTGTCCGTCCATTAACAGTTCTTTAGAATTGTAGACAGAAGCAGAATGTTTGCAATTGTTACGTGTCGATTCCCAAAGTGAAACAATTTAGTGTGAAACCAACAAATGGTATACAATCAACAGTTGTATTGCAACATTAACTAGGTTTACAAATCAATACAATTCACTACTCAGCAATTGCGACGATAATATGCAATAGTGTGGTACTACCATATTCTATGGCAGTACGACACGCCATCAAACTTGACAAAGTCACAATTCTCATCAGTATCACAATCTGACACAACGTCCACAGGAGAAACAGTGGCAACACACTGAGTAGGTACATTGTCATTTCCTTCGTGCTATTTTCTAATCATATTGCCATGACAAAGCTGTCGTTTTACGACAGCCTGGTGCTTGTACAAGATTGCCTGTATCACGGACGTGTCTGTCAATAACATACGGACAGTGGTAGCACGCAATGGCTGAACAGTGATTGGCAAATACACTAAGACTTTATCGCCAGGATTGCAATTTCTCTCTGAGATATATTGTCCTAATGTACTTTCATTTTGCTCTGGGATTCCTTCAAGTTATCCTTAGCAACTTCACAGGCTTCACAACTTCAGCAGAGCCCAGAATGATGAGACATTCTCCAACAAACTCTTTTCAGACTTATCATTAAGCCAATGCTCCTTCAAGTGCCTCAAAGGTCCACGAACATTATGGCAAAAGACGAGATCCGAATGACTAAAATCTTTTGACTCCTTAGCTGACACCATCACAGCAAACAACAACAAATGAATGCCTTCATCTCAACCCTTCTCAGTCTCAAAACAGTAAGTCCTTATCATATTCTTAAGAGTCTGACGGAATCCCTCTAAAGCTCCTTGAGATTCAGAATGATATGCATTAGACTTAATCTGAGGTATGCCTAACATGACATGAAAGTAGAGCCCTGATCTGATTAAGAAGATCCGAGGAAGAATAGGTCTTCAGCAACCCATGCTTGCCGTAAACGGTGACTATGCTTGTCGTAAAAGGCGACTAATGGGAACGGTGGGTCAGGCTCGCTGACTTGGTTGATGCATGTCATCGATCCCAATTGCTTTGATCGATGCTCATGATATCAATCACTGGATTGTCTGGTCCAGACTCGATTATTTACACACCGCCGTCATATAGCTGGAATGTTGCTGAGTTCGGCGTTAAACAGAAAAACCAACCAACCATTCTGACTGAATAGTCTTAGGCAAACCAACCATGGTGAAGAACTTTATCTTGAGAACCTGAGCTGTAATATTCCGTTAAATGAATAGCCTCTGGAAACCTTGTGAAAGCTGGAATGGGTTTCAAAGGTTCGGCTGGGATTTTCTGATTATTTTTGCCAACCATTTGACACACATGGCATGTTTTGCAAAACTCAGGAACATCGCGCCTCAAATTAGGCCCCCAAAAATGGGCCAGAATATTGTCACAAGTTTTGTTTACACCCAAATGGCCTGTCGAAGCAGTTTCATGTGCCAAACTCAAAACATGATTTCTATATGAATTTTGAAGAACAATTTGATGGAAAATCTTCCATTCATTATCAGCAGGTACATCCGGCGGCCTCCATTTCCTCATCAACACACTATCCTTGACATACTAACATACTGGAACCTTGACAGCTTCTTCAAACGAGAGTGCCCTCTTGGTAAGAACTGGGACTTCCCCATGTAACTTCACTAACGTCTCCCTACACAGAACTGGTCTCTTACCAGGCAAATTGTCAGACTTGTGAGTACTCTCACTCGAAAATTTAGACAGGTCAAGAGCCTGATCCAAAACAGTGCCAGTCACAGCTGGACTTATTCTCAGAATTTTTTTGTTCAGCCATAGCACGAGTAACAACACACCAAGGAAAAATACCTGGAATTTCTTTTTCAAGATTGCTCGTGCTAGGCTCTGGACAAAGAACAGGATCAGCCAAACATCCCCCTGCCAAATCATTCCTAAAAGGCAAGTCTGCACCTTGAACAGGTAGAGTTTCTACAAAATCTGTCTTCGAATTCACAAAATGGAGAGGTGCACTGGTAAAATCACATAAACCCTATAACAAAGCCCCAGGGATCGCGGATGACTCATCAGAAAGTGGCAAAATACGATCCAAAATTAGAGTTTGAAGAGCACCAGTACCTCTCAAAACGGTAATGGGCGTAACATTGGAACTTCACTAATAAAAGGTAAGTATTCCTCTCTCACAACAACAGACTTTGATGACTGGTGACAGCTAACTCCTCATTAGCATTGGCGGAAGAATGACTGTTCTTGAAAGATAGCTTTCTACACTCAGACATGATATGCCCTGGCGTGCGGCGATATCTACAAGTAGGCTGACGGAAATCAAGAAGTATCTTTCGAAACAACTGGAGTAGAACTTTTTGTCAACAAACTCAAAACCAGACTTGTTACAACTAGATCTAGGAGAGGATGAACTTTCCTGATTTGTAACGCTGCGAGCTCCTGTCTGTAAACCCTGACTGCTTAAAACTAACCCCGTCAGTCAAAGAAGAGCCTTGTGCAACTGATCCACTTTCTGCTCATCAAGCAAGATATGTCCGAATGTCCGTTGACATACTACTTAAAATCCTCCAGCAAAGCCAACTGCTTCAAACTAATAAAATCACCATTGACCTCCTTGAAGTGCATCGCCTATCAAGCATAGTTTCCTTCTCCCTTGTAAACTCAACAAAAGTAGAAATATTAATGCCTATTTTATGGATGCAGACAGAACAGGATCGAATGGTGAGATGTGGGGATGCGAGTGTGTTGACAGATGAGATGTGGGGATGCGAGGGTGTTGCCAGGTGAGATGTGGGGATGCGAGGGTGTTGACAGGTGAGATGTGGGGATGCGAGGGTGTTGCCAGGTGAGATGTGGGGATGCGAGGGTGTTGACAGGTGAGATGTGGGGATGCGAGGGTGTTGACAGGTGAGATGTGGGGATGCGAGGGTGTTGCCAGGTGAGATGTGGGGATGCGAGGGTGTTGCCAGGTGAGATGTGGGGATGCGAGGGTGTTGCCAGGTGAGATGTGGGGATGCGAGGGTGTTGACGGATGAGATGTGGGGATGCGAGGGTGTTGACAGGTGAGATGTGGGGATGCGAGGGTGTTGACAGGTGAGATGTGGGGATGCGAGGGTGTTGCCAGGTGAGATGTGGGGATGCGAGGGAGTTTCTGTGTGCCGTGTCACATCCTGGGATAGGTATTATTAATAAACAGAAGTTAATTATATGCGTTATGAAATATTACAACAGATTGTTTGAATTAACGAAATATTGTATTGAAAAATACCAGCGACAATATTAGATACGGATCTTTATAAATTACTTTCACACTCAGTGAATTTTATCAGTGAAAAGAATGTGATCAAGGACCTCTCTCTCTACCTCTCTCCCCCCCCCCCCCCCCCCCCCCCCCCCCCCCCCCCCCTCCTCCTCCCCTCTCTCTCTCTCTCTCCCTCTCTCTCTTCAAGTACGGATGCTTCAAGTATGGAGAATTTATGGACTTCATAGCTGGGACGTACGAGTGACGATCATGATTAATAGTCGTATTGTTATTTTGTCATTGATTAATGTCTGCCTAGATACACGATACAGCCATATCGCAATCTGAACCAAGGTTGTCCAGGGTAGCTGATGCACACAACTCGACCCTCGCATGTTATGACGTCATATCACATATCATGCTTCATATGGGACCCTTTCGCGTTGTTTTCAAGGCCGTATTTTGAAACTGTCGACGCTGAAAGTTAGTATATCAGTAAACAGTGCTGGAGATGCCGGACAATCATGGTATCGGTCACGTGACACTGTCAGGACACGGTAGGACAATTGCAAACTGCCTGTGAGTAAGTGAGTTGGGATTAACGCCGCCTTAAACATTATTCCAGTTATTTCACGGCGTGTCAGCTTAATGTGGGAGGAAACCCCGAAGTGATGCAGGTCTCAGACGTTTACCACTTCGGTGAAACCCACGAGCACGGGTATGGTGCTGACAAACCTAGAAACATAACCAGGGCGAACCGGGATTCGAACTCATAGTCATAGGTTTCTGGCGTGCCCAAGGGACGCAACTCTGCACAACGAATCGCAGCGCCTTAGGCAGCTGGGCCACCCGTGCCCCCTGCAAACAGCCTGTACACGTCATAGAAAGCTATCGCAATGTAACCCATCTATGGCTGTCGTGTTTAGCTCTCTTAATTTTAGTAGCATCTCGGTGTCTACTGGCCAAATATCAATAAAAAATATAATATGGGACTCCTATTCTTCATACGGTATATTAAACACAAAAGTATATTTTGGGGGATACTTTATGTTTTTGTGGTTTGGTCTTCACTACAAACAATATCCTAAAAAAATATCAAAACCTTTTTCTGTTCATTGTAAATAAAGAGAGTAACAGGTGGTTCATTGTATATAGACAGTATGCCTCTGTGCATGGCAGCTGACGATGACAGGGGACAGTGTGAGATGCATTGTTAAAGGGACAGGGAACCCTAAATTTAGAGGCGGAATAATTCTGGTAAATGAACAACAGCTGCCCACATTGAAGACGTTTTTTGTGTGAAACAGGGCATAAGCGACTGTTGATAAGCCAGCATTTGTCTGAGGGCAAGAATTACATCAATACCGGAATTGAGAGTACGGGTTATCTCCCTTCCATGTCGGCGATGTCTCCCAGCGTGGCTGTGCCTCTATGCGAGGAACAGGAGGCTGTCTGTGGCCGTTCGGACCACGTGTGCTCCATCTGTGAGCCGAGTATTGACGGTGTTGTGCTATGGGTTACAAGTCTACAAGGGCTTCACTCGACCTGAACAGACAGGGGCGTAATACGTATAAAGAATCTAAAATATTCAACCTCTACTGTTTATATCGTTTTATTTAATGTCTGGGTTAAACATATTCGTCCATCTTTGTTGAACAGGACGCCCCTCTATCTTCATTTGTGTTCTACAGGACGCTGCTCCATCATTTGTGTTCTAAAGGACGCTCCTCAATCTGCCATCTGTGTCCCACAGCTCACTCCTCCATCTTAATTCCATCTTCCATCTGTGTCCCACAGTTCGCTCCTCGTCATAATTCCATCTTCCATCTGTGTCTTATAGTTCGCTCCTCCATCTTAATTCCATCTTCCATCTGTGTCTTATAGTTCGCTCCTCCATCTTAATTCCATCTTCCATCTGTGTATTATAGTTCGCTCCTCGTCCTAATTCGATCTTACATCTGTGTCCTATAGTTCGCTCCTCGTCTTAATTCCATCTTCCATCTGTGTATTATAGTTCGCTCCTCGTCATAATTCCATCTTCCATCTGTGTATTATAGTTCGCTCCTCGTCATAATTCCATCTTCCATCTGTGTCTTATAGTTCGCTCCTCCATCTTCATTTTATCTTCCATCTGTGTATTATAGTTCGCTCCTCATCTTAATTCCATCTTCCATCTGTGTATTATAGTTCGCTCCTCGTCATAATTCCATCTTCCATCTGTGTCTTATAGTTCGCTCCTCCATCTTCATTTTATCTTCCATCTGTGTATTATAGTTCGCTCCTCATCTTAATTCCATCTTCCATCTGTGTATTATAGTTCGCTCCTCGTCATAATTCCATCTTCCATCTGTGTCTTATAGTTCGCTCCTCCATCTTCATTTTATCTTCCATCTGTGTATTATAGTTCGCTCCTCATCTTAATTCCATCTTCCATCTGTGTATTATAGTTCGCTCCTCGTCATAATTCCATCTTCCATCTGTGTCTTATAGTTCGCTCCTCCATCTTAATTCCATCTTCCATCTGTGTATTATAGTTCGCTCCTCGTCATAATTCCATCTTCCATCTGTGTATTATAGTTCGCTCCTCGTCATAATTCCATCTTCCATCTGTGTCTTATAGTTCGCTCCTCCATCTTAATTCCATCTTCCATCTGTGTATTATAGTTCGCTCCTCGTCATAATTCCATCTTCCATCTGTGTAATATAGTTCGCTCCTCGTCATAATTCGATCTTACATCTGTGTCCTATAGTTCGCTCCTCGTCTTAATTCCATCTTCCATCTGTGTCTTATAGTTCGCTCCTCGTCATAATTCCATCTTCCATCTGTGTATTATAGTTCGCTCCTCGTCATAATTCCATCTTCCATCTGTGTCTTATAGTTCGCTCCTCCATCTTAATTCCACCTTCCATCTGTGTATTATAGTTCGCTCCTCGTCATAATTCGATCTTCCATCTGTGTCCTATAGTTCGCTCCTCATCTTAATTCCATCGCCTATCTGTGTCCACTAGTTCGCTCCCCCATCTGTATTATATCTTCCAAGGCTCAGTGTTTGTTTCTGTGCGTTAACTCCCTTTAACTGTGGTTGCACAGCTGCCTAGTGTGTGGTATATGGTTAGGTCACAGAGTCGCGAGGGCTCCTCTCAGCAATATCGAACAGAACATCTTCTATCTTCTATAAATTACATCATACGACCTTTAAGAGTCGTATGCATATATACGTTGGTCTATGTTCAGATTAATACGTTCCGCCGATATGACATATGTATCGGTTACCGTGGGCTATACATTACAATTAAAGGCATAGGCGTGCTGGAAAGCAGACGCATGGTACATTATTGTAATCCTGTCTAACACAGGATATCAATAGATCACTTATTTGTGACAATGTAGAACCAATACAAGCGTGGACCACTTGTGCAGGAGAGGCGACATCTGTCGCCCTTCAGCAGGCAGCACATCCACGTACCGCATATAGTCAATCCACACGAGACGTTTTATGGGGGTGAGGAACAAACGTGCGGAATATCGACCGTCCAAAACGTTTTAAATGTTATTCAATATGAACATGATCCATGCATATTCAACAAACGAAATGTGTCATAGTGTATTTGTCGGATAAGTGCACTTGTGTTTTTGAAGTTGTAGTGTAGTTTCAGACAGTTAATTTCAACTCATTGATTTCAAGTGGGTTGTGAATTGAAATAAAGACGTTCTTATCGGCCCCGATTATCGAGGGTAGTTTTCATCCATTATTTATTATCAGTACGAGAAAGGAGAGAGGATACACCGCATGATTAAAGATGTGTGATATAATGAATACCATATAGCGTAAGGTATCAAGTTTAGAAAAGTGCATGTACTTATCTTTAAGTTTTCGAATCTAAACTACGCCTTGCCAGCAATGGCGGATACGTGCGCGGAGACGTGTCACCAAGCACGGGGCGTCAGAAGTAGGGCATTGAGGAAGTGGAGGTTGTCAATGTCGCCTGTCCACGTGGATGACGTGGCATGTTGTTGCGGGCTTGTTCAGTCGGGCGTGGCCAGCTGTGACTTGGCTGTACCTCTTTAGAGTAACCATGGCGACCGCGTTATTTGCGAGTTGACATACGTGACATCAAACAGCTCAATTTGAAGAACCCGTCTACACTTGACACGTACAGTAATTACACCTGGGGTTTTTACACAATGTATGCTCTGTTGACCGAGGCACAGGCGTGGTTGTCTTAATGGGAATCACTGAAAGGTTTTACTGTCTATGCTCTTGTCCACATGTTGTCCGGACCCCCACAACCCCCTTCCCACCATACCCACCTCATCCCCACCCCCCTTTCGAATATAATGTATTAATATGTTGTATGCAGTAAATATTACTGAGAGAGTACAGTAAACTACGGTTATAACGAACTCAAAGGGACCACTAATTTTAGTTCGTTATAACCGTAGTTCGTTATAAGCATATATACAGCATAACTACAGCAAATAGTCGGGACTAAAAAGCAAGTTCGTTATATCCGACAGTTCGTTATAAGCGTGTTCGTTATAACCGTAGTTTACTGTATTTTGATATTTTGGACCCCTCCCTTTTAAAAATGCTGGATCCGCCCTTAAATTAGTAAGATCTTAAGATTTACAAAAACAATTTCTTTTTCCAAAACCACATCACTAATTAATGTTAAGGTATTGAAAGTTTTTTTTTATTTATATTTATTTTGATAATTTTGTACGAATATTGAAACAATTTAACAGTTATTCGTCTCGCTTAGACTTCAGCAAAATCTGTGTTAGACTAAATGTACATGTTTAATAAGGTGGGCAAATATTTGCTTCACATTTTCCTTCAGTGTGTCTTCCAAGCCGGTACACAGAAGCTAGGGACAAGTCAATACCGGATCTATAAACTCCCCACACGCGATATCTACCGATTACCCCTGGAGGGTGCGCTCACAGAGGTGCACAAGCGCGGTGTAGGGAGTTTGCTGTGCGCGCACACCCTCAATAACGTTCTTGTACTTGGTTTTGATCAACGATGGCGCTATTCTCAACTGGCAATAACGACATTAAGGTTATAAAATATGGATTTTCTGTTTGCCATTGTTCGCAAATACATGCAAATATCATGGCATAAAGAAATATATTTTTTATAAGCATGAGTTATGGATTCTCTGTCAGTGTACAGAATGCTGAGGTGCTTGTCATGGACAATTACATCAGATTCCGTTCTATTATATGTACAAATCACCCTGCTACCAGTAACCAGCCATTCATAATGGACTTCCTCGCGTGTTTATGTCACAAACGTGGGATGAGATAATAATACCCTACTACAGTAGAACACACAACCTTCCAAATAGAGTGAGGGGCACGGGTGGCCCAGTCGTCTAAGGCGCCGCGATTCGCTGTGCAGAGTTGCGTCCCTTGCGCACGCCAGAAACCTATGATTGTGGGTTCGAATCCCGGTTCGCCCCGATTATGTTTCTAGGTTTGTCATACCGTGCTTATGGGTTTCACCGAAGTGGTAAACGTCTGAGACCTTTTAGCAACATTCCAGCAATATCACGGCGGGGCACACCAGAAATGGGCTTCACACATCGTACCCATGTGTGGAATCGACCCCGGCCTTTTCGTCAAGACGATCGAGCTATTGCTTTAACCCAAGGCTACCCCACCGCCACTCCAAAAAAGAAACGAAACATTTTGTCATGCTTTAAACAGCTAATCTGGCGGTTTATTTTTGCCTTTAACGCAATGTCTATATGTCAAACAACAGACAGCCAGGCTTCTTCCTCCATTCGAGATCACACATCGTCGCTGAAATCATGTTTTACAAGCTAAAACGCGTTTGCTTTCATTATATATAATTATATATACACACGTAATCATATTTATATTCATAACAAAATGCAGCCTGATTTACAGCATAATGACACACAACCGCGTTGTCGAGTGCAGGTAAAAGTCCCGTAAAAACCCATTGCCAACACGTACCCAGCGTGACGATATGCACGGGAACCTACAGCTGGCTTCTCAAGTCCTTCCCAGACATATTTAATCAAGGTAAATAGTACACGTGGCTGTATACCTGGCCGAGTATCCAAGTAGGCAATGTGAGGTGTGTACGTCACGACCAGGGCAATCTCGGGTTAACCTGACCGACATGTTAAATCAGCCGTGGTTGCCCCCAGCCAAGCATTCCCTCATAGGTCTCGTGTTCGGCAGCATAGTAGACGCATGGCTCTATCTGCCACACTTTTTTCATATCTTTAACAACCAGTTACCTTATCAAACATAAGACGGGATAACATAGAGTAGTTCTTGATGGTGTAGTTTCATTCCTGCAGGTTCCAAGATTGGTTTGTTGGTTTGTCTGTTTGTTTGTTGTTAAACGCCTCACTCGGCAATATTCCAGCTATATATATGACGGCGCTCTGTAAATAATCGAGTCTGAACTAAACAATCCAGTGATTTACATCATGGGTGATGGTCCACACGTGTGTGTGTGTGTGTGTGTGTGTGTGTGTGTGTGTGTGTGTGTGTGAGTGTGCGTGTACTAGTCCGGATTAATGCCGATTTTATATAGGTAAAGGAGAAGCCACTTCTAGGGATTACTTGAGATTGTAAACCTTGACACGATTGAACAGGGTATGTTCCCGAATGTCAGGGTTAACAATCTCAAGTAATCCCGAGAAGTTGTTTGTCCAATTAATAAAGCGACTCATCACATAAATGATATGAAAACATCGAGATACGTTATACCGAAACAATACAGTGTGTCGCGGTATAAAAGGAATTCGATTAAAGAGAGAAAACACGTGCAACATGGACCAACTGGATTCATGACATCTTTGTTTGTTATTTAACGCCGCACTCAGCAATATTCCGGCGGTCTGAAAATAATCGAATCTGGGCCAGACAATTCAGTGATTAACATCATGAGCATCGATCCACGCAATTCGGTTTGCCGTAAAAGGCGACTATGCTTGTCGTAAGAAGCGACTAACAGTATCGGGTGGTCAGGCTCGCTGACTTGGTTGATGCGTGTCATCGATACCAATTGCGTGGATCGATGCTCATAATGTCAATCACTGGATTGTCTTGTCCAGACTCGATTATTTACAGACCGCCGTCATATAGCCGGAATATTGCTGCGTGCATGCGGCGTAAAACAACAAACAAACAAACAAAATACACTGATGATGTGTCAAGTCTTCGTGACAAAACAATTAATGAACACACTACTGAAATATTAAACCATCAATGTAACATCATGAGCATCGATCCACGCAATTGGGTTTGAATGGGTCTTCAGCAACCCATTCTTGCCGTAAAAGGCGACTATGCTTGTCGTAAGAAGCGACTAACGGGATCGGGTGGTCAGGCTCGCTGACTTGGTTGATGCGTGTCATCGATACCAATTGCGTGGATCGATGCTCATATTGTCAATCACTGGATTGTCTTGTCCAGACTCGATTATTTACAGACCGCCGTCATATAGCCGGAATATTGCTGCGTGCATGCGGCGTTAAACAACAAACAAACGAACAAACAAACAAAACATAATCTCTTTGGTCAACGGCGGTGTAGTGTTTGTAAAAGCTTATGCGTATTGTCCAGTGCCCTGTAGCGTCAAACATATAGAGAAGGCTATGATAAGTCTGCGATAATCGGCTGGGTCAGCGCTATCATCCTTACTGAAGAACACCAAGCGAGGCGAGATAACGTTACAGGTATACAGTGACCAAGCTAAACGCACGCCTGCACATAATGACAACTAATGGATACACTGCACACACTCCATTGTTTTTTGTATTTTTTATACACTATGTATAAGCGTCGTTAAAAACGTAAACTGCACTGGAGTCTGTTGTGACACAATCTCGAATTTATAGACTGAGTGAGTTGGTTTGATGCCGATGTATTGCAGTAAGGTCATGCCATGTCAGCTTTAAATGTGAGAAAAGGTCAAGGACGTTCATACCATTGTAGCGAAACCCACGGGTACGGGTATAATACTGACAAACCACAGATCATGATCAGTTAAATCTGGCATTCGAACCCGCATTTAGCAGATCCTGGCTTAACTAAATGACACGACCTTGTACAGCGAATTGCAATGCCCTCTTGATGCATTTAGGAGTGAGTGAGTGAGTTGGGTTTAACGCCGCTTTTAACATTATTCCAGTTATATCACGGCGTGTCAGCTTAATGTGGGAGGAAAGCCCGAAGTGATGCAGGTCTTAGACGTTTACCACTTCGGTGAAACCCACGAGCACGGGTATGGTGCTGACAAACCTAGAAACATAATCGGGGTGAACCGGGATTCGAACCCACAATCATAGGTTTCTGGCGTGTCCAGGGGACGCAACTCTGCACAGCGAATCGCGGCGCCTTAGACGACTTGGCCACCCGTGCCCCCCCGATACATTTAGGAACTTTAGTGAGCTGCAACTGTCTGCTGTGCAGAGTCCCTTGTCCGCCAGAACAAATCGGTATGGGGTTCGAATCCTAAATCATGTGGGATATTTAATTTGTCACCACCAGGATGTGTTGATGGGTTTCAAGTGTGGCGAAGTCATAACGTCTTCATATTGCATCAACTACCCTTTCTTTCTGAAGGTCATGCATCACTTCGGGCTTTCCTCCCACATAAGCTGACACGCCGCGATATAACAAGAATACTGTTAAGAGTGGCGTTAAACCCAACTCACTCACTCTGAAGGTCAAATTGTCGTGATGCTTCCGGTTGCCTTGGAAATACCGAGAACAGTACTCGTCGAACATCCGAACACCGCCGAAAAAAATATATTGACCAGTGTCAATCATCTGCCCGCGTGGTTAACTCTATCCAGTTCGTTTGCCTGGGGACTCCCACATGCGTTGTTTACTTTTTTACTGTAAATTGAAACAATCCTCATGTTTACATTTCCTTTGTTTTCCTTCTAATCGGAAGTAAACACGAATCTCCGAAAACTGTATTCAACGCTGAGCTCGCCACACTGTTGGAACTTGCACCGCTACACTGTATTTATATATTCACCGGCGTGTGGCACTTTCATTGCAACTTGGCATAAGCCCGGAGCTATCCTGATACGGGCTTACGTGTACCTACCTGATCACAGAATAGCCTCGTCAGCACCTGAAACGATAACGAGGGACATAAATCATAGGTTATATGTGTTCATATACCACTGTTTCAAGTGTGATTATTATGTGTATTGGCATGTGGTATACAGTTATCCAACCCTTCTGCTTATTCACTGCATGCTGCTATTTATCACACTCAAAACCATATGTGAGTGTTCATGTCACCCTGTGACATTCAAAGGAAGGCTATATATGCACATAAATCATTATAATTTTATACCCATTTCAGATGAGAGATGATTTTTTACGTCTCTCGAAAATTAATATAAGCACAAAACAGTTTGCAGGTCGACCTTGACACTTTAATGATGGTGGGTGGGGGTGTAGTGAGATGATCTGGGTAAGTGTGGCTGGTAGGGCGGGGTATGTTTCTGGTAGGGCGGGGTATGTGTGTGGTGAGGCGGCGTATGTGTGTGGTAGGGTGGGTCAGGCTGTGAGATGGGGCGGGGGGTATGTGTGTGGTGGGCGGGGTACATGGTGGGGCGTGGTATATATGTGTGGCGGTGCGGGGTATGTGTGTGGTAGGGCAGGGTATATATGTGTGGTGGGGTGGGGTATGTGTGTGGTGGGACGGGGTATGTGTTTGGTGGGGCGGGGTATGTGTGTGGTAGGGCGGGGTATATATGTGTGGTGGGGTGGGGTATGTGTGTGTGGTGGGGCGGGGTATATGTGTGTGGTGGGGTGGGGTATGTGTGTGGTGGGGCGGGGCATATGTGTGTGGTGGGGCGGGGTCAGCGTGATGTTGGAGAAGCTTTTCCTGTAGGTCGCATTCTGACTAAATTTTCACCATAGTCAAAATGCGCTTAGTTTTGCATGGATTGTTACATTAAGCCAATCTGCACCCCCACCCAGTTCTTTACCATTTCCGTCTTCCAGCTGATGCTACAGCTAATGATACAGCTGATGATACAGCTAATGATACAGTGTGTGCTTTATATGTTTTGAACGAAGCAGTTTCTCACAGTTACCCCATTTTTTGGTGGTAAAAAAGGTGGTGATGTGTATCCATTCCCTATTACACTGTTCTTCAATTCTTTAAGGGGGCACGGGTGGCCCAGTCGTCTAAGGCGCCGCGATTCGCTGTGCAGAGTTGCGTCCCTTGGGTAAGAAAACGCTAGAAACCTATGATTGTGGGTTTTCTAATCCCGGTTCGCCCCGATTATGTTTCTAGGTTTGTCAGCGCCATACCCGTGCTCCTGGGTTTCACCGAAGTGGTAAACGTCTGAGACCTGCATCACTTCGGGCTTTCCTCCCACATTAAGCTGACAGGCCGTGATATAACATGAATACTGTTAAAAGCGGCGTTAAACCAAACTCACTCAGTTCTTCAATTCTCTTGCCTCGGAGAGATGGCATCAAATTGCTTCCAATACTTTGTATAAACTGCATAATTAAGCCCCCGTTAAGTCCCCGTTACACTATGAAAAACTTTGATTAAAAAACACTTGGTCAAAGTCCATTTAGACAACGTTTTTGATATTGTAACATGCCGTTAAAAACGCATAGTGTTTGACGGACTTCAATGGAATAGTAACCGATCCTGTTCTTCATCACAACTTTGATGGACTTTGATGTAATTCAGCCAATCAGAATGCAAGTAACATATAGAAATTGAAACCCTCAGTCTTGTGTCCTGCCTTTGAATGTAAGGCTTCGCCAACTTTCAGAGGAACATTTCCTTCTGACTGCCATAAACAGTATGTACCTGCCTTTTTGAAAGCTCTAGTCAGTATGAAATTTGTAGGACCAGGTATGAAAAAAACAATCTTCAAGCATTCCAAACTACAGTAAACTACGGTTATAACGAACTCAAAAGGACCACCAATTTTATTTTGTTGTAACCGTAGTTCGTTATAAACATATATACACCATATATACAGCGAATGACTTGGACCAATAAAACCAGATCGTTATATCCGCCAGTTCGTTATAAGCGTGTTCGTTATAAACGTAGTTTACTGTATTTCAGAACATCTTGTCTTCAATGCGTGAAATCTAGGTGACCAGCTCATCAACACAAAGACACCACTGGGACCGAGAAATACAAGTCCCAGTTTACTTGGTATTAAACAAGAAAACGTGATCTTGTTGACACATGTCAAAATATGGTGTATTTGAAGAGATATAGCACAGTTTGTGGTGTTTATGAAGACGAAGGTGTGGTATACCCACCAACATTCTCAAAAGATAACATCTATCATAATCCCTGTTTTACAACAGCAACAAATTCACTTCATGGTACCAACATTTCACTATTGCAGCAGCGTCCAACAGCTGAAGAGGAAGGAACATCACATGTTGTTCTTTTGGCTGAAGAAAGCACACAAACAAGGAAAACCATTTCCAAACAGCCCATAGTATATACTAATGTACCCCAATCCTGTTTTAGCAAGATGGGTAATTATGTGCTTCAATTAAAAGGACCTTTCACCCAGGATGTAGATAGTGTTAACACAATGCCTGACCATGAGTAAAACTGGTCATATCACATGAAGGATGTACTGGGAAAACAAGACAAACATAGCCTCCAAAACCAATTGCGCATATGCCAGTGTTCTAGAATGTGCACACTATGTTGCTATGATACAGCATTCAATTAATGTGGTAAAAAAGGGTATTGAGCATTTGAATCCTGATCAGATGCATGTGCTTGCCTTGGATGAACCACTATACACACTTGCTAAAACAATCCAATGGAACTGTCCTGAATTATATGATGAACTTCCTTATCATGTTTGGTAGATTTGCATATTGAAATAGTTGCTTACAAGATTCTCAGAAACTGTCCCGAAGGAAGTAGATGGAAAACTGCAATCTGTGCTGCTGGAATTGCCTCAGGCAGATTTACTGATTCCTTCATCATGTGTACCCACCTTACCAACATCAGACATATGTGCGATATAAGGAAACAGAAGCGAACACAGAAGATCCTTTCAGAAACTGGTGTGCACCGAAGTAAGCTGCTCAGCCCGTTTCACTACTGGCCCCTTGTTCTTGAACAAGAACTTTGCATATTGTCCCTGGTGGGTGCAATTAAAAAAGCAGATTTCCCAAAGTTTGCAGCATCGCTGTTATATTAATGGCTTGCATTTCACAGATATGTCCCTCTTACAGTAGAGCACGATCACCGCTGTACCTCGAATATTTTTCCGGTGGATTCATGACACACAAGACTAAACGGACATTCTCTTGTGTGGCACAAGGTCAGACACATGAACAATTCAATAGCCGTATGCAAGGAGATGGAGGTGCAGTGGATTGACTGAAACAGCCGAGAGTTTTCTTCTAGGGGCCCACAGAATTCAAAGACATTGTCACTAGTTCATGCCTTCACCGGTTCATATGCTTGGAATACGTGTCAAGTATTTCCTGAAGTCACCAATGCTTTCCCATCATCAGCAGATATCTCTGACAACACAATGCAGATTCTTGAGCGGTTTGTCGTTCTCACTGGTTTATTTGGAAGGTCAATGAAAGGCAAAATCTCTGTTCATGAAGATCTCAGACAATTGACATTTCAACCCAAAGAAGCAGCTCTGAGAAAGCACCAATGCATATATGGGGACAGGTGCTTGACAAACGTCCCACACTACAGAATCTTGTAGTCAGGGGTTGGGAGAGGACATGCAGTAAAATATGGATACCCAAATGGACGTGTTATAAACTAACACTACACCTGTGAGAAGTCTTGCAAGCCTTTGTAAACTTCACACTGCCTGTTTTGAGTACAGTGCTGTGTGATACTTTGAAGGAAAGTGTTCACTGTAAGTGAATTATGGACCCGTAAACACATACATTGAACTGATATTCCTGGTCCTACTTAAGTAGGAAGTAAGTTAATGTCAAAGGTTCATGGCAAAAATGTCAGTAATACTTTTACATACATTCCTGTTTTTAAGATATGGATCCATTCCCAGATGAGTGGTTTTGGGGTGATCTGATATAAACTAGGTGGAACATTTCTCAGTAGACAATTTATAAAATAATATGTCGAGAATAGATCATAGGCGATGCATATTAATTGATACAATGTCACTTCAAAATGTTTCATCATATCAAAACTTATCAACTTATCCTTAGTCCAATGATATCAAATGATATCTATATCAGCTGTAGAAATAGACAATTTCTGAAAACTAAGACATATTGGAGGCCATCTTGGATATTCGTCATCACCATGCAGGGGGCGCTGCATACCAGATTTGAATTATATAAAGCACTGTTGTGATTACCCCTAAATACATTATTTATCATACATTACATTTATGATAAACGAGTATAGACTAAAGTCATTAGAGATTTCAACCATGTCGGCGGCCATCTTGGACTGTCATCACCACAAGGGGGTGCTGCAAACTAGGTTTGAATTATATACATGATTGTTGTGATTACTCCTAAATACATTACAATGATAATTTGTATAAATTGGCCAGATAACTATGATGTGTTCAGTATAGATTGATATCATAAGAGATTTCAGCCATGCTGGCGGCCATCTTGGAATTTCTACCACCAGGGGGCGCTGCAAACTATATTTGAATTATATACAGATCTGCTGCAATTCATTCCGCATGCATTAGTGTGGATATATGTATAAATGGATCAAATAAGTATGATATATTGAGTATATATTGATACCATTAGAGAGTTCAGCCATGTTGGCGGCCATCTTGGATTTTCTACCACCAGGGGGCTCTGCTGAGGTGGATCCATATCCAAAAATGTTTGAATGGTTCAATGTATAAGTGTGCCAAGTTTGGTGCTTTTAACCCAAAGTGCACAATTTTAGCCTTAACCGCCCCACTAATGTCGGGAATCTAACCCGTGTCTTCGGCGTGACGAGCGAACGCTTTAACCACTAGTCTACCGCCCCGAATCAGGAAGTAATTAGGTTTTGTACAATACCCGATCATTCCATCCCATAGTCTTATTATGATAGCACGTGGAAAAAAGCTTTAAAATAATCATAAAGTAAATATTAATCCTCAGGATAGCGGAGTTGTCCTTTGATCTTAACGAAAACCTTAGGACCATAGAGATAACGAATATTATTCCTGAGGGGCAAAAACTGTATTTTCTGCATAAAGATTAATCTTTATCTTTATGCAGAAAACAGCTCTACACAAATCAAGGCGCGCGTGTGTATCGGGGAATAACGTTAATATAGGTCCGAACTGATCCGATAAAGTCAAGGTACAATAAATGCAACTGACACGTGTATAATTGCTATCCCATTCAATCTTCCTGATCCCCCATCTGTGTCCGCAAGCTAGTAATAACCCTTGCCACGTCACTAATATACCCTGCGGGGGTGTCGCCACGCTGAGGGGGTTAACCATCAACACAGTGATTGCTTTATATGCGGCTAATCTGTCATTTTGATGACGTGACAGATCTGCAAGATGTGGCCTTTCCCACCTTCTGTGTGCCGTGTCACATCCTGGGATAGGTATTATTAGTAAACAGAAGTTAATTATATGCGTTATGATATATTACAACATATTGTTTAAAGTAATGAAATATTGTATTGAAAAATACTAGCGACAATATTAGATACTGATCTTTATGAATTACTTTCACACTCAGGCATTTTTTCATTGAAAAGAATGTGATCAAGGACCTCTCTCTCTCTCTCTCTCTCTCTCTCTCTCTCTCTCTCTCTCTCTCTCTCTCTCTCTCCACATATATTAGACTGGAGCAGTCTCTGTTTCCTTATACTATGCTGTCGGACAAAATAAAGCATACACTTGAACATTGGGTTTCATGGTTGCTTCATTTTTAGCCACCGTCAAACATGGGTGTATACTTTATAAGTCTTCACTAACCTTGTTAAACCTGTCCGTATCTACCATATATTGTACATAGCGAGTTCCAGCACCATGACTACGGAATGTTAGTCTAACGCTTAGTCTCTGAAAAGATATATTTTTTATAGCAAGAAGCAACAACATTAAAAGTTAAAAGGAGTCCCAGTGAGATGGGAGGTGCATTGAAGAATCTAGACTTACTTCATTTAGGCCACAGCCCTACTGTAAGGGACGGGAAAATAATATGGTTCAGAGACTGAGACAGACTTGAGTAATATCTTCATTTTGTTTTTTGTCAAAACCAGACTAGAATATTGCAAAGCACGTCTAGCTATCTGAATGAAATCAGCATCAGAAATGTGTTGTTTCAGAAGAGAGAAAATGTATTATGTCATGAAAGACTTCAAAGTCTATAGGTTAGTCAAACAACGAGTTTACAGTGAGCACGTGTGACATATGGAACACTGATATAGCTATTAAACGCATCAATAAAATATATCAATAAAATATATATGAAATATACATTACCACATTAAGATTTAATCAGTTATGCATGCATATTTATATGTGTAAACAATAAAAAAATAATCAGTATTTTAGCTTAGTGATTGAACTGATTTGTGCGATTTGCCAATTAAATGCCATATGGAATCACTTGCGATTTATTTATTTGAATGTATTACACCTATTAAAAAAATAAACACATTTTATTTATTCATGGTATCCAGACAGAAACGTTGTTTGTTCATGTAACATAAAAACTTAAAACAATTTATTAATTCTACTGTCTACAGTGATAATAAGTTGACTTTTATTACTCGTTGGTGACTAAACGTAACCATTGTCTTTGAACGAATGGATCAATAAATAATTTATGGATGTAAAACAGGTAAACAAAATGGGATAAGTTCTGGTCTGTAGAGTGATAAACAAGTCATGCTTGTCAGTGTCATTTTTTTCATTATACGAAAGCCATATTTGTCATTCAACAACAATAATTTGCTTATCCATGCTTCGTTTGGGTCACGTGCTTCATTTTTAGCCAATCAGCTAACAACACGCGAGTCGTCCCGGATTATACATTTAGCCCGGAACTCGCCGGTGCCACGTTGAGAAGAGTCGATATAACAGTTGACAACGGTGCAGTTCTCAGACCTCTCCTCGCCTTAGTGCAAGCTTCCACGACATGAATACGTTAGTTATTTTATTACTGGGCCTTGTTGCCTATTCTACAGCAGATATTGTTGAAGAGGATGGCGTGTTGGTGCTAACAAAAGACAATTTTGATGGAGCTGTCACCGACAACGAATTCGTTTTAGTGGAATTTTGTGAGTATAGACCCCAGTGTATCTTATAATACCAGCTCATTGGAGGGCGTATGTTGACAATGAAGCGAAATTACCAGCAACATTTCCTACATTTTGTTTCTCTTGACCTTCATGACAGGATTTTATTTAAACTTCAGGAATACCTGCGCGTTATCTCAGGCGAGTCAACAGGTTCCCGTCCTTGAACTCGCTGACCGTTTTAGTCGGGGCTGTGGTAATCTACCATATGGTTGGATTCAACCAGTTTTGATCGTGTCTGAAGTCGTATTCACCACTTGAGACCTCGTTTAAATACACACACGTGAACACAGCGTTTTCTGGGATGTGTGTATTGATTGAACACTACACGTGTGCAGCCACGCTCACCTGGGTACCTTGGAGGTGTGGCCAAGTTGACACGATTACCCTGCCTTAAAACGAACAAATGTGTCCCAACGAATGTTGACAACAGTTAAGAAGCGATTTCATTTCTACAAATTTGAGTTAAAACCATTTTTGTTATGGCGCCCATACCATAGGTAGGAACTGTTAGGTAACTGCGATTGTGTTATGAAAGTGAAATCCAAAGCACCTATGTTCGTGCATTTATGATGTTCATTTACAGGCTGTGCAGAATCCTAATCGGCACTTTGGCCACATTAGCTCTTGGTTTTTTTAACTACAGATGAATAAATTCAATATAATTGTCATGACTTGACTACCTTAATGGTCAAGTTGATAGGGCCTGGAGATCAATTTAAAGGTTGGTGGTGCGAGCCCCTGTCTAATACCAAAAGATGGTACTTGTTCTTTCCCTGCCTGACGCTTGGCACTAACTTGGGTATTCTCTTTGCGCGGGTATGTGTAGAATGCCATGGTAGTTGGCATTGTCTCTTCATTGCCTGTGTTAGGGATTATCCATATTTTACACATTTTCAGAAGACAGCAGTAAATGGCTTTTTGCGGAATGTACAGGTTGCAGTGGTTTATTGTGTGGGTATGGGGTGTAGAAAGAGAACACGACAGGATCTTTCCACTTTATTGATCTGGTATTGACATATCTCAGCTGGTGCATTGATCTAGTCATAAAATAAATAGAATGTGATGATCTTGGTTGAGTATATTACAGTAAAGTTGAGGGGCTGTTTGATGTGTATTGTACTGATGTCATGTCTTGTAATTAGTAGTATTTTTAAAGATGGAATTGGATTCACTTGGTTCTGTTGTCTTCAAGATTTCCTTTGTGGTCTAGGCCTATGGTTCAATCCCTGGCCGTGTCATAACAAAAGCACTCGTGAAGATCCGGGTTGGAAAAGGTATTCAGCAACCCTTGCTTGCCGTAATATCCCAATTGTGTGGATCGATGCTCATGATGCCAATCACTGGATTTTCTGGTCCAGATTATTTGGTAATGTTCACAGACAGCCTTTATACCTGGAATATTGCCGAGTGCGGTGTTAAACAAAGATCATACCAAAAGATGTTAAAAGATGGTACTTCTTGGTTGCCTTACGTAGCACTCTGCATTAAATGGATAAAACAAGGACTGGCTGGCTCAGAATAATGTATATGAGTTGCATGGGCTAGTGGGCTAGTGCAACACAACCAGCATAAGTCCTGACTAGTACAAGCAGCCACACATGCACATCGCTGTATAAGTGCAATAATCTTGATCATGATGGTGAACCCCATTACACCTCATCTGTTGTCTTCGTCTCTCAAACCCTGGGATATGGACATATGTTGATGTATTTATACTGTTTTAGAAGCTTCAATGAGTGACCCCTATTTCAGATGCCCCATGGTGCGGACATTGCAAGGCGCTCGCCCCAGAGTATGCAAAGGCTGCCCAGACTCTCGCCAGTGAAGGCTCTGGAATTAAACTTGGTAAAGTTGATGCCACAGTTGAAAGTAGCCTGGCTGAGAAGTATGAGGTCCGTGGCTACCCCACCATCAAGTTCATGCGTAAAGGAAAGGCTTCTGAATATGCTGGTATGTATTTTGGATCAAATAGGAACATGGTGGGCTTCACTTCTGATGGGAATATTGAACCACCTCTGTGGTCTCATGGTAGAGCGTCAGCCCAGAGAGCTGAAGGTCCGGGGTTTGACCCCTGGCCGCGCCATACTTAAAGACGTTAAAAGATGGTACTTGTTACCATGCCTGGCACTTGGCATTAAGGGGCTAAAACAAGGACTGGTCGGCTCAATCAGTAATACTGTGAGTGGGTATTCATGTTAAACTGCGGCTTGGTATCTAAGTAGGCTAGCACTATGAAATCGACATTAGTCCGGACTGGCACAAGCAGCTATATGCACTAAGCTTTAAGAGGCAACTGAGGGGATTGGGTGGTCAGCTTGCTGACTTGATTATCCCAATTACTTGGATCGATGCTCAAGATATCAATCACTGGAATGTCTGGTCCAGACTCAATTACTTACAGACCACCGTCATACAGCTGAAATATTGCTGAGTGCGGCGTTAAGCAACAAACAGATACTATTTTCTGACAAACTTTTGAATCCTCCAGGAGGAAGAACAGCAGTCGATATTGTGAACTGGCTGAAGAAGAAGACCGGCCCACCAGCCACCCCACTTAAGACAGCCGATGAGAGCAAGACATTCATTGAGGCATCAGAGGTCGCCGTTGTTGGATTTTTCAAGGTGGGATATTCTAGAGATGACAATTAGTTCTCACTGTTCACTACAGTGTACCAGGGATGTTAAACATGTGGGCAATAATTTGATGTTTGTGTATCATGAATGTGTGATTTATGTGAAGTAATGAATACTGAGCTGATCAGATTACATAATATTTTTGTTGTAATGTTCATGGGGGTAGAGTAGTCTTGTGGTTTAAGTGTTTGCTCACTAATGGCCCGAGAGAACGGATTGCCCAGTCTTCTAAGGCACCACATAACTGGAATACTGTTCAAAGCAATGTTAAACCCAACTCACTCAGTAAAGACCCTGGTTTGATTTCCCCGTTTGGTTGTAATGACTGATGCCATTCTTGTTGCTTGTTGGGATATTGCCGAGATGTTATGAACGGACCATGCTCATATTTTATTGGCTTCATTGTTTTAATTTCTCTTCCCCAGGATGAGGAGTCGGATGCTGCAAAGGCTTTCCTTGAGGCTGCCGGCGGTATTGACGACATTCCTTTCGGAATCACCTCCGAGGATGCTGTTTTCAAGGATAACAAAGTTGACAAGGACTCCATCATTCTGTTCAAGAAGGTACAGTGACATTAGCCTTTCTCCAAACCATCTTCAATCAAGATCCCATGGATGAGAATCAGGTTTCTTACTTTGATGCGATACCTCTGCCTAAATAACTGAAGATGCCTCCATAGATGGTAGTGTCAGATGAACCTGCATTGAAAAGAACGATGCTTGGGTTGTTGAGTTAAGCAGATGTCCTAAAATGATAAGATTTGGAAATTTCACGTTTTTTCATTAAAAACCAAACATACCACAAATATTCCTCAGATGGTACTCCTGTTTGGGTGTAGAAGCAGTGAAGCTCGGAAACAGGGTGTATAAAATATCTTATACAATACGGTGGAGTGGTGTTATTGTTTGGCATTCAGAAATCCCTGATTATATTTGTTCGAGATACCGAAATCAGATAAGCTTGTCTAAATGCTTCACTCACTCGTACCAAGAATTGAATAGTCTCAACACTGATTGGCTGATCCTATTGAAGTGTCCTCGGCTCTTCATGCAGAGGGGTATCCTCGGAGTTATAGATCGGAGTGTAATGAGATTTGGGCAAGCTTGATCTAACTCTGAATGTTGTGCATTATTCATGCAGGGACTGAATCTTTAAACACAATTTGAAAACTCTTTTCCAGTTTTCTTTTGTTGATCCTTGAACATGATTTAAAAACTCTTCAGTGATTTACTGTACATTGTACACTAGTTTTGAGCATATGCAATGCAACATCTAATCTGTTTTTTTTGTTTTACCTTTTTCAGTTTGATGAAGGCAAGAATGTCTTTGATGGTGACTTCAAGGCTGATGATATTGCAGCATTTATTTCTGGAAACCGTTTACCGCTGGTTGTGGAATTTACCCAGGAGGTGAGTTGACATGCATGTTAAGCTTCCCATACCCAGATAGTGAACTTCGCCGTAGTGGGGGTTGACTGAGAGGCTGATTTTCTTAGTTATGGTCATTTAAATTCTTGTAGTATTTGTTTTTAAATGCGACAGCAAGTCTTTGATTTAAAGAACTATTTCATTGGCATGGACACATAGACTTGTCATGTTGTGGTACCTTCAGGTTTGAACACTGAGGTTCTGATTGACATGTTTTAGTTTTGCTTACTGGAACGCTTGGTCACATAAAGAAATGAAACTTTATGGATAACAACTTTGTTTGTAACACCATTTCAGGGTGAATGGTGTCTAGCTAAGTCCCTGGGGAGCCCTTGATTCAGCTTAACACATGGTATCTGAGAAATGTCAGACCAGATCTTTATTGTCAATTCCAGTCTGCCCAGAAGATTTTCGGCGGGGAAGTGAAGAACCACATTCTGCTGTTCATGGATAAAGGAGAAGGCTTCGATGAGAAGGTTGAAATTTTCAAGTCTGTTGCCAAGGACTTCAAGGGAAAGGTGAGATCATATTATTGAGGGGGTATTAAAAAACATGTTTAGTTAGATCATACACCATGAAATTGTCAAAGATTGCATAATTCAAAAGAGGAGGTATTAACCCCAAACTGTTTGTTTGCAGTTGTTAGTTCTTTGCTTTCCGTGGCATGCAGGGGTCTATATGAGTGAAACAACTTTGAAGTTTGTTTGTTGTTTAACGCTGCACTCAGCAATATTCCAACTATATGACAGCGGTCTGTAAATAATCAAGTCTGGACCAGACAATCCAGTGATTGTCATCATGAGCATCGATCCACACAATTGGGATAGAATGACATGCATCAACCAAGTCAGCGAGCCTGACAACCCGATCCTGTTGGCCGCCTCTTACGACAAGCGTAGTCGCCTTTTACGGCAAGCATGGGTTGCTAAAGACCTATTCTACCTGGATCTTCACTGAATCTTCACTGAATGCCCGGGTTTGATTTTCCCCCATGGTTGCAATGTGTGAAGCCCATTTCTGGTGTCCCCTGCCATGATATTGCTGGAATATTGCTGAAAGCTACATAAACAGCTCACTGACTCACTCATCTCGCCTTTGATTGCCATGTGACACACGTTAAACCGATACTGAAATGTTGTATCCTTGATGGCAGGTACTGTTCATCACCATTGACACAGCGACCGAGGACAACGCCAGGATCCTGGAGTTCTTCGGTCTGAAGAAGGAAGAGACACCCGCAATCCGCCTCATCTCACTCAAGGAAGATATGACAAAATTCAGACCCCAATCGGATGAAATTTCCGAGGAATCAGTTCGATCATTTGTCCAGTCATTTGTTGATGGAAAATTGAAGGTACTAGAAAAATGTGTTTAAGTATTGTGATATGTTTTAGGTATAATTTCATACTTTGTGCTTAGATTGGTCAAAGAAGAAAAAAGTAGAATGAAACACTTTCCCCACAACACAAGTTATATTTTATAAAACTATAGGGAATTGTATTGAACCAATCTCAGTTGGATCTTTATTGTGTTAGTGTAAAGATACATATGTGGATGATGTACTACTCAAAAGAAGTTAAACAAACCCGATTATTTTATGACTATAGTTTAACTGTCATGTCACAGATTAACTATAGTCATGAAAAATCGAGTGTATACATTGATCATTTTCCCATGATGAGTTAGTTGCAACAACATAAGTGTATCCAGTTATTAAATATTCTATCTGAAACTCTGGTTATTAAGATTGACTTAGGTTTGAGATAAATATGCTCTGCTGAGTTCCGTCCCATAAACGTTAAGAAATCTATGATTGTGGGTTTGAATCCAGTTTCAAGCATGTCCAACTGAAGGGTCTTATTGAGATAACTGGTTTATTTCAGCCACATCTGATGTCCGAGGAAATTCCAGCAGACTGGGATGCCAAGCCAGTTAAGGTTCTTGTCGGCAAGAACTTTGCAGAAGTTGCACGTAACCAAGAAAAGGATGTTTTTGTTGAATTTTGTAAGTATGATATGCCATTGCAGTGCTTAATGTTCTTGTTGGACTTGAGCTATCTTCTCCTGATGTGCCCTGTTAGATAGATTTGTATTGTGTTAACCTTTATAGCTTTGTCCTGGACCTGATTTAGTCCGAGTATTGATGGAATGACAACTGTTTCAGATGCTCCATGGTGCGGACACTGTAAGCAGCTTGCTCCCATCTGGGACGAACTCGGCGAAAAGTTCAAGGACAATGACAAGGTCGTTGTTGCCAAGATGGATTCTACAGCGAATGAATTGGAAGATGTAAAAATTCAGAGCTTCCCAACATTAAAGTTTTTCCCAGCTGGAAGTGATAAGGTAACTCACATGATCCTTAGGTGATACGTTGAAATGTTAATGTTACAGTTGTTACATAACTTGTCTTGAAATGTGTTCCGTTTGTATCTACTCATGGAAGTTTTAATTGAGTTTCTTGTGATATGCATGATAAAACATGAACAGTTTTTGAGTGCATATGATATGACTAGGGCATATGGCATTGTGGTTGTCGGAGTAAAGTAAGCATTGACTTAAAAAAAATAGTTGTGTAAACTTGTGTAGTGACTGAAGTGATCTGCAACACTATTTTGATAACTTTCCAGATAATTGATTACAATGGAGAGCGAACATTAGAAGGCTTCAGCAAGTTTTTGGAAAGTGGTGGCAAGGAAGGTGCTGGACCTGCTGATGAGGTAAGTGAAATCCACAGGTAGACATGGACATATCTAAGGCTGGGAAGGGTAACTCGGGTCGGGTGGGTACTGAGTAGGACCTGGGTACCCATAGAAATACCCGGACCCATGGTTAGTCACATGATATATTGCTTTATGGCAAAAATGATCTAGAACTCTATGGTTACACTACAAGTCACTAATATTCACATTCTTTCTGACTTTATATCGTTTGCATAAAGATAAAACTTCAGTGTATGCATGACCAGATCGGTTTATACGTGTATCTAAATACATTTCGTCATGAGTACAGTCAAACATTTCCAAAACGGACATTTTGTACCTATCTCTTGAGACCTACAGCGGGTACCAGGGTCGGGTAATAGGGGGGGGAGTGGATACCCGGATAGTTAATTTGGACTCGTCCAAGCCCTAGACACATCAGTCCCATCAAACTTGATGTCATATATCTTGACTTACTCATAGCATCATGCCATTAATGCAGAAACTACAATGTTGAAGAGAATTCTGTTTTGTTATTTTATGTTTATTTGCATTGGGATATGTGCACAACAGAAAGTTACACCTGGTCATCAATTTGTGTAAGGGGCGGTTGGGTAGCACAGGGGTTAAAGTGTTCTTTAGTCAGGTTCAATATCGCACATGGGTACTATGTGTGAGTGTCATTCTGTTTGTTGTTTAACGCCTCACTCAGCAATATTCCAGCTATATGATGGTGGTCTGTAAATAGTCTTGACCACACAATCCAGTGATTGACATGAGCATCTATCTACGATGACATACATCAACCAAGTCAGCAAGCCTGACCACCCGATCCCGTTAGTAGCCACTTTTACAGCAAGCATGGGTTGCTGAAGACCTGTTCTAACGCGGGTCTTCATGGGTTGAGTGTCATTCTGGGTGTGTCTGAACTGATGCTGAAGGCAGTGTAGACGTGTCTTGTCTATCCCTAACTGAGTGGAGTTGTCATTGCTGTTTTGTTGTTTCAGGAGGCTGAGGAGGAGGAGGAGGAGGAGGAAGAAGAAGGCGCGGACCAGGACCATGACGAACTTTAATCAGTGTGCAAGTTAGGCTCATTATTCTCAGTGGCGGGGAATTACTCTCGTTAGCTAAGATATCATCTCATAAATACCATCAATATCATCTTCCATTATCATCTACTCCATGGCTGCAGTGTCAGCGGTTCCAGCATTGTACACGATCTATGTAAAGAGCCCCTGCCACCATTATGGCACTGTGTGCGGGCGGGCGGTCTGTGACCAGTTACGAACTCTGTTGTTGGTGCAAGGGTGAAAGTGTCTACCATGTGTGAATTAGAATTTAAGGAACATTCCTTAACTTAAACGGTTTTTTTTCCGAGAAGTGTCGTGAAGTTTTATTATGCCAGGGGACTGTTATCAGGGAGGACTTTCTCACAAAAAGAATATTTTACAAAAACTATTAAATCATAGTTTGTCTTATGTTTTAGAGGACTTTTACTCGTTTAGTTTGTTACAGATTCCATGTTGTCTCATGGAAGGCTTTGTAAATATTTTTGTTAGATTCTCGGAGAGGTCTGGGAATGTACCTTTCTTGTCTCTTATGAAAGCCTTGTTGAATCGTGCCAGTTAACCGAAGTCTCGTTAGTTACTTTGTGAAATCAAGTCATAATACCTTATAAGTTATTTGAAAATCTGAAAACTGTAGGTCTCGATACAATTTGTATAAACCATCCATCTTTAAATTTAACACATGCTCATCTTTTTGTATAATTAAGATGGAAATAAAAAGATAAATTAACAGGTGTGTTGTATTCTGTCGATGTGGTCGTCAAGCATCTTTCCTGAAGCCACATTAAGTCAACATCTTGGAGAAGGAAATGCAACAGATCCAGCTGAAGCTGGTTGTTCACATGAATGTTGGAAGTCCTCGGTGGGATAGAATTCAGTTGTCTTCAAGTCTGCAATATATGGATGGTTTGATGGCCAAGGCTGTCATACCAAAAGACCTTAAATGATAGTACTTGTCACTCTGCCTGGTGCTCATCATGAAGGGGACAAAACAAGGACTGACTGGCTCAGTACTAGTATACTGTGTCTGAGTGGGGTGTTGAGGTTAAAACTGCAGACGCTCGCTCACTCACTTAGCTTATAAGTGCAGTGAATCATATTAATCTTGAATGCAATGTTAAACACCATTTGAAAAAGTGACCATACCTACTGTAGAAACCATGATTTGACCCATGTCTGTTATACCTGTTGGTTCCACTGTCATGTTCAGCATTTACAACACAGACTGTTTGGGGCTTTCTGTCACATTAAACTGACATGTTTCCTGATGTACCAGAACTGTTCAAAGACTCAAAGTTAAATGACACTTTTGCAAGGATCGCACGTTCCCATGATTACATGAAAAATATAATTTGAAGTTGCCTGCAAACGGCTTGAAAGTTCCCTTGATTGGACAGAACCTCGGGGGCAACAGTTTAATTCAGGTACTTGTGACTTTTCAGTAAGGGAGCATCCATTTAATTTTTATAGGGGTGGAAGAGAAGATTAAATGAATAGTTTGTTGGCAGTGGTAAAGCAAAATTAAATTTTTGTGTGTGTGTGTAAAAACAAATTGTGTTACTAGTGAAAATGAATACAGTAAACTACGGTTATAACGAACTCAAAGGGACCACTAATTTTAATTCGTTATAAGCAAATGTATGGAATATATACAGCAAATAGACAGGACCAAAAAAATAGTTCGTTATATCTGTGTTTGTTATAACCGTAGATTACTGTAGATTGTTCGATGCTGCTCAGTAAATAGTTTGTTGGATACAGCTGGGAACATAATAGATAAGTCTCAACAAAAAATCCCCTCTCGCTCCCCCACATAAATGAAGGGATACTCCCTTAAATATTGTATAGTTTTAACCAGTGTGCTTTCAAGGTCAAGGTTAATTCATGTGAAATGCTGGTGAATGCTGCAACCATGGTACAACTAAAAACTGAATATTGTATGTGTTGTTATGCAGACATGTTAAAACTGGTGTGCACACTGTAAAAAAAACAAAAAACCCAAAGAACAGTAATGTCAGACTATTTATGGTTCACACTAAAATACGATTTCCGTTTCATCATTCTGCACAATAATGCACCACAAGTCCCTCCTATTCTATTGTGGGCCAATAAGAAAACAGCAGTCACTAGGCATGGCGTATTCTATTATTTTGGCTTTACGGAAATAAATACATTGATAAACATTTGCTTGGTTAGGCAATCAAATGCCACAAAATCACAGCTATCTTTTCAAATAAACACTTTTTACAATGAAAACATTGTTTATTCTTCATCATGAATGCCAACAATATTCACAAATATTTAGCTTCATATTCATCAGTTACAGATGTAACAAAACCAGTTTCTCAATAAATTGTCATTACTTGCAATTACTGAGCAATAACAAATACGACTCGATAAACATTCGGCTCTTTCAGCCATTATTGTACTTGATTGTATCCATTGAGTAGATGATTAGATCAGACTAATATACAAAAGTTTCAAGCAACAAGACAGTTGAAAACCCTGTGATGACACCAATATCGTGTTACAGTATCAATGGTAACATCAAATATTAGCACTACGTTCAGAAAGACTATGGTCTCACTGTAAAAGCCATTTTGGTCGAGGAGACTGGTAAGAATATTGCACAATATCCAAGAGTGACAGCCACAACATCCTCATCAGGTCCTGGAAACTAAGGTTAAGGAAATCAGGTTAAGGAAATGGTACACGACCCTGGAACAGCCAAACCACTCTCAGCATCAAACTTGAGAATCTATGCACAACTAACAGAAAATCAGCTAGGTGATGGTTGAGAGCGACTGTTCCACTTCTTAATGCAGCCATCATGGTTAGAAAGGGCTCTCATCTTCAAGCGACTTTTGGCACTCAGCTTTTCTTTTATTCTTTTATTACCCATTACTGATTCGAACAAACAAGGTTTCCTTAGGAGATACTCCACACTGAATAAGAACTGTTTTACTGGTGTGGAAGGTTGAGGCAGCCCTGAGGTAAGGTAGCGAGTTGGTAGCTGGTGTAGGTGACAACATCACAGTTGAAGATTGAGGTGTTTTGGACTAGTTTTGGACTAGGAAGTAGCATGGTTGTGTGGGCCTGACCTGACGACGAGTGGGTTGGACAGACGGAATATATTTGGCAGCATGCTGCTGATGTTGGTGAACATTTCCTCCGACAGGCCCTGAAACCAGGAACACGTAAACTGCTGAATCCTGTATGTTTGTTTGTTGTTTAATGCCGCGCTCAGCAATATTCCAGCTCTATGACGTCAGTCTGTAAATAATCGAGTCTGGACCAGAAAATACTGTGATTGACATCATGATCATCGATCCACGCAATCGGTATACGATGACATGCATCAACCAAGTCAGCGAGCCTGACTACCCAATCCCATTAGTGGCCTCTTACGACAAGCATGGGTTTTTAAGATCATTCAATGATGTAACAGAGTCTGAAGATGGGAAGTCGAGCTGTCCTATATCTACCACGCCCACCTGCAGCGCCACCTGCAGCGCCACCTACCTGAGGGACCAGGAACTGGATGGTGCGGGACTGCTGACTGCTGTAGGTGGCCATCTCAATCATAAATCCCTTGACACACTTAAACAGCAGCTCAGCTCGCTTCATGCACCAGGGTATAGTCATCTCCTGTAGGTGACAAGGTACAGAAATATGTAGGTCTACACAGGATGGGTGGGAGTGTTTTGTGCTTTGAACAATATTTCTGTTGTATCATTCCAAGTCAGCTTGATGTTGGAGGAAAGGATGAAGCAGGTCTTGGTGTTTAAACTTAGGTGAAGGTTATGGTGCTGACAAACCAATGACCAGAATCAGGACCAATCTGGGATTCAAACACACAATCACAGGATCCTGGCAAGACCAGGGGACACAATTTGGCACAGTGAATAGGTGTACTTAGACAACAGAGCCAGCTGTGCCCGGTTTGATTGGTAAATATTGCTAATGCATATTAGTGAAAATGTTTATGAAAAATAACAGTCAAAGGGAGGTAATTTGAAATTTCCATGGCTCTTGAAACATGCATGCAACATAATTATGTCATCGTCTGATGGTTTGATATTTAAGTCTACAGTACAGCCAGTCAGCCCAGCCTGTGACTGATGGTAGACATGATGTAATGATTGATCCCACTGTCATTTCACTGCAATTGTTGATTGCCCAATACTGATAAAAATAATAGATACACTCTGAAAGTGAAGGATTTCAAAATATTGCGTGCTCTGTGCTCTGAAACTTAAACGGAAATACGTTCTTCAAAACAACATTTTTTGTGTTTTTCTTCTTTTTTCAAAAGTAGCCAGAATTTGTGATCAAGTGTGAAATTTTTCATTTTCGTGGCCGCTGCATACTGAAAGAGTCTCTGTCCAAAAGCGGGGAAGTGTCTGTGAAATAATGGAGAATAAGGGTAAGCATGGTTTTATGCTTCTTTTAGTGATATTCCAGCAATATCATGCCAGGGGACACCAGCAATGGGCTTCACATGTTGTACCCATGTGGGGAAATGATCCCCCTCCTTTGGCGTGACCAGCAAGTGATGTAACCACTGGGCCACCCCACCAAGCCAGGAATAGGGAGAAGCATATTGTCATGAGAACCGAGTACATATGACCGTGTGCCAGGTACGGAAAGCTTGGAGAGATGGGAAAGTGCAGCAATGAAGACCTTGAACTCCATTCTGGCAGGGGCTGGAAACCTGTGTAAATGTTTCAGGACTCGTGTGATCAAACCGTTCGGTTCTGGTGACAGTTTTGGTTGTGCTGCTTTGAATATATAATTGCAGGTGCTGAAGCTGCTGTTGGTTGATTTCGGTGTTGCTATAGTTACAATCCCCCTAATGTGTCCTGCAATGTGTGAGTAGGGTTGAATCACAGCATAGAAATAGATCTGATACTTCAGCCAAAAACTTCGTACATCAGTGTTATGAGTACTGGCCTATAGGGTGTAATGGCTGATCACACTTATGATGCATAGCAATTGTCCATGGTCAAGAGAGAGTGAGTGAGTTGGGTTAAATGCCACTTTGAGCAGTATTCCAGTTATACATTTATCACAGCACTCAAATGGCAAGACTTTGATAAAAAATTAAAATTTAACTAATGACCATCAATGCTGCATCACACTCTCAATAGAAACGTTACTGTTAATCATATTTTTTTCCATGTGTTTTGATCCAAAAGTACCTTCTTAAAGAGATTATTTGTCAATTATAATTCAAATGTCAGACAATAATCACCTCCCTTACCCTCTTCCCATGCTATCTGGTGAATGAAGGGCTTGATGGGCATGTTAAGCTATGCAGTCATGTCAAATAAAACAAGGAAATCTTATGTGCTAATGAAACCTTATATACTATTGATATAGTTGTACCTCTATTCTAATGCTGCTACAAGTGTTTCAACTATCACGATACTCTTGCAATAGCGAAACTGCCCTGGCTAGTCATGCAAAGGGAGACAACTCACCTCAGACATCTCATGCGCCAGAAGGAGTGGTATGGTGAGGGTGTGGATGTTGTGGCGGAAACACAGTTTGATGATGTTCCTGATGCTGAGGATGACCGGATGCCGAGATGTGATGTCGGTAGATCGCACGCCATCGTCACACACGAGGTGGAATGCTGTGTGAACTTCAGACAGGTTGGAGTGCTTGCTGATGTACACGTCACCAACCTGCAGCTTGTTGCCAAGGGTCTTGTCCTGAATACACAACACAAATAGGTTCAGTTCCCACGGCAGAATCAGTCCGCGAAATAATGTCAACTCTGGCTTTACAACTAAAACTCAGGATTCCACTGATTGGTCAATATCCCAACACAGGGTCTCACAGATTGGTCAGTTTCCCCTTAGAGTGAAAACTTAATCAATCCCTTGGAATGAAATTATTTAGACAAAGATAAAATTGTCTTACCTGGCTACACTTCAGCCACTACATGCAGGTGTCAATGTCTTACCTGGCTACACTTGAGCCACTACATGCAGGTGTCAATGTCTTACCTGGCTACACTAGAGCCACTACATGCAGGTGTTAATGTCTTACCTGGCTACACTGAAGCAACTACCGGTACATGCAGGTGTCAATGTCTTACCTGGCTACACTAGGGCCACTACATGCAGGTGTTAATCTCTACCTGGCTACACGAGAGCCACTACATGCAGGTGTTAATGTCTTACCTGGCTACACTAGAGCCACTACATGCAGGTGTTAATGTCTTACCTGGCTACACTGAAGCAACTACCGGTACATGCAGGTGTCAATGTCTTACCTGGCTACACTAGGGCCACTACATGCAGGTGTCAATGTCTTACCTGGCTACACTACAGCCACTACATGCAGGTGTTAATGTCTTACCTGGCTACACGGAAGCAACTACCGGTACATGCAGGTGTCAATGTCTTACCTGGCTACACTAGGGCCACTACATGCAGGTGTCAATGTCTTACCTGGCTACACTACAGCCACTACATGCAGGTGTCAATGTCTTACCTGGCTACACTACAGCCACTACATGCAGGTGTTAATGTCTTACCTGGCTACACTACAGCCACTACATGCAGGTGTTAATCTCTACCTGGCTACACGAGAGCCACTACATGCAGGTGTTAATGTCTTACCTGGCTACACTAGAGCCACTACATGCAGGTGTTAATGTCTTACCTGGCCACACTAGGGCCACTGCATGCAGGTGTCAATGTCTTACCTGGCTACACTACAGCCACTACATGTAGGTGTTAATGTCTTACCTGGCTACACGAGAGCCACTACATGCAGGTGTTAATGTCTTACCTGGCTACACTAGAGCCACTACATGCAGGTGTTAATGTCTTACCTGGCCACACTAGAGCCACTACATGCAGGGGTTAATGTCTTACCTGGCTACACTACAGCCACAACATGCAGGTGTTAATGTCTTACCTGGCTACACTTGAGCCACTACATGCAGGTGTTAATGTCTTACCTGGCTACACTAGAGCCACTACATGCAGGGTTTAATGTCTTACCTGGCTACACTACAGCCACAACATGCAGGTGTAAATGTCTTACCTGGCTACACGAGAGCCACTACATGCAGGTGTTAATCTCTACCTGGCTACACTAGAGCCACTACATGCAGGGGTTAATGTCTTACCTGGCTACACTACAGCCACAACATGCAGGTGTTAATGTCTTACCTGGCCACACTACAGCAACTACATGCAGGTGTTAATGTCTTACCTGGTCACACTACAGCCACTACATGCAGGTGTTAATGTCTTACCTGGCCACACTAGGGCCACTGCATGCAGGTGTTAATGTCTTACCTGGCCACACTAGAGCCACTACATGCAGGTGTTAATGTCTTACCTGGCCACACTAGGGCCACTGCATGCAGGTGTCAATGTCTTACCTGGCCACACTAGAGCCACTACATGCAGGTGTTAATGTCTTACCTGGCCACACTACAGCCACTACATGCAGGTGTTAATGTCTTACCTGGCCACACTAGAGCCACTGCATGCAGGTGTCAATGTCTTACCTGGCCACACTAGAGCCACTACATGCAGGTGTTAATGTCTTACCTGGCCACACTTGAGCCACTACATGCAGGTGTTAATGTCTTACCTGGCCACACTACAGCCACTACATGCAGGTGTTAATGTCTTACCTGGCTACACAACAGCCACTACATGCAGGTGTTAATGTCTTACCTGGCTACACTACAGCCACTACATGCAGGTGTTAATGTCTTACCTGGCCACACTACAGCAACTACATGCAGGTGTTAATGTCTTACCTGGCCACACTACAGCCACTACACGCAGGTGTTAATGTCTTACCTGGCCACACTAGGGCCACTGCATGCAGGTGTCAATGTCTTACCTGGCCACACTAGAGCCACTACATGCAGGTGTTAATGTCTTACCTGGCCACACTTGAGCCACTACATGCAGGTGTTAATGTCTTACCTGGCCACACTACAGCCACTACATGCAGGTGTTAATGTCTTACCTGGCTACACAACAGCCACTACATGCAGGTGTTAATGTCTTACCTGGCTACACTACAGCCACTACATGCAGGTGTTAATGTCTTAACTGGCTATACTAGGGCCACTACATGCAGGTGTTAATGTCTTACCTGGCCACACTTGAGCCACTACATGCAGGTGTTAATGTCTTACCTGGCTACACTAGGGCCACTACATGCAGGTGTTAATGTCTTACCTGGCTACACTACAGCCACTACATGCAGGTGTTAATGTCTTACCTGGCCACACTAGGGCCACTACATGCAGGTGTTAATGTCTTACCTGGCTACACTACAGCCACTACATGCAGGTGTTAATGTCTTACCTGGCCACACTACAGCCACTACATGCAGGTATCAATGTCTTACCTGGCCATCACTGGAGCTGCTGCCTGTACTCTTAATGCTGATCTTGTCTACGTCTTCAGCAACCCTCCGCATGACACGGATGTCGTTGCATTTTGTGACTTCCTGTTCAATGAGGAGCATCTGATGATCCATGTCCGAGAAATGGAAGTCTGTTGACTGTTCACTCACCCGAGCAAAATCTGCAGATGGATAGTAAAGATAAAACACTTGACAAAAATATCCTTGACACTTATGTTGTAAAGATAATTATTCATTTCTGAAAATTATAAGTAATTCTTAACATATGCTTGATATTATGATAAATATAAATTTTATTCATAAAGAATCTTGAACCCATCTCATTCACTCTTTAAAAAATCATTATTCCCTATATGTATTAATTTGCCATGAAATAAAATGTCTTTGAGCCAATTCCTGCAATATCTTAATCAGTAAAAAACTGTGGTCTGCAATAATAAAAGTAGTGAATTATCTTCAAATCCAACAAACTAAACTGAATCAAGAAATTTGTAATCCCCCATTTGAAGCATGTCCTTTGTATTGAAAGAGTAATAGTGTTTGAAACTAAGAAGGGTTCCTTGTCATAGACCTAGGCACATTTCAAGATTCTTGTAATAACCTCTTCCACATTGATGGCACTTTCTGTTTCATTACCACTATCATGTAGTAAGAATGTAAGGGGGAGGTTGGTTGGTTTTTAGTTCATCTGCAATCTTGAACCAATCTGATCAAATAAACAAAAAGGTAAATTCATCTGGGAAATATGGACAGTCGTAAACCTTTTTAAAATTCACTATGATTGCATTCCCAAAGACATAAACAAAGGTATAAACATGGCTGCGCCCACACTGGTGGCAGCAATGTTACAGGGAGTGTAACAAAGGTGTCACACGCTGTGAAGAGCTTGGTCAGGTATGTAGAGTAACCTCCCTTCCCCTGTCGGACTGTCAAGTGTTACGAAAGAATTCATGAAAAGAAAGAACAAGGTGTACTAAAGAACGTCAGTGAGCACGAAAGGACGTTGACAATAAAGAACGCTGGAGATGGCTAAAGATGGCGCTGCAACTTGTAAAATATTCTGAGTTAAATTGGCTTATTCCGCTGTGTATACAACTACATGCTGAGGTGCACAATGTGTTACGTCATTCCTCCAGCACCCACCATCTGAGGTCTGACGTCACACACACACACACACATAATTAGTACATGTAATTAATATATAACTTCAGTAAACACTAATTTGACGCTTGCTGCAACACGAGGGTGTTATGATGCCGAGTTATGTTTCAGACGCACATTTTCATAACATGTGAAAAGTGTACGTTGTGTGAGAATTGTGCTCTTGTGGCACTGTGTCAACCTCAGACAATAAAATTACCCAGAGATGTAACATGTTTAATTTCCTGACTGATTCTGTGGTGTAAATGTAACGGCAAACATTAAACCGATTTGAAAAAGAGACACTGCTAAGTGTTGTCCGAGATTTTGTAATGCGTAAAAAAAAAAACCCAGCAAATGTCGCCACATATTATCCTACACTGATATAAGGACTGTGCGACAATTTGTTTTATTTAACAGCTTACATCTCTGAATAATTTTATGGTCTGAGGTTGACACAGTGCCATGGAACGCAATTCACGCACAACGTTCACTTTTCATATGTTATAAAAATGATGTAATACATTGTGCATGCAGTCATCATATACACAGCGGAACAAGCCGATTAAATTCGGAATGTTTTACAAATTGCAGTGCCATCAGGCATTTTTTATTGTCAACACATTGTTCTTTCTTTTCATGTGACGTCTTTTTGTATAAACATTTGACTATTAATATTGCGGACTCTTGACCTTCATTTCAACTTTGTATTTGTCTGACCGGCGTCTGTTTGTTTTGTATTTTGACCTTTATCAGTAACATTTAATAATTTATTTGTAACATTTGATTATTATTGCGAACTTTTGACCTTTATTTCAACTTTGTATTGCCGCCCATACAACTGACCATATTTCCCAGACGAAGTTACCATATTTCCCAGACGAAGTTACCTTTTTGTTTGTTTGATCAGATTGTTTCAAGATTGCAGACGGATGGAAAATCAAATACATGATAGTTGTATCACAGTTGGGAGCTTTGAGTGGTGGCAGCGATAGTATTGAGAGCTCTGCGAATGGGCTATGAGGAGCTTGGTCAGGTAGGTAGAGTAACCTCCCTTTCCCTTCAGACATGTAGAGTAACTTCCCTTCCCCTGACATGTAGAGTAACCTCCCTTCCCCTGTCAGATGTCAAGCTCCTCACAGCGATAGTACGTTCCCGGAGCTCTCTATACTATCGCTGCCACCAGTCAAAACTCCCCACTGTGAATAGTTGGCCACAACCATGCTTGGAGTTGAACTCGCAATCGAATGACCGTTATGTTTACAAACAAGTGACGACTGTCGTGACGCCGAATACACTTATCGCTGCTAAATTACTTTCTTCGTTTGTCAATTTAAATTTCTGTTTCATTAAAACTATCGTGTTATTGATATAGTAAGAATGTAAGAGAGAAGTTGGTTGATTTTCCGTTAGTCTGCAAACTCGAACCAATCTGATTATTAAAACAACAAAGTAAATCATCTGGAAAACATGGTCAGTCGTAAACCTTTTCAAATTGAAATATGATGGCATTCCCAAAGACATAAACAAAATTATAAACGTTACTACATATGGGGTTTGAGGGCAAATTTCAAGATTCTTGTAATGGCCGCGCCCACACTGGTGGCAGCGATGTTACCGAGAGTGTAACGAAGGTGTCACGCGCTGGGAAGGAGCTTGGTCAGATGTATGCAGTTACCTCTCTTGATCCCGGTGAAGGTGTTGAGTCTGTTGTCCACCAGGAGGATCATGGCACATAGTGAGTCGGAGTAAAGGGACATCGCTGTCTGCAGCCGCTGTGGCTCTGGGATCATTACACCGCTGAAGACAGATAGGGGACAATGTAGACAGATCACAATAACTGTGTCTGGGATGTGATACATGATGAGAGATACATGATCACACTGCTGTAGATGATGGTTTACCAGTTGGGGTCCATCTGGTCCATCTGGTCCTCTGTTCTTAGGGAGTGAGTAAGTGAGATGCTGCCTTGAACAATATCTCAGTCATATCAGGGCATGTCAGCTGTGTGACACAGTTTAACCTCTTCGGTGAATGCAGGAGTATGGTATGGTTTGACATGATTTGGGTTTATCTGGGTTCAAACATGACCCATGAATCTGACCAGCAACTCTGCACAGTAAACTGGTGTTTCAGTAACGGAGAAAATATATTCTTATTATTATCATGATGAATTTGTTACCCTATTGTGTGTGGTCTGTGCCTGCAAAGGTCAAGGACATCCGTGCAGAGCAGACGTAGATTATGGGTGGTTTTCATCTGTGCCCCTGCAAAAAAGACAGCACTGATGTAGAGCAGCACATATCGAACCTTGACATTATTTAGTTTTTCAAAACACGACTACTGTCTGAATGAAGGATTCTCAAGAGCCTTAAATATATCACTGGTGGCAGGACACAATGATGCTTGGGTACGTCACTTGGCTACCGTACTGCCCAAATGAAAGAGTGAGTGAATTGTGTTTAATGCTGCTATGAACAGCAGTTTCAATTGTACTGTGAGTGTCAGCTGAACGTGAGAGGAAAACCCCAAATGATCCCAGTTGTAGGTATATACCACCTGGTATAACTCAGTCCAGTTAGTGTGCGCCAAGCTCCATGCAGTGTCACAGGCTCAATGCACCGACAAGCATGATGTGTTTTCAGATTGTGGATGTTCTTGTTATTCGACACCTGAAACTTTACTCACATTGCTTTAAGATCATTGAAAACAGACATGGCTACAGTGACTCACCGAGATGGATAGTGAAGGACTCCTCGAGTCGGGTAGATGGCGCCTGCCTCTCCTCCTCCTCCGCTGCAGGCAGCGCCGTTGACATGTTCCTCAATCTCTGTCTGCAATCAATGCATATAATGCTAATATGATAAACTGTTCCTCAATCACTGCAATCATGGCAAACAAACGATCTTCTCATACCTCCATGTCAGAATGTTTTGTTTGTTTGTTTGTTTGTTGTTTAACACCACACTCAGCAATATTCCAGCTATATGACAGCAGTCTGGACCAGACAATTCAGTGATTGACATCATGAGCATCGATAAGCATGATACGATGACATGTATCAACCTAGTCAGCGAGCCTGACCACCCAATCCCTTAAGTCGCCTCCTACGACAAGCATAGTCGCCTTTTACTGCAAGCATGGGTTGCTGAAGACCTCTTCTACCCCGGATCTTCACGGGTCCGATGTCAGAATGATGAGATCTGATTGGTCCACCTGATCTAGATCAAATATGATGTATCATGCCTTGGTGGGGAATAGATTTCTCAGCAGGAGAAGAAATCCCTTATACCCCGCCATGAGTAAGTTCGTCTGAGGGGCAAAATAAATCCCTTATTACCCCCGCTTCAAAGCAAAAAGCTGTACGCTTTTTCCCAAGTCAACGGAAGTCATGTGACATAGTGTAAGTTAATTGCAGCTCAATTGAACAGTTGTTTTCTATCAATTTTTGATTTGTTTGAATTCTTTTACAATATATAAACATGTCGGTAAGACAAATTCATTGTAGCAGGATTACTCGGAGTACATGGGGTTTAGGTTTTAACCCTCGTTAGGTTTTATACCACTCGCCTCGCAGGACGCATAAAAGCCCATATATCTGAGTGATCCTGCTACAACTTATAATAAATTATACAGTTCCTCAATCACTGTCTGCAATCATGGCAATCAAACGATCATATGACATTTACATTGGTGAAATCGACCCCACATCTATATTTATCAGCACAACTTTGGCTTAGATCCAGATTCTGCAAACCAGACGAGTTCACTTATTGTGGAAGCATATGACATCACCCACTGTATCGTGGCCTGACAGCATGTGCGGAACTGTGACAGCAGATGTACAGAGATGAAGCGCTATGGAAATGACTGATAATACTTCTATTTTACAATGTCAGTAAACAGTCTGTGTTTTCAGACTTGTAGATGTAAATAAGTCCTAGATACCTGGACATTTCCAACACTACTCAACAACATCCAAAACTGGAAAACACGTAACAATATCACAGATGTGTAGACGATGAAAAGACAGTTACCATAGTAACTCATTATTCCTTGGTTACTTGAAATTCATATTCTTGGGTAAATAATCAAAGATGGATGACAGATGCAAGTTTGGTCGTACAGTGATTATACCAAGTCTATTATTGGAAAGGACAATTTGGACGAGAGGACATTTTATGGAGACATTCACACTATTTGTCATTGACTACTGAATCCAACTATTCATCTACAAGAACAGGAGTTGTGGCAGACAGACTCACTGGTAGGCGGGAGCGCCATTGTTGGAGGTGGAGTCTTCGTGCACCTTCATGACCCACTCCCGGTACTCGCGCTTCTGTGTCTCGTGGACGTTACTCAGCTCACTCATCCACTTGCTGTTGATCAACTGAAACAAGGTGAGGTGTGACAGGGGTGAACATCCTGTTTAAGGTTATTGCACATATATGTAGCGACAAAGGAAAAGTGAAACCTGAGAAGAACCGGATTCAAATAGGTGTTTAGCAACCAATGCATAATATGCTTTTCGTAAGAAGCAACTAAAGGGATCGGGTAGACAGCCTTGCTGACTTGGTTCATGCATGTCATCGTATCCTAATTGCGTGGATTGATGCTCATGATATCAATCACTGGATTGTCTGTTCCAGACTCAATTATTTACAGACCCCCCATCATATAGCTAGAATATTGCTGAGTGCAGCTTTAAACAACAAACAAACAAAGAAAAGTGAAATAAGAAATTGTGACACCACTAAAAAATATTGAAACAGAAACAAATAGTAAGTATTGTTCTTATTACGGATCATTTCATTCTCAACTGATTATCTGAAGCAAATTTGTATATCAATCTACTTAAAATCAGATCGAAGTTCTCGCTGCCGCTAAACAAAGATCTGAGGACATCCCATTACGGGTCACGGCAAAACGACCTTTCGCGAACTTTGACCGACCACTAAAATGAATAACAAGAAGTCGATATCAGCCAATGAGTAAGCAGCTTTCTCGAGCTTTGAGGCACTCGTTTCAACCTGGCGACTTCCATTTCAGACTACGCTTCAAAAATATGTTGACACAGTTTGAAAACTAAACAAACGAAAATTCCAGAATGTCAAATATGTGGTTGCAATTGTATGGCAGCGCTTCCTAAGTACTGGGCAACGCCTCCTCCGTTCAAATGTGTATCCCACGGAAGTGAGAGATAGACGATAATTTTGACGGAATCAGTGGTACGGGCCGTAACTGTCGTTCGGAATACCCCGTTTTAACGTTTTCGAGGTTGCATGATTAGAAAACAAATTCTGACTGTTACTTTCATGATCTGGTAAGCGATGCTTTGATTGGTCGTTCTGACGTGATCCGTAATGGGATGTCCTCAGATCTTTGTTTAGCGATAGCAGGAACTAACATCTGATTTTAATGAGATTGATTTGTATACTGGCAGTGATATAAAAAAAGTAACGGAGAATGAATATTTTGGGGTATATTTTTCGTACTTAAGACTGAGCACATGATTTCATGAAAATATTGCCAAAAATATTCATGATCCTTCAGGCTAAAAAAAAAGTCTTGGTTCTCAGACACCACCCGCATCATCATAAAGTTCACCGCACGTTTCGTTTTTATTTCCATTTAAAAAAAATACAATTAAAAATCCTCAAATACTACAAGTCCAGTATTCCAGCCCTGTATTCCAGTATTTTTACTATCAAGGAATACATTTATGTAGGGAGGCCCTTTCCCAGGTTGATTGTACACAACTGTTCATTGGTAACATACTACATGTAGTTTGAACAACCCCCCCAAAAAGACACCGCCCGCCCGCACTATATTTTAAAAAAACATTGCCTGAGAACTAATTCTTTTATTTTTTAAAGCTTTAGTTATTTTGTTCAGTATACTTCAGACCTAAAATAACTCATCCAAGACAAAGTACTGTGATCTATAAATAACACAGTCACTCCAACGTCTTAGAGCCTCATGAATGCTACCACAATGACATTATGGACAAAGCAGGACTGACCATGACTAACTGAGACTTAGTACATCAACCCTCAATGATGTCAATACGATATATATGTTACCTGGGTGTTCTCGAAATGTCTTTGTGCGAGAGTGTTGATGTCCTCGTCTGCATACGATGCACCAACATTCTTTAGTGCATGTTCCATCTCTTCCTGCTGCCTACAAAATAAAAGCACACATGAACAACATGAAACTGTCCTTTACATTCAGTGACTCGCACCTTGGTGTGATCTTGGCAGGGATCTTGACATAATAGGGGCCGCTTAAAGAGTGTCCTCAGGAATACCTAATACATGAGGGAGGTGGACCACTTGTACAGGGGAAAAGAACCACCTTCTACACAAGGGAGAAGGACCACTTTCTACACAAGGGAGACGGACCACCTTCTACACAAGGGAGACGGACCACCTTCCACACAAGGGAGACGGACCACCTTCTACACAAGGGAGACGGACCACCTTCTACACAAGGGAGACGGACCACCTTCTACACAAGGGAGACGGACCTCCTTCTACACAAGGGAGATGGACCACCTTCTACACAAGGAAGACGGACCACCTTCCACACAAGGGAGTCGGACCACCTTTTACACAAGGGAGACAGACCACCTTCTACACAAGGGAGACGGACCACCTTCTACACAAGGGAGACGTACCACCTTCTACACAAGGGAGTCGGACCACCTTCCACACAAGGGAGACAGACCACCTTCCACACAAGGGAAACAGACCACCTTCCACACAAGGGAAACAGACCACCTTCCACACAAGGGAGACTAACCACCTTCTACACAAGGGGGACAGACCACCTTCCACACAAGGGGGACGGACCACCTTTTATACAAGGGAGACGGACCACCTTCTACACAAGGGAGACAGACCACCTTCTACACAAGGGAAACAGACCACCTTCCACACAAGGGAGACTAACCACCTTCTACACAAGGGAGACGAACCACCTTCCACACAAGGGAGACGGACCACCTTCCACACAAGGGAGACAGACCACCCTCCACACAAGTGAAACAGACCACCTTCCACACAAGGGAGACGGACCACCTTCTACACAAGGGGGATGGATCACCTTCTACACAAGGGAGACGAACCACCTTCCACACAAGGGAGACGGACCACCTTCTACACAAGGGAGATGGACCACCTTCTACACAAGGGAGACGGACCACCTTCCACACAAGGGAGTCGGACCACCTTTTACACAAGAGAGACAGACCACCTTCTACACAAGGGAGACGGACCACCTTCTACACAAGGGAGACGGACCACCTTCTACACAAGGGAGTCGGACCACCTTCTACACAAGGGAGATGGACCACCTTCCACACAAAGGAGACTAACCACCTTCTACACATGGGAGAAGAACCACCTTCCACACAAGGGAGACAGACCACCTTCCACACAAGGGAGACAGACCACCTTCCACACAAAGGAGACTAGCCACCTTCTACACATGGGAGACGAACCACCTTCCACACAAGGGAGACAGACCACCTTCCACACAAATGAGACGGACCACCTTCCACACAAGGGAGACGGACCACCTTCTACACAAGGGAGATGGACCATCTTCCACACAAGGGAGACGGACCACCTTCCACACAAGGGAGACAGACCACCTTCCACACAAGGGAGACGGACCACCTTCTACACAAGGGGGACGGATCACCTTCTACACAAGGGAGACGGACCACCTTCCACACAAGGGAGATGGACAACCATCTACACAAGGGAGACTGACCATCTTCTACACAAGGGAGACAGACCACCTTCTACACAAGGGAGACGGACCACCTTCCACACAAGGTGAGACAAACCACCTTCCACACAAGGGAGACGGACCACCTTCCAAACAAAGGAGACTAACCACTTTCTACACATGGGAGACGGACCACCTTCCACACAAGGGAGACAGACCACCTTCCACACAAATGAGACGGACCACCTTCCACACAAGGGAAACAGACCACCTTCCACACAAGGGAGACTAACCACCTTCTACACAAGGGGGACAGACCACCTTCCACACAAGGGAGACGGACCACCTTCCACACAAGAGAGACGGACCACCTTCTACACAAGGAAGATGGACCACCTTCGACCTTCCACACAAGGGAGACTGACCACTTCACACAAGGGAGACGGACCACCTTCCACACAAGGGAGACGGACCACTTTCCACACAAGGGAGACGGACCACCTTCTACACAAGGGAGACGGACCACCTTCCACACAAGGGAGACTGACCACCTTCCACACAAGGGAGACAGACCACCTTCTACACAAGGGAAACGGACCACCTTCTACACAAGGGAGACGGACCACCTTCTACACAAGGGAAAAGAACCACCTTCTACACAAGGGAAAAGAACCACCTTCTACACAAGGGAGACTGACCACCTTCCACACAAGGGAGATGGACCACCTTCTACACAAGAGAGACGGACCACCTTCTTTACAAGGGAAACGGACCACCTTCTACACAAGGGAAATGGACCACCTTCCACACAAGGGAGATGGACCACCTTCCACACAAGGGAGACGGACCACCTTCTACACAAGGGAGACGGACCACCTTCTACACAAGGGAGACGGACCACCTTCTACACATGGGAGACGAACCACCTTCCACACAAGGGAGACAGACCACCTTCCACACAAATGAGACGGACCACCTTCCACACAAGGGAGACGGACCACCTTCTACACAAGGGAGATGGACCACCTTCCACACAAGGGAGACGGACCACCTTCCACACAAGGGAGACAGACCACCTTCCACACAAGGGAGACGGACCACCTTCTACACAAGGGGGACGGATCACCTTCTACACAAGGGAGACGGACCACCTTCCACACAAGGGAGATGGACCACCTTCTACACAAGGGAGACTGACCATCTTCTACACAAGGGAGACAGACCACCTTCTACACAAGGGAGATGGACCACCTTCCACACAAGGTAGACGGACCACCTTCCACACAAGGGAGACAAACCACCTTCTACACAAGGGAGACGGACCACCTTCCACACAAAGGAGACTAACCACCTTCTACACATGGGAGACGAACCACCTTCCACACAAGGGAGACAGACCACCTTCCACACCTTCCACACAAGGGAGACGGACCACCTTCTACACAAGGGAGACGGACCACCTTCTACACAAGGGAGACGGACCACCTTCTACACAAGGGAGACGGACCACCTTCTACACAAGCCATTCAGATGACCTACAACACGAGGGGAGAGGGACCAAATAGACGACGGAGACAGCCCACCTGCTACACGAGGGAGATGAACCACATACAACACCAGGGAGACGGATCAGGAGACAGATCACCTACATGGTGTCGAGATGCTGCAGGTCCTTGTCCCGCTGGTCTGTCAGGTCCTCCACCGCCAGGGCATATGTGTGTTCCAGGTTGAGCAGCGTCTCCAGGGCGGGGGAGTGGATCAGCGTGTGGTACACCTCAGAGAACACCTGGTCATTGGTCACCTCAACCGGGGTCGAGTACGCCTTCACTTCCTACAAACACATCAGTGAGTGAGTGAGTGAGTTTGGTTCATTGCTGCTTTCAAAAGAATTTCAGCAAAATAACGACCATAGGGTTCTGGCAAGTCAAATGCATGACTTTTATAGACAACAGCAGGACAGAAGGGGTATATAATTGTTTGAGTTGCCTTGGAACTACATGTATTATTGAAAAAGTCTGAGTTTCATCAATGTTTGAACTAAGTTCTAACTACTGCTTGATCTCTGGATACAGATTTAACACATTGTTTATGACTTTGATAGGCACCCCCTTTGTCAATATTGTCAGCACATGGGGAGATATTACGGCCAATATGATATGTAATATGCCATGATATATTCAAATATATAAGAACCAATAACTGTAAGTCTGCAAGGGGAAACAACTCCTGCAGTCTTATGGAAACACTGGCCACTGCCACCATATGCAGTTTGGTCTATTCCATGTTTCCCCTCAAGCTTTGATTCATAAACAACAAATGTCTCACAACATTAATACAAACATACCTTCAGGAAAACAGGTAAGACAATCAGCCAGCTCACACAGACACACACCAGTACTTGCTTGGGTCAATGTCACAAAATCACCCAGGTCACACAGACACACACCAGTACTTGCTGGGGTCATTGTCACACAATCACCCAGGTCACACAGACACACACCAGTACTTGCTGGGGTCAATGTCACACAATCACCCAGGTCACACAGACACACACCAGTACTTGCTGGGGTCAATGTCACACAATCACCCAGGTCACACAGACACACACCAGTACTTGCTGGGGTCAATGTCACACAATCAGCCAGGTCACACACAGACACACACCAGTTCTTGCTGGGGTCAATGTCACACAATCACCCAGGTCACACACAGACACACATAAGAGCTTGCTGGGGTATGATGTCACACAATCAGCTAGGTCACACAGACACACACCAGTACTTGCTGGGGTCAATGTCACACAATCACCCATGTCACACAGACACACACCTGTACTTGCTGGGGTCAATGTCACACAATTAGCCATTGGAGTGTGTTTCTGGGTTGAGAGGTCCCCTACTATGGAGGTGTATGTACTTCCCTGAGATTTGTGTACAGTGACAGCCCAAGCTAATATCCCTGGAAACTGTTTGCGTTCCACTGCAAGTTGTGCCACGAAGCAGATTTGCCTGCTGTGACCTTGAAAATGGGGTCAAGGTCACCCAAACCGACTGGTGTCTGCGTTGTCTGTATATACACAATAGTTCCAAATATGAAGACAATCCAGCGATTAGTTCTTGAGATATCGCGGCAACATCGTTTTCCAACTCCAAAAGCAGATTTGCCTACTGTGACCTTGAAAATGGGGTCAAGGTCACCAAAACCGACTGGTGTCTGCGGAGTCTGTATATACACAATAGTTCCAAATATGAAGACAATCCAGTGTTTAGTTCTTGAGATATCGCGGCAACACCGTTTTCCAACTCCAAAAGCAGATTTGCCTGCTGTGACCTTGAAAATGGGGTCAAGGTCACCAAAACCGACTGGTGTCTGCGGAGTCTGTATATACACCATAGTTCCAAATATGAAGACAATCCAGTGTTTAGTTCTTGAGATATCGCGGCAGGGGGGTCAATGTCAAACAATCAGCCAGGTCACACACAGACACACACCAGTTCTTGCTGGGGTCTGATGTGACGCAATCACCCAGGTCACACACAGACACACACCAGGTCACACACAGACACACACCAGTACTTGCTGGGGTCTGATGTCACACAATCACCCAGGTCACACACAGACACACACCAGTACTTGCTGGGGTATGATGTCACACAATCACCCAGGTCACACACAGACACACACCATAGCTGGCTGGGTATGATGTCACACAATCAACTAGGTCACACAGACACACACCAGCACTTGCTGGGGTCCAATGTCACGTAATCACCCAGGTCACACACAGACACACACCAGCACTTGTTGGGGTCAATGTCAAACAATCACCCAGGTCACACAGACACATACCAGAGCTTGCTGGGGCATGATGTCACACAATTACCCAGGTCACACAGACACACACCAGTACTTGCTGGGGTCAATGTCACACAATCACCCAGGTCACACAGACACACACCAGCACCTGCTTGGGTCAATGTCACACAATCAGCCAGGTCACACAGACACACACACACCAGAGCTTGCTGGGGTACGATGTCACACAATCAACCAGGTCACACTGCCCACCTGAGTGAAAGCCTTTGTCCATCGCTTGACAAGGTCAGCGGATGACACCTGCCCCATCTGGACCTTCTGGATAGCTTCGTCTGCTCTGGCATCACTCAGCTGATGAGTTTCCTTGGAAACAAACTCTGTGAGGGCCGCTGTCAGATCTGACAAAAGTAGTGGAGGTTTTCAAAATTTAACCTTATCCATTCACTTTTCTATTTCTGTGTCTAATTTAATATTGTGGCCTTGACTTATTGTTGTCTGATGATTGAGGAGTTGTCTGTGTGCCATGGACCAGCTGGTCCAAGGGGTTGAGGGGGTTGTCTCTGTGCCCATGGACCTGATGGTCTGAGGGGGTCGTCTGTATGCCCATGGACCTGATGGTGGAGGGGGTTGTCTGTGTGCCAATGGACGTGATGGTGAAGAGGGATTGTCTTTGTGCCCATGGACCTGATGTTGGAGGGGGTTGGCTGTGTGCCATGGACCTGGTGGTCTAGGGGGGTTGTCTGTGTGCCCATGGACCTGATGGTCTAGGGGGGCTGTCTGTGTGCCAATGGACCTGATGGTGGAGGGGGGTTGTCTGTGTGCCCATGGACCTGATGGTGGAGGGGGGTTGTCTGTGTGCCATTGACCTGATGGTGGAGGGGGTTGTCTGTGTGCCCATGGACCTGATGGTGTAGGGGGTTGTCTGTGTGCCATTGACCTGATAGTGGAGGGGGTTGTCTGTGTACCATTGACCTGATGGTGGAGGGGGTTGTCTGTGTACCATTGACCTGATGGTGGAGGGGGTTGTCTGTGTGACCATGGACCTGATGGTGGAGGGGGTTGTCTGTGTGACCATGGACCTGATGGTGGAGGGGGTTTTCTGTGTGACCATGGACCTGATGGTGGAGGGGGTTGTCTGTGTGCCATTGACCTGATGGTGGAGGGGGGTTGTCTGTGTGTCCATGGACCTGATGGTGGAGGGGGGTTGTCTGTGTGCCCATGGACCTGATGGCGGAGGGGGGTTGTCTGTGTGGCATGGACCTGATGGTGGAGGGGGTTGTCTGTGTGCCCATGGACCTGATGGTGGAGGGGGTTGTCTGTGTGCCATGGACCTGATGGTGGAGGGGGTTGTCTGTCTGCCCATGGACCTGTCGGTGTAGGGGGGTTGTCTGTGTACCATGGACCTGATTGTGGAGGGGGTTGTCTGTGTGCCCATGGACCTGATTGTGTAGGGGGTTGTCTGTGTGCCCATGGACCTGATGGTGGAGGGGGTTGTCTGTGTGCCCATGGACCTGATGGTGGAGGGGGGTTGTCTGTGTGCCCATTGACCTGATGGTGGAGGGGGTTTTGCACGGCCAAGTAACTGCTTTTGCATTTTTCAATAAACATCAATGCCCCCTTTCTTTTTATAGCCCTCAGTAGGTAGTTACGTGTATGTATAATTATGTACGAATTTCATGAAAGATTTTATTTTTGAAACTTACATTTGGTACATCAAACAATTTGATCATCAAAAGATACATTAACAATTTCTTTAAATTCAATCATGGACATTTACAACTGGTCATTGCCTCAGTACAGGGTACCAGATCAACCATCAGCTGTCTGCAATGATCAGAATATTGCTGAGTACAATTGCACCAGGAGAGTCATGCGTCTCACCGTCCTCCACATAACAAGGCAGGTTATGCGCGTTGACAAGTCGGCCCACAAACTCACTGACAGATGTTGACAGAGGAATCGTAACTGGCACAGTCACAGTAGACTTCAAGTTCTTGCTATAAAATGTATACACAAAGTCCCTCTCCTCCGTGAGGTTCTTCATTGTCAACTCGCAAGTCTGCAAAATGGAGGAAGCATATTGAGAATACTACTCATTAATTGAACATGAAAATTATCAACAAATTTAGAATCTTTCTCATTTTAATAAGGTTGATTGTTATCAACATATCTAATTTTGTCCATGAAATATTGAGTGTGAGTGGGTTTAGTTTAGTTCTAGCCAGTCAGCTTAATGTGTAGGGAAAGTTCAAACTGGTGCAGGTCTTACACATTTAGCACCTTGGTCAAAGCCATCAGTATGGTTATCTGTGGATAAATCTGGGATTCACCCCAAACCAGCAGATCCTTGCCGCTAAGGGACACAACTCTGTACAGGGAGTTGTGTCCCTTTGGACCAGTGTAAAGTGACAAGCCAGGGCACACAGCTTTCTTCTCCACGGTTGTCACACATCCAAGCACACTGAAATCATTGTCACAACTGATGCTCAGTTAAGTCAATGAGTTGACTGAATACTTAGGATACATGCCTAGTTTCATTTGAAGGTAAAACATGGAGACAGGTGTATATTGTGATATAATTGATTAGTGCACTGATTGAGATGTCGAGTAATTATGTTGTCTTGCTTGTGTCCTTGGTGAGAGCTTTCTCCAGTAACATGATTTGTTTGTTTGTTTGTTGTTTAACGCCCCACTCAGCAATATTGCAGATATATGACGGCGGTCTGTAAACAATTGAGTCTGGACCAGACAACCCAGTAATTGACTTCATGAGCATCAATCCAATTGGGATACGATGACATGCATCTACCAAGTCAGCGAGCCTAACCACCCGATCCTGTTAGTCTCCTCTTATGACAAGCATAGTCGCCTTTTAGAACAAACATGAAGGAGTTAGACCAACATAGACTCAAACTGAGTTGTGCACGTGGTCCCATGTACAGCACACAGGTCGCAAATCAGGTGAAGTTAAGCAACATTGGTCATTTACAATAAGGGGATAGATGACTGTGAGTTTCTAGGGGTTCAGCTCCTGAGAGTTTCTAGGGCTTCGGCTCCTGAGAGTTTCTAGGGCTTCGGCTCCTGAGAGTTTCTAGGGCTTTGACTCCTGAGAGTTTCTAGGGCTTCGGCTCCTGAGAGTTTCTAGGGGTTCAGCTCCTGAGAGTTTCTAGGGCTTTGACTCCTGAGAGTTTCTAGGGCTTCGGCTCCTGAGAGTTTCTAGGGGTTCGGCTCCTGAGAGTTTCTAGGGGTTCGGCTCCTGAGAGTTTCTAGGGGTTCGGCTCCTGAGAGTTTCTAGGGGTTCGGCTCCTGAGAGTGCCTAGGGCTTCGGTTCTGACCCACACTGAGGTACTCGCCACAAGCGGTGTCTCCTTAGGAAAGTAACTTTTGTGAAATAAGCCCCTGTTCATCAAACAGTGAATGGGTACCTGGTAGGATGAGATGGCAATGTGACTATTACCCTACTACTGCTTCACAGGCAGCTTGGGATGTATACTCCCCTGGGAGCTTGTAATGAAAATCGAGTGCATGCTGATCCATTGACTGGGGTGATAATGTAGTGCATTGAGCATGGTTTAAAGGGACAGTACGTCAACGGTTCTGTGTGATCTAAATCATGCAGGAAATAATTTCAGAGTGTGACATCACATGCATAATTCAATTCCCAAACCAAAGCAATAGAGCTCCGCATAGCAAAGCCAACAACACAAAGTAAACTGACCTCAGTCTTGTTACTTTATGTTGAAGGCAAGTTGAAGACAAAGCCTGTGTGTTTTTCTTATGGATGAGTTACAAAATTCTAATTTCCTGCTTGAAGCCAGTGTTTATCAAAGCCTAGATAACAATATAAAAATGGCCTGGTTGTAGGAAACCAATCACTCTGTTACCCAGAGTTCCTTTCAGCCAAGTACCTCTGTCACATCGTACACAGTTCCATCTAATTCATTTTGGATAAACATAGCTCATGAAATGTTTAACTTTCATTGAGAAAATATCCCTAAACATGAAAAAGTATTTTCAAAATTATCCTCCACATGATGTCCTCTAAGCCCTACGGTGAGCTAGCGATACAGTCACTTTGTGTTAAATTGTCATGCACCCTACTGTCGGAGTTGTAGCAGTATATCTATATCTATATACATATATACAATATGTAAGGTGTACCGAAAGGCTTGCATTAGATCTGTCTGTCTGAGCAAAGCTAAGTAAGCTTGGGGGTTGTGGGCTACTGTTTACAAAGTTTCAGAACGGTTGACGTCCTGTCCCTGGATTTGGTGCATAACACATATACACATTATTAGTAGAGTTGAAGGTGTAGGCTTAAACTTAGGCTCTACGCTAGCTACAGAATGTCTGCATCAAACAACAGACCTTATGATACAAAGTTGAATACCGTACCCACATCACCAAAGTGTTTAACCATATCACACCACACTTTGCTACATCAGCAAAAACTGCCTCATACAAAACATGGCTAACCCCCCCCATCTAGCTATCACCACCCACCTTGTCTGCCTACCCCCCCCCCCCCAACCAACCACCACTTGGCTACCCCCCTCCAAACACATGCACACTTGGCTACCATCTTCCTCCCATATGATTGCACCCTCCCATCAGACTATCCATTCATACAACTTGGCTACTCCCCTTCCAGCCACCTGGCTACCGCTTTCCCACTACCTGGCTACCCCCTTCCCACCACCTGGCTATCCCCTTCCCACCACCTGGCTATCCCCTTCCCACCACCTGGCTATCCCCTTCCCACCACCTGGCTATCCCCTTCCCACCATCTGGCTACCCCCTTCCCACCACCTGGCTATCCCCTTCCCACCACCTGGCTATGCCCTTCCCACCACCTGGCTATCCCCTTCCCACCACCTGGCTATCCCCTTGCCACCACCTGGCTATCCCCTTCCCACCACCTGGTTACCCCCTTCCCACCACCTGGCTACCTCCTTCCCACCACCTGGCTATCCCCTTCCCACCACCTGGCTATGCCCTTCCCACTACCTGGCTATCCCCTTCCCACCACCTGGCTATCCCCTTCCCACCACCTGGCTATCCCTTCCCACCACCTGGTTACCCCCTTCCCACCACATGGCTATCATCCCCTTCCCACCACATGGCTTTCCCCTTCCAACCACCTGGCTATCCCCTTCCCACCACCTGGCTATCCCCTTCCCACCATCTGGCTATCCCTTCCCACCAGCTGGCTATCCCCTTCCAACCACCTGGCTTTCCCCTTCCCACCACCTGGCTTTCCCCTTCCCACCATCTGGCTATCCCCTTCCCACCACCTGGCTATCCCCTTCCCACCACCTGGCTATCCCTTCCCACCACCTGGTTACCCCCTTCCCACCACATGGCTATCATCCCCTTCCCAACACCTGGCTACCCCCTTCCCACCACCTGGTTACCCCCTTCCCAGCACCTGGCTTTCCCCTTCCCACCACCTGGCTATCCCCTTCCCACCACCTGGCTATCCCCTTCCCACCATCTGGCTATCCCCTTCCCACCACCTGGCTATCCCCTTCCAACCACCTGGCTTTCCCCTTCCCACCATCTGGCTATCCCCTTCCCACCACCTGGCTATCCCCTTCCAACCACCTGGCTATCCCCTTCCCACCACCTGGCTATCCCCTTCCCACCACCTGGCTATCCCCTTTCCACCACCTGGTTACCCCCTTCCCACCACCTGGCTATCCCCTTCCCACCACCTGGCTATCCCCTTCCCACCACCTGGCTACCTCCTTCCCACCACCTGGCTATCCCCTTCCCACCACCTGGCTATGCCCTTCCCACTACCTGGCTATCCCCTTCCCACCACCTGGCTATCCCCTTCCCACCACCTGGCTATCCCCTTCCCACCACCTCGTTACCCCCTTCCAACCACCTGGCTATACCCTTCCCACTACCTGGCTATCCCCTTCCCACCACCTGGCTATGCCCTTCCCACTACCTGGCTATCCCCTTCCCACCACCTGGCTATCCCCTTCCCACCACCTGGCTATCCCCTTCCCACCACCTGGCTATCCCCTTCCCACTACCTGGCTATCCCCTTCCCACCACCTCGTTACCCCCTTCCCACCACCTCGTTACCCCCTTCCCACCACCTGGCTATCCCCTTCCCACTACCTGGCTATCCCCTTCCCACTACCTGGCTATCCCCTTCCCACCACCTGGCTATCCCCTTCCCACCACCTGGCTATCCCCTTCCCACCACCTGGCTATCCCCTTCCCACCACCTCGTTACCCCCTTCCCACCACCTCGTTACCCCCTTCCCACCACCTGGCTATCCCCTTCCCACTACCTGGCTATCCCCTTCCCACTACCTGGCTATCCCCTTCCCACTACCTGGCTATACCCTTCCCACCACCTGGCTATACCCTTCCCACCACCTGGCTACCCCCTTCCCACCACCTGGCTACCCCCTATCCACCACATGGCTACCACCGACCCACCATCTGGCTATCCCCTTTCCACCACCTGGCTATCCCCTTCCCACCACCTGGCTACCTCCTTCCCACCACCTGGCTACCTCCTTCCCACCACCTGGCTACCCCCTATCCACCACATGGCTACCACTGACCCACCATCCGGCTACCTACTCTCACCACTTCCCCCACCCCCCCCACACTTTTGGGTGTCATCCTTTCAAAAGCAGCCTGCAGCTTTTTGCTTCATAGCAGAGATTTATTGTCTTGCTCAGAAATCCATGTGCAGCCTGTTTTCTTCATGGTGGGGTATCAGATTTCAACATTCTGGCATGGAAGTAACATAATGAACTGCCCCTTATCCCAAGTTACAGCATATAAAGTGCTGATTGTAACAGTGTTAGTTATGCGGGAGTACTGCACTTTACCGGGCATACTTTCGCAAATTTCAATTAGTGCTGCGCAGGGGATCGAACATAAATATAAATATTAAGTACTGACAAATTTCTATTTTTCAAACAAATTTCATCCAATATCTCAAAAATATGACACTGGAAAATACAAAGTGTAGACCCATTCTTATTTATAACAAAATATGGCTGAAGGGGTCATTGTCTGCACTGTACTACAGATATGTACCCCAGGTACATTTTGGTAACACAGAAATGTACCCTGGCCAAAATCAGAATACATAAAGGTGCTCTAGGATGGATCCATTCCGTTGCAGGCCGCATTACAACATGTCTTAGATGCCAAACCGTGGTAAAATTCATCCAATCAGTACGCACTATACATTTTTCTCTCTGTATTTCCTTGCCATAAGTGGATGAGAACAGTCATACTGTTGTATTTCAGCGTGCAAAAATGTTTCCAAAATTAAGTATATAGTGATGTAAGTACAGCACAGCATCACCAAGCATGCACTCATAATGAGGAGACCAGAACTACGACGTGAACCAGTTCTGGTTACGGGTTCTGGGTACCTTTCTGTATTCTGATTTTAGCTGTACCTTCGGTACATATCTGTAGTACCCGTGCCGACAATGACCCCTTCAGCCAAAGTATGGTCAAGTACCTAAAAGGAAAACTCCGATAAATTCAAGATATTGTTTTACTTTCCTGGTCTCACGACATAGGTAAGGAAAATGTCAAACGCCCACTTCCATCATCCTGTGCTGATAAACCCTTGAATGACAGACTATTTCAATGACAATCGCTGACAAGTGACACAAGTCAGCTGATCTGCAGATCTCCACCAAGTATTAACATAGGATACATACGCTGAATGGACTCGGACAATTTCTTTCAAGCATGAAGAAAATAAGTACATATACAGCTTACCTCCAACACACGGCAGCTGAACAATTGACTGAGTTACATTGTTTAGAACGTGAAATATGAGATACACAAATACGGAAATGGGAGGTTTGTTGTGGGCGCTGACATTTTGTATACAGGATGCTGGGAAACCTGAAAGGAAGTAGGTCAGAGGTCACCCACGGACTGCGATGGAGGAAAGTCGGTCACCGACGGGTGAGATTCATGCCCCCGTCCCACAAGGTAAGATCGCACACATAACTCGTTACCACTCTAGGACCATACTGGAATATGCTTGTATGGCTAACCCAGAAAATTATAATGACATTCGCTGTGTTTTCTCAGACTTAGACGGGTATGTATCCTGCAGACGTGCCCGCCGCACTTGTGCCTGCTTTGTTCCAGAAATAGGTCAGTCCCTCCGTGAATATCTAATGTGAAAATTTTTCCATATCACATCATTATAAAATAATATCACCGGCACTGTGTTGTTGCTAACATCTTTTCAAAGTGGGACCAGTATGTAAGGGTGACGATCGGGACTCGGGGATTTCGAATTGACAACGCTTTCGGTCGAAGTCTGGGAAGCTAGGTCATATAAGTGAACTGGGTCATTGCGAGTAGATTCTGGAGCTCTCAAGGTGGGGTATCGTGTCATACGGCACGGGCATATTTATCACATTTAAACGTTTTTGGCATTATACAACACCAAAACTACAATATGGCCCGAACTTTCATTTTTAATGATTTGTGTATTGGTTATTTTGGTAGCTGTCACGAAGTTGGTTTTCTAATCGGGACATTCTGAGTTTGACCTGTTTAACGGTGACATTGATCGCAGCGACTGTTCGGACGGACGGTTGACATGATTACGCTGGCCGAGCCCACACGGGCTGCAACAACAGCCATGTCACTCTGACCCCTTAGTAGAAAATAGCGATATTCAGAAATTGGTCTACGTTGTATTTCCTTCGTAGATATTTCCCGACTTGTCTTGTGGGCCATTTAGTAACATCTCCGATTTAGACCTACTTTCACAATGTGTCAAAATCTGGGTTAGGTTTCATGGATACGCTCTAAATGCTTTATACAATATACAATAATTGCCAATCAATAGGATTTATGAAATATATTCTTTCAGTTATTAATATGATATTTTCTGGACAAAAATGATTGTTGTGAGAAATTATCAGTGATAATTGATGTTTCTGCCACCAGAATACGGCAAGACTTTAGCCTGTATCTCTCCCTAAAAATATATATATAATTAAAAGGATTTGGTGGCAGTGCATGTACATATATAAGTTTTGGATGGGGGGTGGGTATGTGTGTAAGTCTTTCCATAATACTCATGATATGTTTTAGGTTAAGAGATATGTATACAGTTAACTTATATATATGTCATCATGTATATGGGTATTATAGGTATTGTTTAGATCTTTACTTACACAGACATTTGAGTGAGTTAAATTGGCCTAATTTCCATGGTGGCATGTTGAGTATGAGTCAAGTGTTAGTCATGGACAGTGTCCTGACAAATAACATGGCTGGCTGATACATTTGTGGCTTGCATCACTTTGTGAAAGATTTATTGTTTCAGCATTATTGAATTTAATTCATGCTTACAGCATAAAGAATTCAATACATGCGTACAGCGTAATTAATAAATTTGAGACTGCTTTCAGTTTTTGTTTTAATGGTTTTCTTTAAGTAAATTCAGGATGTTTGTGGAATACATTAGTTCTTATTTTTCCTCTTTAGTTTCTATAAACACCAGCACTGATTATTTTTGTTCACTTTCTTCTTGCTCCTATTTTAACCATGCCCAATTATTCATTAGTTTTAAAGGTAGAATTGTTGCTTCAAAATCCTGATCATCACTGTAGCCATCTTGAAGCTTTAATGTTGAACCATGCACACACGTCAATTTCAAAGTCATGCATTTTGCTGTTCTAATACAGTTCTTTAGTCCGTTGTTTGTTTTGAATGTTTGATGTTTGTTTAGGAGATAAACATACTGTGTTTCAATGTAGTGCTAGGTTACCTGTAAATTTAACCATGCTAAATTGAATTTGGAACTGAACAAGCAACGACGTTCCCGCAAGTCAGGACCAAACAATGCAGTGATTGACATCATGAGCATCGATCTAAGTAATTGGGATACGATGGCATGCATCAACCAAGCCAGTGATCCCATTTGTCCTCTTGAGGCAAATTCCAACCCAGATCTTCGTGGGGGTTCTCTGATTGAAGACCAGGCCATCCAAGTACACTGACAATTGATAAATCTGATATGCAAGATTTGTATTGTATGATGATTAATGTTCATATCATCTTTCTGTAATATTGCTGAGACTTGTGAGATGCTTTTCACAACATGTCTGAACTATTGCTGATGAGATGTTACATTTTCACTCTTAATATCACAACATTGTGTAACATCAGAGGATAGGACACAGAATATGGACCATATTGAACCTTGTCCTACTTTATACAACACTGTTCAGAGTTATAACTGTAGAAAAGGTAATATTGGAGATATTTCACCATTAGTGATTCTTATGGTACATACCAGTAATACATAACATATGTAGATAGTTTTGCTGTAATACAATCTGTGAATATTGCATCGGGATGATCCCAGTTTTGATGAATACTCATAATCAGATCATACGAAATCTTTCTACCCATGGTTACTGTGTAATACTATACTGAGGTTAAATGTGATGTAATTTGGAACAAATCTCTTTTAGTGCTGCTGTACTTTAGGTATCCTTTATTGCATGAACGCAATTAGAATTAATTTTTTACAATCAAACGCCTCTCTCTATAAAAAAATATGTGTATATACAAGGGGGAATGTTTGATGGTAAAATGGCATACAATTTCATAATGTTAATCAGAACCTCAGATTGCCGTACATTTGTATTGCATTATGTAGGGGGAAGCCACCAGCATTGATTGTCATTGATTCAGAGATAAAAATGTCAAATTTGATAAATTAATCCAGTTCTTCTTAAGATGTAAGCATGGTAAGTAAGTATGTTGATAAGGTTGGCTGGTGAGGTGTTTTCAGGATATCGTCTTTATGGTATGTTTGTTGTTTAATGCTGCACTCAGCAATATTCCAGCTAAGTGAGGGGCGGTCGGGTAGCCTAGTGGTTAAAGCGTTCGCTCGTCACGCCGAAGACCCTGGTTCGATTCCCGGCATGGGTACAATGTGTGAAGCCCATTTCTGGTGTCCCCCGCCGTGATATTGCTGGAATATTGCTAAAAGCGGCGTAAAACCATACACTCTCTCTCTCCAGCTAAGTGAAGGCAGTCTGTAAATAATCAACTCTGGATCCGACAATCCAGTGATTGACATCATCATGAGCATCGATAAGCATGAGGATACGATGACATGTATCAACCAAGTCAGCGAGCCTGACCTCCCTATCCAGTTAGTCGCCTCTTACGACAAGCATTGTTGCCTTTTACAACAAGCATGGGTTGCTGAAGACCTATTCTACCAAGGATCTTCATGGTTCTCTTAATAGTATCATGCACCTTAATTGTTTGGGGATACATATTAATACACACATAGAAACATCATCTTGGAGAACATGTTCATACCTAGAGCCAACCAAAAGTAGTATTGAGAATAATTGGGACTTACAACTTGAGCTGGTAAAGAAAGAGCTTCACATGGGTAGTCAGTAATATTTGCCTTTCTCTCACAGTGTCTGATCTCCGGTTTGCCTGTTTTTGTATTCATTTGGTTTGCACATGCATCTTGCAGCCAGAAATAAGCATTTTATCAAAATTGCTTCTTTCCAACCTGTTTTAATATGCATTGTTGTTTAACAAAAAATCATCCAGTTCAGCAATATAATATCAATACTCATCAAATAAGACAAACTGAATTACAGTTAAGCAGTCCATCAATATATTGTTGCCTTCCAAGTTGACGATGATTAAATGTTATAACGCTGGAGACTATTTGATTGCCTGCTGATGTGTGATAGAGGAAGCCCAGTTAAGTGTGTTAGGACAGATTGTGTTTGACATGCAAGATCAAATATGTGGGATTTTGTAGTATCTTTTACAAGAATTCAATTTGATTTGGGAAAACCAATCCTATGTGATGACATTTATCATTATTACCCTGTGTTGTGCAAGGATATTGAACTGAAGGGCACTCTGAACAGGGATATTATCTATAAATAGAATTATCAGAACTGTTTGAAAGCTTCATATTCATAATGTAAAGATAGACAGAGCAGGTCTGTCTGACATGCATTAGAAGACTTTGATCATGTTGATCGCAGCATGTCACTCATTCAACCAATGAAATTCAGATATTAATGTGCAGAGTTGGGAGGAATTCTGCATGTATATGTATATTATCCCCCGCCGCGCGAAAGCGCGAAGCGGGGGATATAGTATTCACGACCGTCCGTCCGTACGTCCGTCCATACGTCCGTACGTCCCACCTGTTTGTTGCCGCGATATCTCAAGAACTAAACACTGGATTGTCTTCATATTTGGAACTATGGTGTATATACAGACTCCGCAGACACCAGTCGGTTTTGGTGACCTTGATCCCATTTTCAAGGTCACAGCAGACAAATCTGCTTTTAGAGTTGGAAAACGGTGTTGCCGCGATATCTCAAGAACTAAACACTGGATTGTCTTCATATTTGGAACTATGGTGTATATACAGACTCCGCAGACACCAGTCGGTTTTGGTGACCTTGATCCCATTTTCAAGGTCACAGCAGACAAATCTGCTTTTAGAGTTGGAAAACGGTGTTGCCGCGATATCTCAAGAACTAAACACTGGATTGTCTTCATATTTGGAACTATGGTGTATATACAGACTCCGCAGACACCAGTCGGTTTTGGTGACCTTGATCCCATTTTAAAGGTCACAGCAGGCAAATCTGCTTTTGGAGTTGGAAAACGGTGTTGCCGCGATATCTCAAGAACTAAACACTGGATTGTCTTCATATTTGGAACTATGGTGTATATACAGACACCGCAGACACCAGTCGGTTTTGGTGACCTTGACCCCATTGTCAAGGTCACAGCAGGCAAATCTGCTTTTGGAGTTAGAAAACGGTGTTGCCGCGATATCTCAAGAACTAATCGCTGGATTGTCTTCATATTTGGAACTATAGTGTATATACAGACACCGCATACACCTGTCAGATTTGGTGACCTTGACCCCATTTTCAAGGTCACAGCAGGCAAATCTGCTTTTGGAGTTGGAAAACGGTGTTGCCACAATATCTCAAGAACTAATCGCTGGATTGTCTTCATATTTGGTACTATGGTGTACAGGCGGGGGATATTTCGTCACTCTGTGACAAATACTTGTCTATATCTGTGATGTCCCAGCTGTGACTTCACAGTACTGAATGTGGGTGGGTGGGAGTAAATCAAATTGTTTATTTGTTTTTTTAAACCATATTCAGGCAGCTAACCAGAACAGAAATTCCCAAAGTAATAATTATTTGGATTTAAGTTCCAGCAATGTTATTGGCCATTTATATTTTAATGACTGGTTGTACATAACTGAAGAACCACTGAGAGTCTGGACTACATAATGGCTAGGCAACTGTGTGAGGAGAAGGCATAAGTATTGATGTATCTCTGTCGGCCATGACAAATAAAAATGAAATTAAAACAATCATCCCAGGTCCATGATAATATCCCCAGGTGTGACAGCCAACAGCAAACATCACTTTTTGAGTGATCAAAATATTTTGATGTGTACCACAGTGTTAGAAATTGGCACTAGTCCTGTCATCCTTGCCAAACTGCCCAATAGTAAAGGTATCATAAGGACTAGTAGAAATTTGCCATTTTTAGGGGCTTTGCTATAGGTTATCATTATAAGGACGAGTGGAGGAAAACTGTTAGTTTCTAATGCTGTACCAACTGCTGATGCCTTGCTAATGTCTGGGTTCTTGTCTGGCACATCAATGCATATACAAGTAACCACTGCTGCTGATCATAAAACAAATTGTGGCATAACATCGAACTCATATATTTACACGAGTTGGCCGTTTGACTTTTGATGTCAGGAGTCGGTGAAGTAGTGAAATAAGTGGCGTGGCAAGGGTTGATTTGCGGTGAATTTATTTTCATATATTAAACTCATTTTATCCAAGCATTCTGATTTTTGAAATGTCTGATATTTTCAATTTTGGGTCTTTAATTTTTGTCAGCGACAGCAAGAGGTTAAATTGAACATATTTCAAGTTCTGATTATGCTAATTAAAATGAAATTTTGGAAAGTTTCATCTGGTTATCAAAAGTAATATAATTGTGACAAGGACATGGTGAACATCATTTCAAATACATTTTTGTCAGGAGAAATAGATTGAAAACCAGATTTTATATGTTATTTTGACGAACTTAGAAATGTGTAATAAATAGAACAAGACTTGACTGCACTAGGTTTAATTAAATTTGAGCAATGGAATATGTGGAATCTACAAGAATTATCCCCTGTGTCAGTAAGTTGTGTTCAATCAAGTTTTTCGATTGACGGATGTCTGAATTGCCTGCAAGTAGACTTGCAGAGGTCACGATGACCTTTTAAAATCTGTTATCAATGCTCCTCAGCCTTATAATATTTTACATTTGTTTGCATTTTTCATCTCATTCTTTGCCTGTGAGGTATTAACAGCCTCAAAATATATTGTCTGTATCACATTTCCTTTCCTTTGGTATTCATTTCTTAGTCATAGACGTAGCATTATTGTGCTGGGAATTTGTCACCTGCCAGTGTTTTGGTGCCTACCTGAATGCCATGATGTAGATGTACATGGAACGTGAAATAACCTGTTATCTACTACCCGTCATTCAACTCTTTTATTTTTAAGCCGCTTGTTTAAATATTTGGATCAATATTCACCCAAACCGTCAAACTGATTGTCTGTTGTTGGTGATTGAAAAAGCAACCAAAGATAAATGTTTGACATTTTCTTTAGATATTCATATCAGATATCCATGATTTTTTCCATGAAATATTAATAGGTCAGTTGGGACGAATACATAAGCAATACCCTTTTAGCGATGTAGGTAACATCCCAACAGGATCTGTCTTTGTCTGTTCAATCCGAGGGTCGGTGTGACTCTCACACAATTACCTGCTTGTAAGACAGAAGGCATTGTAGCTATTTCTTTAGCATAAGAATGCTATCTACTTCATTTCATGTGTAGTATGAAGATTGATAAAAGATTGTCTAAATCAATTATTGTTGCCAATAACCTTTTTCGTCAACTCAACCTCGGTTACTTAGAATTTTAGCCAATGTGGCTTTCTGAATGCAACTATCTGCTCTGTCAGGCTGCGGGATGAGATGAGCATGTTATTAACCATTGAAATTGTTAAAGCCTTGAGCAAGTTCTCCCAACTCCATGGTATCTTAGCAACGACATCTGCTTGTTATAGGATGCCAGGCTATTGTTCTGTGATGTCATCATGATGTCATTGAACAGTTGAAAATAGAATACTATGAATATGTTATTATGCTAGCCACAATAGCATTGTTATTTTACTCAATAATCTTGATATTTCCCTTTCACTGACATTTTCAGAAGAAGTAAACATTTTAGCTCACAATATATTATTTTATTAGGTTTTTGACCACTTTTATAAAAAACTATGAGACAGGAGGCCTTTTATTGTTGTGTTTGTGTGCATGTCATCAAGTAAAGAAATAGGCAAAACACTTAGTGATTGTTTTCATCTGTAGCTTCTTGGTCTTCAGCTTCCTATGCTTGTCACAAGTGGCGACTAATGGGATCGGGTGGTCAGGCTCGCTGATTTGGTTGATGCATGTCATCGTATCCCAATTGTGCAGATCGATGGTCATGATGTCAATCACTGGATTGTCTGGTCAGACTTCATTATTTAAAGACCGCCGACGCTTGGCAGGAATATTGCTGAGTGCAGCGTTAACACAAGAAACGAACGAAACCAACTTGTGACGTGTCGCTGTGTGGTGCTTCAGATTATTTTGTTATGTCCTCACAGGTAGATAATTAATTTAGTTTATTTAGACTATTAGAATTTAGAGTCCTTACTCGTCACTGTGCCAGTTTCCACCCAAATCTCAAGGTGTATCATGACTCTCGGGATCAGTGATTGACCACAAGCAAGGTGTTAGACTGCCCTTTTTCTGCAGTCCGTCCGTGTCACAAGATGCTTGATTTGAGGGTCTCAGGTCTCAGGGTCACAACACTGCCAGTCCAAGTTATCACATTCATCAGAGTATATTCATTAAAGACATCCAGTTACAGTTACAGACATGCCTTCGTCAGCCAGTGCACTATGGGTAATTCTGTACAGACAAACCTCGTCCTCACCTACTAGTGCACTATGGGTAATTCTGTACAAACAAACCTTGTCCTCACCTACTAGTGCACTATGGGTATTTCTGTACAGACAAACCTTGTCTTCACCCTGTAGTGCACTATGGGTATTTCTGTACAGACAAACCTTGTCTTCACCCAGTAGTGCACTATGGGTAATTCTGTACAGACAAGCCTCGTCTTCACCCAGTAGTGCACTATGGGTATTTCTGTACAGACAAGCCTCGTCTTCACCCAGTAGTGTACTATGGGTAATTCTGTACAGACAAACCTTACTTCACCCAGTAGTGTACTATGGGTAATTCTGTACAGACAAACCTCGTCTTCACCCAGTAGTGCACTATGGGTAATTCTGTACAGACAAGCCTTACTTCAACCAGTAGTGCACTATGGGTAATTCTGTACAGACAAACCTCGTCTTCAACCAGTAGTGCACTATGGGTATTTCTGTACAGACAAACCTCGTCTTCAACCAGTAGTGCACTATGGGTAATTCTGTACAGACAAACCTCGTCTTCACCCAGTAGTGCACTATGCGTAATTCTGTACAGACGAGCAAAAAGAGAAATACATAGCAAGATAAAAAAAGCACAATTGATTTAATTTGCCTGCAGATTGACAGCAATATTAAAATAAACATTGGCGTCTTATTTATCAAGGCGTATTGAGTACTAACTTGTACTTGCTCCCTGTCGGCTTTGATTTAATGGAGGAAAAGGATACTGATTGTAAGCAGGCCAGTACAATGTTATCGATTTTTAGATTCGTTTTTCTCTCAAATGTGAAGTCTGTGAAATTATTGGAATACATAATAAAATAAGAGGCATTGATTTTAACATGTTTAAATATCAACATAGTCTTTCTTCTTGGTACTGAGCAGGACTGAGATAAGGCAATACCATAGTTGCTATATAGACCATTATATAGGTAATATAGACCCATGTATTACTATTAGGAACATGTACCTTTCTCGTACAAGATTTACCATTCTTCAGGCAGCATGTTTTGTATTTATGAATATAATTTGATTAGCCTTGTATACATGGTCACTAAGGCGGGGTCTTGATCCTTTGGATATATAAGGAAAATATGAGGTCACGGTCACTAGAGGTTAAATTAATTCCATGGGACAAATGCCTCCCCCACCTCAGGACCCAGGCTCAATTCCCGTTCAGCGTGTGAACCAATTCTTCGTGTCTCCGACCCTGGTGTGACTCAAGTCTTGAAGCAGCTTAAAATTGTACTCACTCACTCACTCTCGTTACAGTGTTGATATGGAAAAAGGGAGTGAGCAACGTCGACACCGGTGAGGTTGATTTGAGACAACAGCAGGACAGCCACAACCAACTACGCTCACCTCATCACGACATAGGGGACAGACCACGCCTCAACTCCGCCTCAAGGTCACTTCAAGGTCAGTACTCCGGTATTCTTTTGTACAATAACTGAACTATCAAATCTTCCCATTTTCTGTAAACTTTAAAGCACAAAATGTCATCATGCAAAAGTGACTGTTTATGTAGTCTAGCATCTGTTGTTTTCTCTCGAACATCTGCTATGGTTAAAAAGGGTCAATAAAATTTGCATTGGATAACTAGCTGTCTGTACATAAAACGTTTTGTCTGCTGGCCCAAAGTTGAATCTTGGAGTAATTTTAATTTTATTCTATGGACCTTTTTATTAGCAGATCTTTCTAGAACAGAATTTCACTAGGCTCAGGTTTCGGACTAGTCGCTAGTCACTAGTCGGGGATTCTGGGTTCGAAGAGGTCCCCAGAAGCCTCTTCTGGTCCTAGGAGACCACTAAATGGATCAGGTGGTCAGGCTTGGTGACCTTGTTGATAGGTGTCATTGTACTGTATTGGGGAGATTCATTGCTCACCATCGATCAATTGTTTACAGGTTACCATCATATGGCCGAATATTTTGCTGAGAGCGCCATTAAACAAACAAACAACAAAACAAACTAGTGGCAAAAGACACAGACTAGGATTTTTTTTTAGTCTTGCTGTTTGTTTGAAATAAATCCTAGGTCGTCAGTCTCAAAACATTTTGTTGTATCATATATTTATTTGGTGGGCATCTCTCATTGTCTGACTGACTCGCTATGTAAACATAATCACTGCTTGCTAATCTGTGTTCATCTGTTTGCTGAAAGCTAATGTTTCACTAATCCTCTTGAGCCAAGCATCTCATAAGGAGTAACTGCATGCCAGTTTATAGAGTGTCGGAGCGTGCCGATTATGCTGGTTACAGAGTCTGAGCACACAAGTGCTGGTTTATAGGGAGTGTTGGAGTACTCAAGTGCTGGTTTATAGGGAGTGTTGGAGTACTCAGATGCTGGTTTATAGGGAGTGTTGGAGTACTCAAATGCTGGTTTATAGGGGGTGTTGGAGTACTCAGATGCTGGTTTATAGGGAGTGTTGGAGTACTCAAATGCTGGTTTATAGGGAGTGTTGGAGTACTCAAGTGCTGGTTTATAGGGAGTGTTGGAGTACTCAAATGCTGGTTTATAGGGAGTGTTGGAGTACTCAGATGCTGGTTTATAGGGAGCATCGGAATACTCAAGTGCTGGTTTGTAGGGAGTGTCAGAGTACTCAAGTGCTGGTTTATAGGGAACGTCGGAGTACTCAAGTGCTGGTTTATGGGGAGTGTCAGAGTACTCAAGTGCTGGTCTATAGGGAGAGCATAGGCATACTCCGATGCCAGTTTAAAGGGAGCCTTGACGTTCTCAGATGTCCGAAGCTGGTTTTATTATTCTTTAGACAGTCCACAGTAATATCAAAACTAAATCTGCTGGCTTATTCAATCTTGTATTAAACATAGGGTTATGCTTCTCAGTACTACGTATTTCTGTGCTGATGTGGGTAAGTTATTCAACATTGTTCAATGTTGTTACCTGTGAATACTTGTCAGCTGACTTGACCAGCTTCCTCTTAGGACCCGTGAAGATCTGGGTTAGAATAGGTCTTCAGCAACCCATGCTTTCCGCAAGAGGCGACTTTGCTTGTTGTAAGAGGCTACTAACAGGGTCAGGTGTTCAGGCTTGCTGACTTGGTTGGTGCATGTTATCCTATCCCAATTGCGTGGATCAATGCTCATGATGTCAATCACTGGATTGTCTGGTCCAGACTTGATTATTTACAGACTACTGTCATATAGCTGGAATATTGCTGAGTGGGACCTTGAAAAACAAACAAACAAAAAAAGCTTCCTCTTAGAAAAAAACACACCAAATAATCACATTAATCAAGGCTCAAGCATACAGCCCACCTGACAAATTAAGTTCTTCTGCTAATTACTGTAGGTGTATATTGTTGTATGTGTGTGTTCAGGTCCATTGGTCATGTGGAAGAAGACTGGTGGGAATGGCGGCACCGAAGTGCTGCAGGTCAGGCACCAGGACGCGGTGGCATGGAAGAAGGCTTTGGCCAGCAGCGTCGAGAACAGCAACTCTTCGGATACACATCAAGATGAAACCGAAATATGGAAAACAGCAGTTAACTCCCTTGACCGAAATGTAGCTGATTTACGAAAAGGACATGTGATATGGAAGAAAAGTGTTGGGGATGTTGACAGTAGCGTGTCCGACACGCATCATCAGGAGAGTGTGTTGTGGAAGAAGCAAGTCCAGGGTAGCATGGGGGACATGGAGGCCCATGATGGGGCAGGATGGAAGAAGGCAGTCAGCAGGGTGGACCGGCCCGAGATGAGTCAGCAGGATGACCAGAGTCCTCTGCAGTCACCGCATCACGACATTGGAGACAGACCTCTCATGAACTCCACACCAAGGTCACCTCAAGGTCAGTTGAGTTTTCTAACCCAGGTCTCCACAGGTCCAGACAGCCATAGAGTCTAGTACTTTAGTATGGCAGAGATGTCTGTTGACATATTTTAAAGTCTTGTAAATGCATACACTGGACCAGAGGGAAGGTGCCAGGCTTTCCACATCTCTTTGTTTAAGCATATTTAACATTAAACATTTAGAAGTTTTATTGAAGAGATCATGTATTCTAAGTGTACACATTACAACACTATGTTTTCTTGTTTTGATTTTTTCAAGAAATTATGCAAACGCTGCCAAATCTTAACATGCACAAGTCTCTAAGGCAAAAACTATTAGTTTAAGTCCTAATTTCTAGATTATATAAATAATAAGAACAAGTTGTCCCTATAAGAGACTGGCGTCCTGAGACTGTCTGAGTGTCTAGACTTGCCTATTTTAAGGACAGAATAACTTTACACCCATGGACTTGGAGCAAGGCTAGCACTTGAAATGTAGGACTTGTTGTACCAAGGCATGAGAGTCAAGGAAACAAACTTCTCCTTGACATGAAAACAACACCAAGCTGTCGCTCATATAATGTTTCTTCTGTTTGTTCACTGGGAGCTGAGTGACTTTATTCCGTGTCAATCCATTCATAAACCTTCTTATGATATATTAACTGAAATTAATCCCCATGTTTCCTCCCAGCCTATCATTACGGAGTGAAACACCTTCTGGGCGATATCGATCGGAGTCAGCCAGGGGGGATTACCGAATCATGGCGACCCGGTAACGTCTGACTTAGAGTGAAGTCTACCCATGAACATCCGGGCTAGAATAGAGCTTCAGCAATCCATGCTTGCAGGAAAAGGTGCTTATGCTTGTCTTAAGAATCGACTAAGGGCATTCAGTGAAGATTCAGTGAAGATCCAGGTAGAATAGGTCTTCAGCAACCCATGCTTGCCGTAAAAGGCGACTACGCTTGTCGTAAGAGGCGGCCAACAGGATCGGGTGGTCAGACTCGCAGACTTGGTTGATGAATGTCATCGTTTCCCAATTGTGTGGATTGATGCTCATGATATCAATCACTGGATTATCTGTCCGAGACTCGATTATTTACGGACCGCCATCATATCGCTTGATAATTGCTGCGTGTGGCGTTAAACAACAATGACAAAAAACAAACAAAAACCTCAGTGTAGTCAGTTTGTTTCGTTCTACTGCACACATCACTGTTATCTCATCATATCAATCATTGGGACGCAAAAGATATGACATCACAGTCGTATATAGGAAAGCACCAACTTTCAAGCTCCCTCATGTCCCCAAACTTTAAATACATTCTCTTTGTCGATTTCTATCGTTTTTCTGTAACAAAATGAGGTGCACAGACACTGAGGCTTTTGGCCTGGAATGTTACTTTAACATGTCTAGGGACAACCGAAGCTGTAATTGTAAACACCTGTCACTGTGAATCATGTACAGAGGCACCTCTACTGAAAGAAAAGTCCATGTATGTGTAGTATTTTATCCTCCTAGTAGTCAAGTCTAGATATGTGGACAGTACAGTCTCTAAAAGGGACAACTTGTTCTTATTATTTACAGGGGCACGGGTGGCCCAGTCGTCTAAGGTGCCGCGATTCACTGTGCAGAGTTGTGTCCCTTGGCCGCGCCAGAAACCTATGATTGTGGGTTCGAATCCCGGTTCGCCCCGATTATGTTTCTAGGTTTGTCAGCACCATACCCGTGCTCATTGGTTTCACCGAAGTGGTAAACGTCTGAGACCTGCATCACTTCGGGCTTTCCTCCCACATTAAGCTGACACGCCGTGATATAACTGGAATACTGTTAAAAGCGGCGTTAAACCCAATTCACTTACGACCCATGAAGATTCCGGGGTAGAATAGATCTTCAGCAACCCATGCTTGCCTTCAAAGGTGACTATGCCTGTCGTAAAAAGCGACTAACGGGATCGGGTGGTCAGGCTCGCTGACTTGGTTAATGCATGTCATCGATCCCAATTGTGTGGATCAATGCTCATGATATTAATCACTGGATTGTCTGGTCCAGACTTGATTATTTACAGACCGCCACCATATAGCTATTATATTGCTGAGCGCGGCGTTAAACAACAAACTAACCAACCAACCAATTCACTCACTCTCTCACTCTTATTATTTACATAATCTAGAACTTATGATTTAAACTAATCATTATTGCCTTAGACATGTTAGAGACTTGTGCAAATCTAAAACAACTCCCTTGGTGCCACTTATCATGACTTAATTAGGAAAAGCTGTCAAAGACCTGTCCCCTTCTATTATGAGGCATTGTCATTCACTTGATATATATCTGACATGCTTCAAAACTATGGTTCATGATTTCAAGATGGAAAGAACTATTTAATAAGTAGAAATGTATTACATGTCCACAGTTTGCTGGAACTGTGAGTTTGTCGACAACCCTCTGAGGGTTCATTTCATTGATCATCACCACTAACCTGGGGCATCCAAGAGGCCACTAGAATAACGCTTTGTCTCTGAAAATATGTAAGTTTGATAGAAACAAGCAACTACATTTAAAATGAAAAGGAGTCCAAGTGAGATGGGAGATTCAGACAGTTTCCTGAACCTGTGGAAAATCTAGACTTGCTTCATTTAAGGCTATAGCGTTACAGTTAGGGTTGGATTGAGTGAGTGAGTGAGTATGGTTTTACGCCGCTTTTAGCAATATTCCAGCAATATCATGGCAGGGGACACCAGAAATGGGCTTCACACATTGTACTCATGCCGGGAATCGAACCCAAATGTTCGGTGTGACGAGCGGACGCTTTAACCACTAGGCTACCCCACCGCCCCTGGAAGGGAGTATTCTATGGTTACGGGACTGTGAGACTAAGGGTCCCCTAGCATCCCCTTTGTTTGTTTATTGTTTAACGCCCCACTCAGCAATATTGCAGCTGTACAGTGTAAGTTATCGAGTCTGGACCAGGCAATCCAGTGATTGACGTCTAAGCATCCCTTGTTAAGTGCAGATGGTATGTTGGAGAGGGTGGAAACATCCGTTATAAGCCCGCCCAAATTCTAAATGGCTGAGGTGTCCACATGTTGATTAGAAATTACAAATATTGGGAAAGTTTTCCTCCAGATGTCAATATGAGGTCTAGTGGCTAACTGCTGAGGCATGATTCCATTCTGATTTCCATTCCAAGAGTTGGCCTTCATATAGCTGAAATATTGCTGAGTGTGGCGTTCAACAACAAACAAACAAATCCAGGAGTTGATAAGCAATATTTCAGCAATAACTTGGCAGGGACACTGGCGTTTGGGCTTCACACATAGCACCCATGTGGAATCGAACCCACGCCTTCTACATGACAAGCAAACCCACTTGACCATCCTTCCACCTTCCACTCCAAGAGCTGCCTGTGGCCTGATGTCTTTCTGTGTAGACAGCTTGGCTATTAGCTCTCCTTATAACACTAAAACCTACTAAAGGACACACAGTTTGACGAATACATGCCCTGGCCCTGACTGCAGGGGTGATAGCATATAAGAACATGCAAGAAGACTTTGAGATGCTACTCAATGAGGGAGATGTTACAAGCCCACACGATATCTTGAGGCCTTATATGTTTTAAGTTGGTTAACGAGACTTACCCACCAAACCCAAAAGCTGAAATCAGAATGGGGAAAACTGAGTTTTCACAAAAATATTTGTCCATGAGGTGAAAAACAAGAACCCAAAAACCCAAGATTTTATGATAACTGTTCATCAGGAATAAACCATACTGTAATCTAATAATACATACCGGTATATAAATTCTTTATTCAAACAAAAATAACCCAATCACTTATCTTTTGGTATCGTTTTGCAGGTATATTTCCGTGATGGTGTGACCTTTAAGTTTGTTTTTCATTTGTTAGTAGTAGTATGATCTGGATGTTGAATGAAAAAAAAATCAACCTTGAATTTTGGGCCAAAATGTTTATAAACCAACTAGTAAGGAATAAGAGGCCTTAACAGGTAGCAAACTGAAGGTAGTGGGTAGGAGGAAACACCAGCCTGGATACGGAGATTGTAAGAATTTACCCCCTTCTTGTCATTCATCTCTCAGGATCTTCCATTAGCAGTCTTGGTGTCAGGTTTCACCATCAATGGGATTAGGCAGCTAATTCAGTCCTTTTTGAACCAACACTGAAACATATCTCAATCTCTTAAGGGAACCAAGAATACTTCGTTTCTTGTCATTGATCATTCACAATCTGTCTCAGGTCAATGTTAGTTTAGTGTTTGTGAAACCATTAGGTTGAAAGAGGAGATTTAGGGGGTTGCTAGATTCTAGTACTATGTCAGCAAACCTCAAGAACACTGAGACCCCCAACACAGCGATAGAAACTAACAGTTTTAGTCCACTGGTCCTTATGATGATAACATATAGCAAAAACCTTAAAAAGGCAAATTTCTACTAGTCCTGATGACACCTTAACTATTGGGCAGTGTGGCAAGGACTACAGGAATAGTGCCAATGTCTAACCTAGCCTTCAGTGTTGAGCTGTGTGTGCTTGAGATAGAACACATGATTGCATCACTCACACACAGTGGACTTTAGTGGTCATACATTGGTCAGCTGATTGGGTGCTGCTTGTGACAAGAGTATTTGAATCCAGAGACCCATAAATCTTTAACTTAAGAACCTTCATGCTGGTTACAAAAACTGTTGCTGAAATTCCAACTTTACAATTTATGAGAGTATAAAATAACTGCAGTATTTAAATTCTATAATTTCAATGATATATTTTAATTGCCTCAAAATGTTCAGTAGTTTTCAAGATAAACTTAACTCTACTTAAAAATAGTATTTTAAATAATGTTTTTATGTTGATAGCAAAAGAATATGATGAGGCTTGTATTTTTTTCGACATTTTACTTATTTCTGGTTGATGGAATATTGAAACCACTGCTTTTCATGTGTTTTCGTTTTTTTCACACACGTTTGTTTAAAAGTTGGCAGATTCATAAATCAAGTAAAGTTAAGTCTGCCTACAGCAAAACAATAAATCATCAAGTCTTGTTTTTCGTTATGTTTCACAACATGACAGACAGGAATATGTGAGCAGCAAGCTACAGTGAACCACCTTCAGAGGTCCGTATGAATGCTAGGAGCTCCTTGTTTCCTTGTTTTGCGGCACATGACATATATCTCCTTGTTTGTCGATAAATTTCTACAGTGTACTTACAAACAGTTGGGTTTAAGGGATTATTTTCTGGAGGATGAAGTGGGCTTTATATCATGCGTAGGCATCTGTGACCTGTGAAGCATAACTAACATGATCGGTTCGGATTGGATCGGACTTGGTTGACGCATGTCATCATATCCCAATTACGCGGATCGATGCTCATGATGTCAATCACTGGATTGTCTGGTTCAGACTCGATTATTTACAAACTGCCATCATATAGCTGGAATATTGCCGAGTACAGCGTTAAACAACAAACACAGATTTTGGACAAGAGCCGAGAGGTGTAGATAGGTGAACTGGAAAAATGAGATTGTGAGATGTTTTTATGTATGAGGGGGAGTAGCCCAGTGCTTGTTCTGCCTCAGGCCGTGGTTTCAGTATCATGTGTGGGTACTTTGTGTTAAACCAATCTCAATCCACTCACTCACTCACTCACTCACTCACTCACTCACACACCCACCCTCTCCACCATCCACTCACCTATATCTGCCATACACCCACCCACTCACTCACCCATTCACCCACTCACTCACCTATCCACATGGTTAAGCACCCATACAGGTGATACAAGGCATGCAGCACCAAGCACAGCCCAACTCCGATATGAACACGTATTTAATGTGTGTTAGGATAGCATTGCATGTGTTCTGTGATGACGCTTATGAAATGATTATTCCTGAGTCTTTATTCCCTGCAGCGCTACTCAGCTCGCATAATGTTTTGTTTGAAATACGACTGTCGGGAAGAAGTAGAAGGGCCTTTGATGTTGAGGAGGGAGAGTAAGATTTCACAGAATCATTATTGTATGGTTGCCGCTGGCTCACTGTTGTACACCTTCGTTATTGCTTGTTAGGAATTGTCTGTGTATACTTAGTGGTCATTGGAGATTCATGTGCCACACACCACCCATATCTGCCATACACCACCCATATCTACCACACACCACCCATATCTACCACACACCACCCATATCTACCATACACCACCCATATCTACCCATATCTACCATACACCACCCATATCTGCCATACACCACCCATATCTACCATACACCACCCATATCTGCCATACACCACCCATATCTACCATACACCACCCATATCTGCCATACACCACCCATATCTACCACACACCACCCATATCTACCACACACCACCCATATCTACCATACACCACCCATATCTACCATACACCACCCATATCTGCCATACACCACCCATATCTACCATACACCACCCATATCTGCCATACACCACCCATATCTACCATACACCACCCATATCTGCCATACACCACCCATATCTACCACACACCACCCATATCTACCACACACCACCCATATCTACCATACACCACCCATATCTACCATACACCACCCATATCTGCCATACACCACCCATATCTACCATACACCACCCATATCTGCCATACACCACCCATATCTACCATACACCACCCATATCCTCCACACACCACCCATATCTACCATACACCACCCATATCTACCATACACCACCCATATCTACCATACACCACCCATATCTACCACACACCACCATATCTACCACACACCACCCATATCTACCACACACCACCCATATCTACCACACACCACCCATATCTGCCATACACCACCCATATCTACCATACACCACCCATATCTACCATACACCACCCATATCTACCATACACCACCCATATCTACCACACACCACCATATCTACCACACACCACCCATATCTACCACACACCACCCATATCTGCCATACACCACCCATATCTACCATACACCACCCATATCTACCACACATATCTACCACACACTACCCATATCTACCACACACCTCACATATCCTCCAAACAGCTGCCATACATATCACAAACCACCCATATCTGCCACACACCACCCATATCCTTCACACAGCTGCCATATATATCACAAACCACCCATATCTACCACACACCACCCATATCTACCACACACCACCCATATCTACCACACACCACCCATATCTGCCATACACTACCCATATCTGCCATACACCACCCATATCTGCCATACACCACCCATATCCTCCACACACCACCCATATCTACCACACACCACCCATATCTACCATACACCACCCATATCTACCACACACCACCCATATCTACCATACACCACCCATATCTACCATACACCACCCATATCTGCCATACACCACCCATATCTACCATACACCACCCATATCTGCCATACACCACCCATATCTGCCATACACCACCCATATCTACCACACACCACCCATATCTACCATACACCACCCATATCTGCCATACACCACCCATATCTGCCAAACACCACCCATATCTACCACCCATATCTATCACACACTACCCATATCTACCACACACCTCACATATCCTCAAAACAGCTGCCATACATATCACAAACCACCCATATCTGCCACACACCACCCATATCCTCCACACAGCAGCCATATCTACCACACACCACCCATATCTACCATACACCACCCATATCTGCCATACACCACCCATATCTGCCATACACCACCCATATCTACAATACACCACCCATATCCTCCACACACCACCCATATCTACCACACACCAGCCATATCTACCATACACCACCCATATCTACCATACACCACCCATATCTGCCATACACCACCCATATCTACCATACACCACCCATATTTGCCATACACCACCCATATCTGCCACACACCACCCATATCTACCACACACCACCCATATCTACCATACACCACCCATATCTGCCATACACCACCCATATCTGCCATACACCACCCCTATCTGCCATACACCACCCATATCTGCCATACATATCTACCACACACTACCCATATCTACCACACACCACACATATCCTCCAAACAGCTGCCATACATATCACAAACCACCCATATCTGCCACACACCACCCATATCTACCACACAGCTGCCATATATATCACAAACCACCCATATCTGCTACACACCACCCATATCCTCCACACAGCAGCCATATATATCACAAACCATCCATATCCTCCACACAGCTGCCATATATATCACAAACCACCCATATCTACCACACACCACCCATATCTCCCACACACCACCCATATCCTCCACACAGCTACCATATATATCACAAACCACCCATATCTACCACAAACCACCCATATCTCCCACACACCACCCATATCTCTCACACAATACAACCGATCACCAATATGGTATATGGTAGACCAACCATATCTACCATACACTACCCATATCTACCACCCACCACCCACATCTACAGTTCACACCCATACCTACCATACACCACCCAAATCCACACACACCACCCATATCTACCCCCACTACCCATATCTACCATACACTACCCATATCTACCACACGCCACACACATCTACAGTTCACACCCATATCTACCATACACCACACACATCTACAGTTCACACCCATATCTACCATAGACCACCCATATCTATCACACACCGCCCATATCTATCACACACCATACACCCATATCTACCACGCTCCACCCATATCTACCACACACCGCCCATATCTACCACACACCGCCCATATCTATCACACGCCACACACCCATATCTACCACACTCCACCCATATCTACCACACACCGCCCATATCTATCACACACCACACACCCATATCTACCACACTCCACCCATATCTACCACACACCACACATATCTACCACACACCGCCCATATCTACCACACACCGCCCATATCTATCACACACCACACACCCATATCTACCACACTCCATCCATATCTACCACACACGGCCCATATCTATCACACACCACACACCCATATCTATCACACACCACACACCCATATCTACCACACACCACCCATATCTACCACACACCACTCATATCTACTGCCTCTGTTTCAGGATGGCCCCAAGAATATAGAAATTCCAAACTCCCAGTTAGTTCAGAATATGATGATTCCAAAGTTCCCGGTGAAGCTGATCGTCCTAGTTCTGGCAATGGCTACCTGCCTGTGAATGTGTCTAGCCCATCAATTCCCAGTCCAGGTAAGTCTTCGATGTTCTCGTCTACATGGCCAAGTGTGTACCATTCCTGGCCGTGTGTGTATATACCTGGAACATGATATTAACAGTGTTATTACCACACTTAGTCTACTATTTGAACCCAGCATGGCTAACCTGTACATGACACATGGCTAATCTGAATATGATACATGGCTAACCTGTACATGATACATGTCTAATCTGTACATGATACATGGCTAATCTATACATGATACATGGCTAATCTGTACATGATACATGGCTAACCTGTGCATGACACATGACTAATCTGTACATGATACATGTCTAATCTGTACATGATACATGGCTAATCTGTACGTGATACATGGCTAACCTGTGCATGATACATGGCTAATCTATACATGATACATGTCTCATCTGTACATGATACATGGCTTCTCTGTACATGATACATAACTAATCTGTACATGATTCATGTCTAATCTGTACATGATACATGGCTTCTCTGTACATGATACATGTCTAATCTGTACATGACACATGGCTAATCTGTACATGATACATAACTAACCTGTACATGATACATGTCTAATCTGTACGTGATACATGACTAATCTGTACATGATACATGTCTAATCTGTACATGACACATGGCTAATCTGTACATGATACATGTCTTATCTGTACATGATACATGGCTAATCCGTACATGATACATGGCTAACCTGTGCATGACACATGGCTAATCTGTACATGACACATGGCTAACCTGTACATAATACATGTCTAATCTGTACATGATACATGGCTAATCTGTACATGATACATGGCTAATCTGTACATGATACATGGCTAATCCGTACATGATACATGACTAGTCTGTACATGATACATAACTAATCTGTACATGATACATGTCTAATCTGTACATGTTACATGTCTAATCTGTACATGATACATGGCTAACCTGTACATGATACATGTCTAATCTGTACGTGATACATGGCTAATCTGTACATGATACATGGCTAGTCTGTACATGACACATGGCTAATTTGTACATGATACATGGCTAACCCGTACATGACACATGGCTAATCTGTACATGATACATGGCTAACCTGTACATGATACATGGCTAACCTGTACATGACACATGGCTAATCTGTACATGATACATGGCTAACCTGTACATGATACATGGCTAATCTGTACATGATACATGGCTAATCTGTACATGATACATGGATAATCTGTACATGATACATGGCTAATCTGTACATGACACTGGCTAATCTGTACATGATACATGGCTAATCTGTACATGACACATGGCCCGGTTTGTGCATCACATGGCGTCAGTTCCCGTCCAGGCCTAAGACCCAGGTTCAGTGGATACGGGAGGATATACACCATTGTGTGTTTACAGCGGTGTGGGCGGAAGCATTAGCACATACAGCTACACTCATCACACAGACTGGGACTGCGCAATCATTGGGATTTTTTTTATTAAATATGGAATCCACCAAGGTCACTTTGTGACTAAACACACTGCATGTTTGCGAATCCTGATGGAGGCCTCAATGTAAAATGTCTTATCAAGTTGGTGCTGAAGGGTTTGAATCCACTTCGTGATACACATGATGTTGAATTATTAATCATTTCATTCAAGACATATTGAGCACAAAGATAGTGAGGGTATGAAACAAATGGTATGTGGAGTCGGATCATAACTTTTCAGACATCATTTGTTTTCAGATGGCCATGTTTATCGCGATTACTCATGCTATGATGGGGGTCGTAGCATCAACAGACATTGTAAATACTCAGATGATGGCTTGTTATTAAGAGAAAGATGTCTTTTAAAAGTGAATGAGATGCTTTACAGTTGTTCATGTGATTAGAGAGAAACCAATAAACATTTCTTAAGCATCCTAAAACCCATATCACGGGGATAATTCACCTGGCTAGAGCGTCCATCTCTCACATTTCTAGACTACTCACAAGAAGTTTAAGAACACCCAATCTATTCACAAGACTATAGATTAACTGTAGTTGTATGAAACAATTGGGTGTTCTTAAACTTCTTTTGAGCAGGGGGCGGGCGGGTAGCCTAGTGGTTAAAGCGTTCGCTCGTCACGCCGAAGACCCGGGTTCGATTCCCGACATGGGTACAATGATATTGCTTGAATATTGCTAAAAGCGGCGTAAAACCATACTCACTCACTCACTCTTTTGAGCAGAATATGATAAATAACCCACGACCCACCCATGCTGCATAAAGTGACGGTTGCACAACTTAGATTTGACTTTCTTTACCATGTTCTCACTGTACACTCCCCAGTTGATACCTCCCACATATCATAGCCCTGTGATGTCTTCTAGGATATGACGGACTGACATGGAGGTCACAGTCTGGTGCTATGAATTAAGCGTCAAAACGGATGTGTTTATTACAGTTTTCACCCAACTAGGCATCTCTAGGGCAGGGCATGGATCTGATTGGATGTTGCTGATTGACCGACTTTGTACAACTTAAACATCACCCGGGGGCACATTAGAAAACATGGCCCAACCAGCAGGAATATTATATTATTTCATCAGAATACATTTTATCACCCCAAACTGGCTTCCACAGGCGATTTCGCTGTAATGAAATTGCATCACAATGCTTTGCAGACCATTATGACATCGTCAGTTACCATCACAATCAAATGACATCACTAATCTCCCTGCCAGTGAGGCGAGTTAGCTGACACTGCTTATTACTGTTTATGGACTGAAAAAGTTCTAAAAATTATTTTTGATGATAAATAGAATTTGACTTCAGTGTCTTTTGATACCCAATATATTGATACTTGTCAAGTTAAGTTTAAAACTCCTCTGCAAGCCTCCGAGTTTTAGGCTTGTATTGACTCATGTTGACATAAATGATGCCCAACTGAGATTCTCTGTTTTCCCAACAAATAAATACCTGTGATTAGCTCCACTCTGTCCATATTGAAAAATGTGGCGGTGGGTCTGTGAAGGATGTGGCGGTAGGTCTGTGAAGGATGTGGCAGTGGGTCTGTGAAGGATGTGGCAGTGGGTCTGTGAAGGATGTGGTGGTGGGTCTGTGAAGGATGTGGTGGGGGGTCTGTGAAGGATATGCTGGTGGGTCTGAAGGATATGCTGGTGGGTCTGAAGGATGTGGTGGTAGGTCTGTGAAGGATGTGGCAGTGGGTCTGTGAAGGATGTGGCAGTGGGTCTGAAGGATGTGGTGGTGGGTCTGTGAAGGATGTGGTGGTGGGTCTGTGAAGGATGTGGCAGTGGGTCTGTGAAGGATGTGGAGGTGGATCTGTGAAGAATGTGGCGGTGGGTCTGTGAAGGATGTGGCGGTAGGTCTGTGAAGGATGTGGCAGTGGGTCTGTGAAGGATGTGGCAGTGGTTCTGTGAAGGATGTGGAGGTGGATCTGTGAAGAATGTGGCGGTGGGTCTGTGAAGGATATGCTGGTGGGTCTGAAGGATGTGGTGGTGGGTCTGTGAAGGATGTGGCGGTGGGTCTGTGAAGGATGTGGTGGTGGGTCTGTGAAGGATGTGGTGGTGGGTCTGTGAAGGATGTGGCGGTGGGTCTGTGAAGGATGTGGTGGTGGGTCTGTGAAGGATGTGGTGGTGGGTCTGTGAAGGATGTGGTGGTGGGTCTGTGAAGGATGTGGTGGTGGGTCTGTGAAGGATGTGGCAGTGGTTCTGTGAAGGATGTGGCAGTGGGGCAGTGGGTGGTGGTGGGTCTGTGAAGGATGTGGCAGTGGATCTGTGAAGGATGTGGCAGTGGGTCTGTGAAGGAAGTGGCAGTGGATCTGTGAAGGATGTGGTGGTGGGTCTGTGAAGGATGTGGCAGTAGGTCTGTGAAGGATGTGGTGGTGGGTCTGTGAAGGATGTGGCAGTAGGTCTGTGAAGGATGTGGTGGTGGGTCTGTGAAGGATGTGGCAGTGGGTCTGTGAAGGAAGTGGCAGTGGATCTGTGAAGGATGTGGTGGTGGGTCTGTGAAGGATGTGGCAGTAGGTCTGTGAAGGATGTGGTGGTGGGTCTGTGAAGGATGTGGCAGTGGGTCTGTGAAGGATGTGGTGGTGGGTCTGTGAAGGATGTGGGGGTGGGTCTGTGAAGGATGTGGCAGTGGATCTGTGAAGGATGTGGTGGTGGGTCTGTGAAGGATGTGGCAGTGGGTCTGTGAAGGATGTGGCGGTGGATCTGTGAAGGATGTGGTGGTGGGTCTGTGAAGGATGTGGTGGTGGGTCTGTGAAGGATGTGGTGGTGGGTCTGTGAAGGATGTGGTGGTGGGTCTGTGAAGGATGTGGTGGTGGGTCTGTGAAGGATGTGGCAGTGGGTCTGTGAAGGATGTGGCAGTAGGTCTGTGAAGGATGTGGGGGTGGGTCTGTGAAGGATGTGGCAGTGGATCTGTGAAGGATGTGGTGGTGGGTCTGTGAAGGATGTGGCAGTAGGTCTGTGAAGGATGTGGGGGTGGGTCTGTGAAGGATGTGGCAGTGGATCTGTGAAGGATGTGGGGGTTGGTCTGTGAAGGATGTGGCAGTGGATCTGTGAAGGATGTGGTGGTGGGTCTGTGAAGGATGTGGCGGTGGGTCTGTGAAGGATGTGGCAGTGGGTCTGTGAAGGATGTGGTGGTGGGTCTGTGAAGGATGTGGTGGTGGGTCTGTGAAGGATGTGGTGGTGGGTCTGTCACCAACCCCCCCAAAACTACTAAAATCTGTACTTGACTAAGAAAGTGTCATCCCACAAATAACTTTCTAAATGGCATCGTGTGTTGAAAGAAATTAATAACCAAAAGAATACAGCATCCTTGTCAACCATTGCAGGGACCACTCTTTGTTGGCACCACATCTACATTGTGCCATCTTTGGAGTCACACTGTCTCTGCTGGACAACATGGAGCTCGACATACTAGACAACGGTGTGACATGAACCACTAGGCACCCCATTATACATGCAGTTACTTATAATAAATCAATATGGTTCTGTCATCTGAAACATTCAAAACATGTGACTTTGTTTAACCTGCAGACAATTTAGATGCAGTATTGACAGACATTTTGACTTCCATGGAGGCCTATTTGCATGTTGAATGTGAGACTTGAATAATGTCCTGATAGCAATACTTCTGGGTGTCAAGGGGCAGTCAGGTAGCCTAGTGGTTAAAGCGTACGCTCGTTAGCCGAGGACCCGAGTTCGATTCCCCACATGGGTACAATGTGTGAAACCCATTTCTGGTGTTCCCCACCATGATATTGCTTGAATATTGCTAAAACGGCGTAAACCTCACTCACTAACTCACTCTAAAGACCAAATTTTTCAGTAGATTTTTGTTTTGATAAATGTGTATTGTCAACAGAGCTCACTGGAGTGAACATAATCTTACTAGACTTTACCTCCCGAGTAGTGGCAAAAACAGCAGACTGCATTGTGATCTAATGACACAGACATATGCAGTCTGGCTCGCAGGAAACAAATCAGATTGATAAATGTTTTATGAAAATTGTTTCTTAATGAGAGGTGTTCAGTTACCGATCTCCTTGTTGATAAGTATTCCTTTTCAGTCGGAAGGACTGCTTTTTGTGCATTGGTGTCACCACACAGTTCTCTGTACATCTAATATTTAAGTCAATTCTGAATTGTACGAATGTTCTCAGACAAACAGTGTTCTCATCTAGAGATGAAACTCAAGTGCCCCCAGTCACAATGCTCGCGGTGGGATAGCCTAGTGGTTAAAGCGGTCGCTCATCATGCCAACGGCTCTGGTTTGATTATCCATCTGAAGCTCATTTCTGGTGTCCCTCATTGTGATTCCGCTGTAATATTGTTAAAAGAGGTGTAAAACAATATCACTCACTCACTCATAACCCTAAGGTGAGAAAATAAACTATTTAGAGGGTCTCCAGATCAAAATCTTTTTCCAGAAAACCTGAGAGGACCCACGAGAACCCCTAATGTCAACCATGACAAGGATTCTTCTTAGCTCCTAGACACAGCATTTGATGCTTGAACAATAATGTCGGTTACCTTCCTCTGAGTGTGTTTGACTTATCGACTCAGTTTTCTTGACCCCCCTTGATAATTAGTACTTATTACCCCTGATGCGTGCAATGTGGGTTACTTTCAGGAATTATTGAGTTCTGATATTGATATGCTTGGTTGCGGTTCTTTTGTTTCGTTGGTTTTGATAAGAAATGGACGTGCTGAAGTGTATGTTAATGCAACATTAACTTTCCTGAGTCATGCTCGTTGTAACACAAGTGTTGCATCACCATGGTGACCCAGATAAAGATTGCGCAATCTCAATGTTCTACAGTTGGCCTAGTTGAGTTGTCACCATGGTGACCCAAATAATGATTGTGTAACTTGATTATTGGACAGTGTGTAACACTAACATCTGGTCACCTTGGTGACCAAGATAATCATTGTGTATCTTGATTGTTGCAGAGTGTGTAACACTAACATTTTGTCACCATGGTGACCAAGATAATCATTGTGTAACTTGATTGTTGGACAATGTGTAACACTAACATTTTGTCACCATGGTGACCAAGATAATCATTGTGTATCTTGATTGTTGCAGAGTGTGTAACACTAACATTTTGTCACCATGGTGACCAAGATAATCATTGTGTAACTTGATTGTTGGACAATGTGTAACACTAACATTTTGTCACCATGGTGACCAAGATAATCATTGTGTAACTTGATTGTTGGACAATATGTAACACTAACATTTTGTCACCATGGTGACCAAGATAATCATTGTGTAACTTAATTGTTGTAAGGTGTTTAACATTAACATCTTGTCACCATGTCGAGCAAGATAATCATTGTGTAACTTGATTGTTGGACAGTGTGTAATACTAACATCTGGCAACCAAGGTGACCAAGGTAATCTTTTGTAACTTGATTGTTGGACAGTGTGTAACACTAACATCTTGTCACCATGGTGACCAAGGTAGTCTTTTGTAACTTGATTGTTGGACAGTGTGTAACACTAACATCTTGTCACCATGGTGACCAAGATAATCATTGTGTAACTTGATTGTTGTAAGGTGTGTAACACTAACATCTGGTCAGCATGGTGATCAAGGTAATCATTGTTTAACCTGAGTTTATCTGCTATGGTAACAGCCTGGTAACACAGTAACATAACCATCCAGTTACTGTGACCCAGATGTTCCTGTGTAGACTGGTGAGGACTGTACCTAGGCAGCACAGATACTGTGTTACATGAGAACTGCCACCTACACAGGATAATAATTGAGACAGTCGACAGATTGTGTGTGGAAATCATGCGTGATTGAATTATGTGCTGGTGGGTGACACGTTGACATTCAGGACCAACTGTTGATGTGGGCCATATGTTTAGCCAGACAGGGCAAATATAGCTACGCCTACATGAACAGACGGAAAACAATCGTGTCAGAGAGAAACACAAGATATACACAGTGGGCAATACACAATATATACACTGAGCAATACATGAGATATACACAAGATATACACTGTGGGCAGTACACAAGATATACACAGTGGGCAATACACAATATATACACTGAGCAATACATGAGGTATACACAAGATGTACACTGTGGGAAATATACACGATGTGCACTGTGGGCAGTACACAAGATATGCACAGGGCAATACATGAGGTATACACAAGATGTACACTGTGGGCAATAATGAGATATACACTGAGGAGTTGAGGTGTTCATGTTCTAACTACTGTGAACTTATTGCCAGGAGGGCTTGATGAGTTTCCAAGATCAATCGTCTGATGTGACAATAGCCATCCAAGGTTAGGCTTGTGTGGGAGGGACTGCCATATGAGATCTTGCACTTGAGTCTCATTAAATAATCATATTTCCTGTGCATTGGATCTGAATACTGAGTTTTCTGCAACTGGCAGTAGACACAGCTTGACAGTTACATTTGTTAAATCAAAATGGATGCATTTTGTAAGGTTTTACCGTTTTCCCCCACCATTACAGCGATCCTTGACTCCTTTTAGTACCCTCACTCATTTGACATCATTATAGTACCCTCACTCACTTGACATCCTTATGGCACCCCTCACTCACTTGACATCCTTATGGTACCCCCTCACTCACTCGACATCCATATGGTACCCTCACTCACTCGACTTCCTTGTAGTACCCCTCACTCACTTGACATCCTTATGGTACCCCCTCACTCACTTGACATCCTTACGGTACCCCTCACTCACTCAACGTCCATATGGTACTCCTCACTCACTTGACATCCTTATGGTACCCTAACTCACTTGACATCCTTATTGTACCCCCTCACTCATTTGACATCCTTATGGCACCCCTTACTCATTTGACATCCTTATGGTATCCTCACTCACTCGATATCCTTATGGAACCCCCTCCCTCACTCGACATTCTTGTAGTACCCCTCACTCATTTGACGTCCTTATGGCAACCCTCACTCATTTGACATGCTTATGATACCCTCACTCACTAGACATCCTTATGGTACCCCTCACTCACTTGACATCCTTATGGTACCCCTCACTCACTAGACATCCTTATGATACCCTCACTCACTAGACATCCTTATGGTACCCCTCACTCACTTGACATCCTTATGGTACCCCTCACTCACTTGACATCCTTATGGCACCCCTCACTCACTTGACATCCTTATGGTACCCCTCACTCACTCAACGTCCATATGGTACCCCTCACTCACTCAACATCCTTATGGTACCCCTCACTCACTTGACATCCTTATGGTACCCTAACTCACTTGACATCCTTATGGTACCCCTCACTCACTTGACATCATTATGGTACCCCTCACTCACTTGACATCCTTATGGTACCCCTCACTCACTTGACATCCTTATGGTACCCCTCACTCACTCGACATCCTTATGGTACCCTTACTCACTTGACATCCTTATGGTACCCCTCACTCACTCAACGTCCATATGGTACCCCTCACTCACTCAACATCCTTATGGTACCCCTCACTCACTTGACATCCTTATGGCCCCCCTCACTCACTTGACATCCTTATGGTACCCCTCACTCACTCAACATCCATATGGTACCCCTCACTCACTCAACATCCTTATGGTACCCCTCACTCACTTGACATCCTTATGGCCCCCCTCACTCACTTGACATCCTTATGGTACCCCTCACTCACTTGACATCATTATGGTACCCCTCACTCACTTGACATCCTTATGGTACCCCTCACTCACTTGACATCCTTATGGTACCCCCTCACTCATTTGACATCCTTATGGCACCCCTCACTCTTTTGACATCCTTATGGTACCCCTCACTCACTCAACGTCCATATGGTACCCCTCACTCACTCAACATCCTTATGGTACCCCTCACTCACTTGACATCCTTATGGTACCCCTCACTCACTTGACATCCTTATGGTACCCCTCACTCACTCGACATCCTTATGGTACCCCTCACTCACTCGACATCCTTATGGTACCCTAACTCACTCAACATCCTTATGGTACCCCTCACTCACTTGACATCCTTATGGTACCCTAACTCACTTGACATCCTTATGGTACCCCTCACTCACTTGACATCATTATGGTACCCCTCACTCACTTGACATCCTTATGGTACCCCTCACTCACTTGACATCCTTATGATACCCCTCACTCACTTGACATCCTTATGGTACCCCTCACTTACTTGACATCCTTATGGTACCCCTCACTCACTTGACATACTTATGGTACCCCTCACTCACTTGACATCCTTATGGTACCCCTCACTCACTTGACATCCTTATGGTACCCCTCACTCACTTGACATCCTTATGGTACCCCTCACTCACTTGACATCCATATGGTACCCCTCACTCACTTGACATCCTTATGGTACCCCTCACTCACTTGACATCCTTATGGTACCCCTCACTCACTTGACATCCTTATGGTACCCCTCACTCACTTCCCTTAAGTACCTCCTCACCCCCACAGCATGTAGGAGAAAATGACTTCAGTAAGGAGAATGGTAGACAATGGTAGAGAGGTGATTATTATTCTCCGGCTTGAGTCAAGCAGATTATCAGCGTCTTGGGACCCAAATCTAATGTTCATGCCAAACTCGGTCATTTTCTGTTATCTATGTTCCGTTATTGTCTCATTTGTCCTGCGAATAAATGTAATAATTCTGTTTCTTTGACAACCACAAAAATTGATTTTCTTTGGAGTCCATACTTAATACATGTGTCTCCAGGCATTCATTAACTGAGAATTTCTTCTAATATAGAGTTGATTGATCGGGTTGACAAAAGATTTTCCCGTAATCATGCTAGAGAGAAGTAAATTCAGATACAGCTTCCCTGCACCCAATAAGGATAATGTTTGGCGGCCTCAGGTGGTTGTTAACAAGACTAGCTGTACATTCATCTGGCAGAATTAATCAGGAACGGTTGAGGTAATCAGTACAATGTTCTGATTATCTCCTGTAGGTGGGACATTGCCAGTGCTGGTAACCGCTGATTACAATGAGTACAGAAACGCAACAGCAATCCACAGGACCCATGAAGATCCGGGGTAGACTAGGTCTTCAGCAACCCATGCTTGCCGTAAAAGGCCACTGCTTGTCATAAGAGGCGACTAACGGGATCGGGTGGTCAGGCTTGCTGAGTTGGTTGATGCATGTCATCGTATCCCAAATATGTGGATTGATGCTCATGATGTCTGTCAATGCATTGTCTGGTCCAGACTCGATTATTTACAGACCGCCATCATAGAGCTGGAACATTGCTGAGTGTGGAGTTAAACAACAAAGGAAGAAAACAAACAGCAATGAACGGGGATAGCTACATAATAGTCGGCTCGACCCGGTTTATGGCTCTGAGAGTTTTGGAGACATTAATCATCATTTTGAATTTTGCGTCATGGAAAAAGACTTTGTATCAGAGAAATCAGTAATTACTTATCAGGTATGTACATGATTACATAATACAAGGGCACACAGTCTGGTTTGAGCTAAAGGGCATTGGTTCTGAAGGTTCCACTGAGTGAACCGCGTTGCACAAGGAACACTGTGATTTGTGTACGAAAATAGGCATCCCAGCAGATCTGTGGAGGAATGTGATTCATGATTACAAGTTAGGTCATGCTGTATGGAGAGACGTCTACCAGACATGGTTGCTGAGAATTAACCTACAGTATTATCTACCTCTCGTTCTACCACACTTATCAGACAATACACATTGCAGAACGTAAAAGTTCACATTCATCAAAATTCACTTTCATCACTGAAAGGGTAAATAGACCTGATTGTATGATTGTCTGAGACACTTGGCCCTTCATGTTGCGTGGTGCGAGTATCAGAACAGGCCACGTTGTTGTGAGGATGGTATAGGTGCTTACACCTCGAGTTTAATGGAGGCTATTTCTTATCTCACTTCCTGGGCACTGACATGGAGACGGGAGTGATTTATTGTTATGCTCAGTATGACCAGCAATAGAGGCAAATGGACTTTTTTGATATAATGATTAATCTCATCTGTTTCTTCAGTGTTTCTAGTAATGGAAAATAATCCGATCTGGAATATCACATTCTATAAAAAATACAAGTAGATATCATGTAACAAGAGACTGATTGTCTTTGTCACATTGTCAGAGTCGACCATATTCAACATAGTTGCAACTCTCTTAACATGACTAGTTATTAAACATAGTTGCAGCTTTCTTAACATGACTACATTATTCAACATAGTTGCAACTCTCTTAACATGACTATGTTATTCAATATAGTTGCAGCTTTCTTAACATGACTAAGTTATTCAACATAGTTGCAGCTGTCTTAACATGACTATGTTATTCAACATAGTTGCAGCTGTCTTAACATGACTACGTTATTCAACATAGTTGCAACTCTCTTAACATGATTATGGTATTATGTCTTAGCATGACCAACATATTCCACAATGAGCGCTGGGAACTTGCAACTCTCTTAACATGACTACGTTATTCAACATAGTTGCAGCTCTCTTAACATGATTATGTTATTCAACACAGTTTATGCAGACGAATGGGCCCAGGGTATAAATTCTCATAGAATGGGGATTTGACACACTGGATAATGGAGGATGTGGGTTATTAGAGCTCTGGCACTTCAAACATAGAGCCCTGACATAGCCCGAGCCCAGGAACTTGTTAAACTTCGGAGATGCTTATATGAAAAGATGGTGAGAACTGCAACTGTAAAGTCTCAACATTGATCTTACATTCAATAGCCTGGCCCAACTCACTAGTCAGGAACTGTTGGGAGGTAGCTCGCCAGCACGTTCACTCTCCTACACCGGTCTCCATGAGCTGGATGGTTGTGTGGCGAGGGTCAGGGTGTGCCCCAGGAGCAGGTCACAGGATTCATTGAATTGTCTGCAATGTCATGTTTGACTGTTTGACACTTCGAATCCTTTCAGGTTTTTAGATGCTGATACAATTACTCTGTTAGTTTCCACTTGTTGGAAATACTCATAATGTTCAATAATTCTGATCTGTTTCCATTACACCCAATTCCTTGGAACCGTTGCTGTGTCTAACAACCGTGTGCAACACCAATGATTCAATATGCCAATATGCCATCTACCATCTACCAAGCCATAGACCCTAACCAACCAATCCATTAAGCCTCGTCATGTGACCCGCATATGTTGCTGGGGACCTACTGTAACTCAGAGTAGCCAGTTTATTTGAATTTACACAATTTCTTTTTTCATTTTGAAAGCTGCCCCCACTTCCCCTCTATGCATGTATACATGGTGTATCTGATATAGTAGAATGTTGAGGTTGTTAATAGTGACAATCTGAAGGATCTGCTTTTGAATAGAGAATCAGGTGAGGTGAATCACTGTCTTAATCAATTCTGTTTCTTTTCTGTTTTTCAAATGAAAGCCAACGACATTGTTGTGAAATAAATAACTGTGATGTAGGTTCATTTACAGAATTGGAAAACCTAACTCTTCCTTTTTTCAGCCTGCCGACCCATTTTTCTCTTTAAGAAAAAAATGAAATGTGTTCTAATGTAGAATTACTACTGACACAAATCGGTGAAAAAACCACGTCAACGTCCCTTTAGTGTTGAGTGTTTTGCTCACTCATTTAGCTGAAGTATTTTTATGCATTTCTTCAACACCTGCTGGCATGAAGATAGTCAGGCCTGATTTAATGGCGAGTGTCAAATTGACTCTGCTGTCAATAGTTGTGCTCTCAAGGGGCAGGCTATTATCTGCTTAGATCTTTGACAAAGACTCATTACTGGGGAGGTTTTAGGTAACCAGGCTTGGATATTCCTGCCTTGCCTCAGTGAATTAATGGCAGCTTTGTTCTCACAAAGACAGCATTGTCTTACAGGCAGGCCTGCTGACGTCACAATGTACCATCTTTACTACAAGGTGTAGTTTACATGTTATACTATGTCTATGTTTCCTTCAAGGTGTAGTGTAGAAGTAATAACATGTCTATATGTACAAGGTTTAGTGTAGAGGTTATACATGTCTATCTTCACTTCAAGGTATATACAGGTTATAACATCTATATTTACTACAAGGTGTAGTATACAGGTTATAACATGTCTACATTTACTTCAAGGTGTAGTATACAAGTTCAACATCAATATTCACTACAAGGTGTAGTTTCAGGTTATAACATGTCTATATTTACTTCAAGGTGTAGTATACAAGTTTAACATCAATATTCACTACAAGGTGTAGTTATAGGTTATAACATGTCTACATTTACTTCAAGGTGTAGTATACAAGTTTAACATCAATATTCACTACAAAGTGTAGTTACAGGTTATACCATGTCTATATTTACTTCAAGGTGTAGTATACAAGTTTAACATCAATATTCACTACAAGGTGTAGTTATAGGTTATAACATGTCTACATTTACTTCAAGGTGTAGTATACAAGTTTAACATCATTATTCACTACAAGGTGTGGTTATAGGTTATAACATGTCTATATTTACTTCAGGGTGTAGTATACAAGTTTAACATCAATATTCACTACAAGGTGTAGTTATAGGTTATAACATGTCTATATTTACTTCAGGGTGTAGTTACAGGTTATGACATGTCTATATTTACTTCAGGGTGTAGTTACAGGTTATAACATGTCTATCTTCACTTCAAGGTGTATACAGGTTATAACATGTCTATATTTACTTCAAGGTGTAGTATACAGGTTATAACATGTCTATATTTACTTCAAGGTGTAGTATACAAGTTTAACATCAATATTCACTACAAGGTGTAGTTATAGGTTATAACATGTCTACATTTACTTCAAGGTGTAGTATACAAGTTTAACATCAATATTCACTACAAGGTGTAGTTATAGGTTATAACATGTCTACATTTAACTTCAAGGTGTAGTATACAAGTTTAACATCAATATTCACTACAAAGTGTAGTTACAGGTTATACCATGTCTATATTTACTTCAAGGTGTAGTATACAAGTTTAACATCAATATTCACTACAAGGTGTAGTTATAGGTTATAACATGTCTACATTTACTTCAAGGTGTAGTATACAAGTTTAACATCATTATTCACTACAAGGTGTGGTTATAGGTTATAACATGTCTATATTTACTTCAAGGTGTAGTTACAGGTTATAACATGTCTATATTTACTTCAAGGTGTAGTTACAGGTTATAACATGTCTACATTTACTTCAAGGTGTAGAATACAGATTATAACATGTCTATATTTACTTCAAGGTGTAGTTACAGGTTATAACATGTCTATATTCACTTCAAGGTGTAGTATACAGATTATAACATGTCTATATATTCTTCAAGGTGTAGTTACAGGTTATAACATGTCTATATTTACTTCAAGGTGTAGTATACAAGTTTAACATCAATATTCACTACAAGGTGTAGTTATAGGTTATAACATGTCTACATTTACTTCAAGGTGTAGTATACAAGTTTAACATCAATATTCACTACAAAGTGTAGTTACAGGTTATAACATGTCTATATTTACTTCAAGGTGTAGTATACAAGTTTAACATCAGTATTCACTACAAGGTGTAGTTATAGGTTATAACATGTCTACATTTACTTCAAGGTGTAGTACACAAGTTTAACATCAATATTCACTACAAGGTGTAGGTATAGGTTATAACATGTCTATATTTACTTCAGGGTGTAGTATACAAGTTTAACATCAATATTCACTACAAGGTGTAGTTATAGGTTATAACATGTCTATATTTACTTCAGGGTGTAGTTACAGGTTATGACATGTCTATATTTACTTCAGGGGGTAGTTACAGGTCATAACATGTCTATTTCTTTACAAGGTGTATACAGGTTATAACATCTATATTTACTACCAGGTGTAGTATACAGGTTATAACATGTCTACATTTAATTCAAGGTGTAGTATACAAGTTTAACATCAATATTCACTACAAGGTGTAGTTACAGGTTATGACATGTCTATGTTTACTTCAGGGTGTAGTTACAGGTTATGACATGTCTATGTTTACTTCAGGGTGTAGTTACGGGTTATGACATGTCTATGTTTACTTCAGGGTTTAGTTATAGGTTATGACATGTCTATGTTTACTTCAGGGTGTAGTTACAGGTTATAACATGTCTATATTTACTTCAAGGTGTAGTTACAGGTTATAACATGTCTATATTTACTTCAAGGTGTAGTTACAGGTTATAACATGTCTACATTTACTTCAAGGTGTAGAGTACAGATTATAACATGTCTATATTTACTTCAAGGTGTAGTTACAGGTTATAACATGTCCATATTACCTCAAGGTGTAGTTATAGGTTATAACATGTCTATATTTACTTCTGGGTGTAGTTATAGGTTATAACATGTCTATATTTACTTCAAGGTGTAGTTACAGGTTATAACATGTCTATATTCACTTCAAGGTGTAGTATACAGATTATAACATGTCTATATATTCTTCAAGGTGTAGTTACAGGTTATAACATGTCTATATTACCTCAAGGTGTAGTATACAGGTTATAACATGCCAATCATTAATACAAGGTGTACAGAGGGTATAATATGTCTAGTATCTTTACTACTAGGTCCATATAACTACAATGTGTAGTATAGAGGTTATAGCACTTGCTGCACACTATCTGTACTCACCCCACACCCACAACAGTGATTGAAATTAACAGGTGTCATGAAGGTTTGCCTCTGCAGTATTTGATTCCAGGGACTCCCTGAATCATTAACGTTAACAGGGGGGTCAAGATATTGACCCTTTGGTTGCATGCTTGGTTTCAAACACAGCTACATACAGAGGTAGTTCCCTTCTCATGAGTTGTGGCTTCTGAGGAGCTGCATCCTGGGGATATCTGGTGCTGCTGTCCCCAAGCATTGATCACATTCTGTAGATGTTGCCTTTTAATAAACACATGTTGTCGATTGGACCATGTGTCTGGCAGTAATGTCTGTTCCGTGATCAATGCCAGGAAGTGTCCTTTCACTATTTACATAGGCGGTGCTCTAGGTTGGTTGGCGGCCAGAACATGACAGACAGCAGGTCAAGTTGAGTTCCAAAATTGGTGCTGTTAATTTACATTTTACAGAGTTATGGCCCTTGACTCATGTTATGTTGCTTAGTGCATAGTGTCTGCAATGGAGACAAGTTCTCAGAAACTACTGAAGTGACATGAATGAGACTTTGCTAGCTTATGTAAGAGATACTTACAGAGACTGAGTAAATTGGTGCCATAAATTATTTTTTTCCAGAGTCACTTCCCTTGCTACATGTTCCCACATAGTGCCTGCAATGGTGGCAGGTTTTCTCAGAAACTACCAAAGTTCCATGAATGACTGTTAACATGCTAATGTAAGAGATATTTACTAAAACTGAGTTTGAAAATCAGATTACCCCCTGACATATAGCCACCCCAATACCTATCTCTTCTTCAGGATGTATAGTTCATTGTTCATATATTGGTCCCATAAATTATGTTTTTCCAGAGTATCATCTCTTACAACATGTTTTTAGATTTCGTGCATTCTCAGTTATGGCCCTTGATCCATGTTATTATTTTTTTATTTAGTGCATAGCGTCTATAGTTGGAAAAGTTTTCTTATAAACTACTGAAATTACATGAACTTTGCAAGCTTGTCTAAAAGAAACTTCTCAAGACTGAGTTTGAATATCAGATTTCCTCATGACATATAGCCACCCCGATGCATAAAAGACACTCCTTATGGATATATAAGACACTTTGTTTTTATAGTTAGCATCAAACAAACTTCATAGCACCTGCTATTGAGGGCAAGAGGCAAGAGGAACTGCAACAGTGAGACTGTAACAATCCGGAACAAATATATCTGGGAGAAGGCGGATGTTTTAAATGACATGGTCAGTAACCGCTAGATTCAAACATTAGTTCCTAGGGAACGTGAAAACGCATTTCGAATAATGTGAGTTAGAAATGAGAGTTAGTGAGTACAGTATGGTTTTACGCCACTTTTAGTAATATTCAAGCAATATCATGGCAGGGGACTCCAGAAAAGGGATTCACACATAGTACTCATGTGGGGAATCGAAATCGGATCTGCGGAGTGATGAGCGAACGTTTTAACCACTAGGCTATCCCACCACCGAGTTAGAAATGAAACCCAAAGACATATATGGTGGAACTGAGGAAAGTGAAAAAAACAGACTTGTTAGCCGATACGTTTGCTGTTTCATTCCTTCTCGGCCTTCAGCTTTGAAGGGTTTTTTGGACAGTGGACATGCATGAAGAAACAAAACTGATCTGAGTGCCAATGAACTCGTCATGTGTTTGTAAGGTGTCTAATCATGCTAGCACAACTCTGATGATTACTGTTATGGTGACGTTATCGAGAGAGATTTAAGGAAAGAATGTTATCTGTGCTTCCAGCCAGTTGTATGGTTGTGAAGAGTCATGTAAGAATGTGTATCCTGTTGTACAGGTTGAGGGGCAGCCCTACCCTCCCACACACCAACATCAGCAACATGTTCACTGCATGCAGCATTGTCCACATCACTGGGATCTCCATCCTGCCAAGCAGCTGTGCAGTTGCTGGTGGTATTGCTCGTCATTCATTATATTGATCTGCACTGCATAACACACCGGGAGCTTTTGCGTCACTCAAAGCCGTGACTTTTTTACTTTTTACCAGATAGGAGAAGTGTTATCTGCACAGCACTGTTTCCCAACCATTGATGTCATTTCAACCGTTGCCTTACGTCACAGCCTCCTTCCCTCTCAGATGTAAATCAAGAGTCTTATTTCAACTCAATGTAGTTTGAAGTTTATCTATCCAAGATGTTAGTTTTACAGCCTGCTCCTCTTCCAACTGGGTTATATACCCTATAGCTCCCCCCATGTCCAGGAAATAATGTCTATAGCTCCCCCTGGCCAATATATATCTCATAGTTCCCCCACGTCCAGGAAATATTGTCTACAACTCCCCGCTCACTTGGATATGTAGCCCATAGCTCCCGATGTCCAGGAAATATTGTCTACAACTCCCTTCTCAATGGGATATGTAGCCCATAGCTCCCTATGTCCAGGAAATATTGTCTACAACTCCCCGCTCACTGGGATATGTAGCCCATAGCTCCCTATGTCCAGGAAATGTTGTCTACAACTCCCCGCTCACTGGGATATTTAGCCCATAGCTCCCCATGTCCAGGAAATATTGTCTACAACTCCCCGCTCACTGGGATATGTAGCCCATAGCTCCCCATGTCCAGGAAATATTGTCTACAACTCCCCGCTCACTGGGATATGTAGCCCATAGCTCCCCATGTCCAGGAAATATTGTCTACAACTCCCTGCTCACTGGGATATGTAGCCCATAGCTCCCTATGTCCAGGAAATATTGTCTACAACTCCCCGCTCACTGGGATATGTAGCCCATAGATCCCCATGTCCAGGAAATATTGTCTACAACTCCCCGCTCACTGGGATATGTAGCCCATAGCTCCCTATGTCCAGGAAATATTGTCTACAACTCCCCGCTCACTGGGATATGTAGCCCATAGATCCCCATGTCCAGGAAATATTGTCTACAACTCCCTGCTCACTGGGATATGTAGCCCATAGCTCCCCATGTCCAGGAAATATTGTCTACAACTCCCCGCTCACTGGGATATGTAGCCCATAGATCCCCATGTCCAGGAAATATTGTCTACAACTCCCCGCTCACTGGGATATGTACATGATGTAGCCCATATCTCCCTATGTCCAGGAAATATTGTCTACAACTCCCTCCTGACTGGAATATATAGCTCATAGCTCCCCATGTCCAGGAAAAAATCGCTTCAACTCCCCCTTGGCCGGGATATATAGCCCATAGCTTCCTTGAATAAAGCTCGATCTGCCCGGAGGTCGTGATGTTGGATCATTGACTCCACATCAACTGTTATCAATTTTAATGGCAATCTGCAAATTGTAAATTTGATGAAAGTTTTTAATGGTTGGTTAGATGAAAGCTTTAAAAACATCAATATCCAGACAACTGCTGTCCAAACTTTGGAGTTTTCCAGTCCAAACTTCATCATTATCTTCATTCAGTTTTAGTGTAAACATAAGGCAAGCCGAGTTTCCTTTGATATACTCGGGTTAGCAGACATATGCTGGTTTGAATGTTGAGGGATAACTGTGAAATAAGGGATAACTGTGACATAAGTATTTGTCTTAACAGTAGCATGCTCCTGGAGCATTTACCAACATTTGTTTATCACTACAAATCATAACACTGTGACATGGACATTCGTTATCCTGTATGTTGTCCTGTTTTAGTTTTCTGGCGTGGTGTTCCAACATGATGTCCTATTTAGTGTTCTGTTCTGGCATGGTATTCCAACATGGTGTCCTATTTAGTGGTCTGTTCTGGCATGGTGTTACAACATGATGTCCTATTTAGTGTTCTGTTCTGGCATAATGTTCCACCATGGTGCCGTATTTAGTGTTCTGTTCTGGCATGGTATTCCAACATGGTGTCCTATTTAGTGTTCTGTTCTGGCATGGTGTTCCAACATGGTGCCGTATTTAGTGTTCTGTTCTGGCATGGTATTCCAACATGGTGTCCTATTTAGTGTTCTGTTCTGGCATGGTATTCCAACATGGTGTCCTATTTAGTGTTCTGTTCTGGCATGGTGTTCCAACATGGTGCCGTATTTAGTGTTCTGTTCTGGCATGGTATTCCAACATGGTGTCCTATTTAGTGTTCTGTTCTGGCATGGTATTCCAACATGGTGTCCTATTTAGTGTTCTGTTCTGGCATGGTATTCCATCATGGTGTCCTGTTTAGTGTTCTGTTCTGGCATGGTATTCCATCATGGTGTCCTGTTTAGTGTTCTGTTCTGGCATGGTGTTCCAACATGGTGTCCTATTTAGTATTCTGTTCTGGCATGGTGTTCCATCATTGTGTCCTGTTGTAGTGTTCATGTTCTGGCATGGATTCCTATTTAGTGTTCTTGTTCTGGCAAGGTGTACCAACATGGTGTCCTATTTAGTGTTCTGTTCTGGCATGGTGTCCATCATGGTGCCTATTTAGTGTTCTGTTCTGGCATGGTGTTCCATCATGGTGTCCTATTTAGTGTTCTGTTTTGGCATGGTGTCCCATCTAGGTGTCCTTTTAAGTGTTCTGTTCTGGCATGGTATCCCATGATGGTGTCCTATTTAGTGTTCTGTTCTGGCATTATGTTCCATCATGGTGTCCTATTGTAGTGTTCTGTTCAGGCATAGTGTTCCATCATGGTGTCCTATTTAGTGTTCTGTTCTGGCATGGTGTTCCATCATGGTGTCCTATTTAGTGTTCTGTTCTGGCATGGTGTTCCATCATGGTGTCCTATTGTAGGGTTTTGGCAAAACAGTATATTGCCCTACAACTTAATCACAGTTATCACCCATCAACATAGTCACACCAGAATATTGCCAAGCACTTTGAGGCATAAATGTTTAAATGATTACAGAAAGGTTAATCATCATGATGACTGGGAAACGAGAGTGCAGACATCTATTCTTATCAAACAAGATTAAATACTGTGTAAATGTAGAAGAGAATGGCAAGAGGCTCCGATTTCCCATCTGCTGATTGAGGTTGAGTATTACCTGTTGTGTCAAGGGATCACCCATCAGAAGCCGACATCCTCGTCTCAGCACAACATCAGTACATGGTAAGGGAAGCCATCATGGTGTTTGATGTCATTCCTCAGATTATGTACGTAGGCCTTACCGAAATGTGCAATTGAACTAATATTTTTTTTAAATGATGAAACTTTAATAGGTTCTGGTCATGTGTTTGGTGTTCAGTCAAGTCTCTTTAATCCGACACTCGTTAATCTGACATTCAGCTTTATCCGACACTAATAATGGGAACCAATTAAATCAGTGCTATTTAGCCCCGTTATGTTGTATTGGTGTGGGAGCAGGTCTTGTCCTACTGGTCCAGTCCTACGGATTTAGTCCTCGGGCTTTATCAATTTGGGGGGCAATGAGGTACCTGATTCTTTGAAGCGTTTGCTTGTTACACCAGAGGCCCAGGTTCGATTCCCTACATTGGTACAACCATTTCTTGTGTCCCCCAACATGATATTGTTTGAATATTCCTGAAAGCAGCTTAACACCCAACCGGCTGGATTCGGACATCATGACCTCCGATCAAACCGACGTTCTGATTACACCAACAATGTTCCGTGACCAAGGCAGACGAATATGTCTGCAGAGGGACAAACTACTCCCTCGGTCATATTGTTTCTCCCAGTCAATACGTTCCTTACATATATGTAACAGCTGCAAGCCCCCTGTTCAACTGGCTACACGCATTAAGAGTGCAAAAATAAGGAAATTTAGAATTGTGTTCAATCATCGTTGTCTGGACGTCCAGGATAGCTGGTAAAAAAATGTGTAATTCATAGAGATGTCCAGACTGTTGTTGGCAAGGTGCCAGATGCAGTTGAAAGTTTGATACATTGTTGTGCAGAGGTGCTAGGATGATCTCCCAGTTTGGCAGGAGCTGGAATCTTTAGGGGCAGTGCTGATGGAGTGAGTTGATGGGGTAAAGTGGTGCTGATGGGGGTGAGCCGAGGAGGTGCTTATTGGATGAGCTGGTGCTGATTGGGTGAGGTGAGGTGAGGTGGTGCTGATTGGGTGAGGTTAGGTGGTGCTTATGGGGGTGAGGTGAGTTGTTGCTGATACAGGTGAGGTGGTGCTGATGGGGTGAGGTGGTACTGATGGGGTGAGGTGGTGTTGATGGGGTGGAGTGAGGTGGTGCTGATAGGGTGAGGTGGTGCTGATCAGGTGAGGTGAGGTGAGGTGGTGCTAATGGGGTGAGGTGGTGCTGATGGGGTGAGGTGAGGTGGTTCTGATGGGGTGAGGTGAGGTGAGTTGGTGCTGATGGGGTGAGGTCAGGTGGTGCTGATGGGGTGAGGTGAGGTGAGGTGGTGCTGATTGGGGTTGAGGTGGTGCTGATGGAGATGAGGTGAGGTGGTGCTGATGGGGTGAGGTGAGGTGGTGCTGATGGGGTGAGGTGTTGCTGATGGGGTGGGGTGAGGTGGTGCTGATGGGGTGAGGTGTTGCTGATGGGATGGGGTGAGGTGGTGCTGATGGGGTGAGGTGAGGTGGTGCTGATGGAGTGAGTTGAGGTGGTGCTGATGGGGTGAGGTGAGGTGGTGCTGATGGGGTGAGGTGAGGTTGTGCTGATGGGGTGAGTTGAGGTGAGTTGAGGTGAGGTGGTGCTGATGGGGTGAGGTGGTGCTGACAGGGGCAGGGGCTAGGACTGCTATAAGGACGTGTCAAGGCACCCATGAACTCTGTCTGGTGATGGCTGCGACCGACATTAAGATGACTGTGTCTAGACAGATCACTCTTGAGACTTGTTGGCAATGCTGTAGAACAGTTCCATCTCAGAGCCCTGTGATGTTACAAAAGATCTAGTGGTAGACGTCAATTAACCGATGCTGTTTCTTCAATATACTTGAATGTTCTACCTCAACTTAACGATATATGTTTGGCAGGATTTGACTAATGTTAACAATTTGTCATTTATTACATTATATAGTGACATGAAAACATGACTATAGAACCTTGTTTGATTCGTTCGCCCAAATATGTTGTTTATGTTTACTTGAAATAAACTGAAATCATATTTAAAGGCTTTCATCTAGCTCAGTTGTGTTCACCAGAACACAATAATAATCAAATTGAACAAGAAAGCATTAACTGTTACTAATAACAGGTTATCATTGTAAACACACAATACAGTACAAATATTAAAGAACTTTCCTGACATGTGTAACTAGCATTGTAATTACGCCACATAGAACCAAGAACAGTATGTACTAAAGAACTCAGTGTTCATCAAAGGACACCAAATACAGATCGATATTCACAATAACGAATTTCAGATGGCGCTGCAATATTTGTACAACATTCCGCGTTTGATCGGCTTTTTCTGCAATGTATATGATTCATGCATGCACAGCGTAACATAGCGCAGAGGTGAACCACACATTCCTTTGTGTAAGTGAGTGAGTTGGGTTTAACGCCGCTTTTAACAGTATTACAGTTATATTGCGGCCCTCTGTTTAAGCATATTTTATTCAGATTGAAATGGATTTGGAACACATTATCCAACTGAGGACTCCCTCTCTATGGTATATACAGAAGCTGGTACAGTCAATCTTATACACGGAAAAGAGAAAAGAAGAAAAATGTTTTGAGATATAAGGAATGTACAAAAGAGAAAATTAAGTACTTACATTTATGAGTTACTCAAATCTCGCTGGGATTTTATCATACAAAGTAAATTGTACCCGAAAAGTCTTGAAAAATTTAATTATGCTTCAGATTTGAGGCTCATAGTTTAAAAAAATATCTGGTTTATAGCTGTAGGTGTTACAATATCTAATCTTGATACAAGATCCCCTAATTGACAACATCCTGATAACTACACCTGGATATGTTGACAACATCCTGATAACAACACCTGGATATGTTGACAACATCCTGATAACTACACCTGGATATGTTGACAACATCCTGATAACTACACCTGGATATGTTGACAACATCCTGATAACAACACCTGGATATGTTGACAACATCCTGATAACTACACCTGGATATATTGACAACATCCTGATAACAACACCTGGATATATTGTCAACATCCTGATAACAACCCCTAGATATATTGACAACATCCTGATAACTACACCTGGATATATTGACTACATCCTCATAACTACACCTGGATATATTGACAACATCCTGATAACTACACCTGGATATATTGACAACATCCTGATAACTACACCTGGATATGTTGACAACATCCTGATAACTACACCTGGATATGTTGACAACATCCTGATAACAACACCTGGATATGTTGACAACATCCTGATAACTACACCTGGATATATTGACAACATCCTGATAACTACACCTGGATATGTTGACAACATCCTGATAACTACACCTGGATATATTGACAACATCCTGATAACAACACCTGGATATATTGTCAACATCCTGATAACAACCCCTAGATATATTGACAACATCCTGATAACTACACCTGGATATATTGACTACATCCTCATAACTACACCTGGATATATTGACAACATCCTGATAACTACACCTGGATATATTGACAACATCCTGATAACTACACCTGGATATATTGACAACATCCTGATAACTACACCTGGATATGTTGACAACATCCTGATAACAACACCTGGATATATTGACAACATCCTGATAACTACACCTGGATATATTGACAACATCCTGATAACTACACCTGGATATGTTGACAACATCCTGATAACTACACCTGGATATGTTGACAACATCCTGATAACTACACATGGATATATTGACAACATCCTGATAACTACACATGGATATATTGACAACATCCTGATAACTACACCTGGATATGTTGACAACATCCTGATAACTACACCTGGATATATTGACAACATCCTGATAACTACACCTGGATATATTGACAACATCCTGATAACTACACCTGGATATATTGACTACATCCACATAACTACACCTGGATATATTGACAACATCCTGATAACTACACCTGGATATGTTGACAACATCCTGATAACTACACCTGGATATATTGACAACATCCTGATAACAACACCTGGATATGTTGACAACATCCTGATAACAACACCTGGATATATTGACAACATCCTGATAACTACACCTGGATATATTGACAACATCCTGATAACTACACCTGGATATGTTGACAACATCCTGATAACTACACCTGGATATATTGACAACATCCTGATAACAACACCTGGATATATTGTCAACATCCTGATAACAACCCCTAGATATATTGACAACATCCTGATAACTACACCTGGATATATATTGACTACATCCTCATAACTACACCTGGATATATTGACAACATCCTGATAACTACACCTGGATATATTGACAACATCCTGATAACTACACCTGGATATATTGACAACATCCTGATAACTACACCTGGATATGTTGACAACATCCTGATAACAACACCTGGATATATTGACAACATCCTGATAACTACACCTGGATATATTGACAACATCCTGATAACTACACCTGGATATGTTGACAACATCCTGATAACTACACCTGGATATGTTGACAACATCCTGATAACAACACCTGGATATATTGTCAACATCCTGATAACTACACCTGGATATGTTGACAACATCCTGATAACTACACCTGGATATGTTGACAACATCCTGATAACTACACCTGGATATGTTGACAACATCCTGATAACTACACCTGGATATGTTGACAACATCCTGATAACAACGACTGGATATATTGACAACATCCTGATAACAACGACTGGATATATTGACAACATCCTGATAACAACGACTGGATATATTGACAACATCCTGATAACAACACCTGGATATATTGACAACATCCTGATAACAACACCTGGATATATTGACAACATCATGATAACAACACCTGGATATATTGACAACATCAGATAACAACATCTTGATATATTGACAACATCATGGTAACAACATATGTTCAAGACAATATGATAATCCATTTGCAGTCTTTTTAATCACTTGATAAACGAGATTTCTTGACACAAGTTCTGATGATTGTAGCTGCTATTTTGTTAATGGCCAGCAATAGTGTCAAATTTCAGATCTATACACTCTCATTGCAGTCGAGTGAACTTTACTGGAATTTATTGATGTGTGATGGTCTTGAAATACCATCCTTCACATAGAGTCATATATATAGAAGGAAGAGAATATTTATGTATCGTTTGAATCGATAGTTGAAATTGTCTTTCATAACAGCTCTTCTTCCCTGTTTGTGAATGATTTCCTCCAGTGAATGTAGTAAAACTGGTGGCATGATGGGCTATTTTTGTCTGTCCGCTGGTGTCTGTCTATCGCCTCCGCCCCGGCTCACCTTTGTGCAGCCCACTGATTGTTGTCCTCGATCTTCCCCCTGTTTCCTGACACCCACAAAGCCAATCCTGTCACTATCTTACACTCCTCACAAAAGTGTCATGATAACAAAGTGTGTTGTGTTTTAATCAGGTTGTAATGTTGGGGAAACATCTCACCTTTGAGCATGTAGGACATTGTAGTCTTACATCTGTTAACATGTAGAACAGTGTCTTCATGTACCTGTTAACATGTAGAACAGTGTCTTCATGTACCTGTAGACATATAGGACAGTGTCTTCATATACCTGTAGACATACAGGACATTGTCTTCATGTACCTGTAGACATACAGGACATTGTCATCATGTACCTGTAGACATACAGGACATTGTCTTCATGTACCTGTAGACATACAGGACATTGTCTTCATGTACCTGTAGACATATAGGACATTGTCATCATGTACCTGTAGACATACAGGACATTGTCATCATGTACCTGTAGACATACAGGACATTGTCTTCATGTACCTGTAGACATATAGGACATTGTCTTCATGTACCTGTAGACATACAGGACAGTGTCTTCATGTACCTGTAGACATACAGGACATTGTCTTCATGTGCCTGTAGACATACAGGACATTGTCTTCATGTACCTGTAAACATACAGGACATTGTCTTCATGTACCTATAGACATACAGGACATTGTCATCATGTACCTGTAGACATAAAGGCATTGTCTTCATGTACCTGTAGACATGTAGGACATTGTCTTCATGTACCTGTAGACATACAGGACATTGTCTTCATGTACCTGTAAATATGTAGAACATTGTCTTCATGTACCTGTAGACATACAGGACATTGTCTTCATGTACCTGTAAACATACAGGACATTGTCTTCATGTACCTGTAGACATACAGGACAGTGTCTTCATGTACCTGTAGACCAGGGGTCCGGAAACCGTCATATTCGCCGGACATGTCCGATTGGGAATCTCAAATGTCCGTTTTAAAATATTGCTTACCGGACATTTTAAAAAGTATTGTCCGTACATTCTTAAATTTTGACCGGATGTCAACAGTTAGGACTGATTCTGTCTGCAGTTGCAACACAATGAAGATTAACTACACTGACAAGCTTTGTTTGTTTTGATTGCTGTAAATACATCGTACCTACATGATAGTCCAATCGGTCAATCACTGTAATAGGCAATAAACTGAGTTGACACTGATTAATCGAGGATTAATTACTGAGAACATCTTGTTAATTTGAGTGAAAGGTGTTTACAACTGTACATTAATACCTTGCATCATCGATGTACCTCATTATCCTCACAATGCTACGATACGTAACCTCAGACAAGAAGCGAAAGCGTGACGACAGCCAGTTGACCGATGCAGATCAGTCGGGCGGATCTGCCAAACAATGAGGATTTGCAGATTTTATTGTTTTCAGTAGCTAGTCGTATATTGAATCTTGATTGACCGCCATTTTGCTTTCTCGGACGATCGATATCCAATTTTTTTATGGTCAATAATTAAGTACAGATGAAAAAAGTATTCAAATAACTATTGCTATCAACGATATTTTAGTATTTGTGATTAAAATATCTGTCTTGTTTTTAAAAAAATCTTTAGTTTAAAAAAACCCCTTTTCCCGTGAGGTCACGTGATAACCAAATATGGGATAATAGTCTCGATCCAAATGTTACAACGCGTACACTTGAGCAGACTCATGAATATAACTCATGAATATTAATTAGACCGTTCACTACGTTAACAGATCGTTATTATAACAGAAACAAACGTATTTTTTCCATGTAAATCTAAAATGATATTATTTGTTATTAATTGTCCGGTAAATTAAACAATTTAAATTGAAACAATTCATAATTCATCATATTATGAATACGTAAACTTGTAATGTATGTGAAAAGTCGTACTAAAATACGCTATTTGAAGGGGGCGTGGCCTAAATGCAAATGTCCGATTGGGATTTTAAATTTTCCGGACCCCTGCTGTAGACATATAGGACATTGTCTTCATGTACCTATAGACATACAGGACAGTGTCTTCATGTACCTGTAAACATACAGGACATTGTCTTCATGTACCTATAGACATACAGGACATTGTCATCATGTACCTGTAGACATATAGGACATTGTCTTCATGTACCTGTAGACATATAGGATATTGTCTTCATGTACCTGTAGACATATAGGACATTGTCTTCATGTACCTGTAGACATACAGGACATTGTCTTCATGTACCTGTAAATATGTAGAACAGTGTCTTCATGTACCTGTAAACATGTAGGACATTGTCTTCATGTACCTGTAGACATACAGGACAGTGTCTTCATGTACCTATAGACATACAGGACATTGTCTTCATGTACCTGTAGACATATAGGACATTGTCTTCATGTACCTGTAAATAAGTAGGACATTGTCTTCATGTACCTGTAAACATATATCACATGTATCTCTTTTCATTATTAATATTTTTTTTAAATCTTAAAATGTTCACTAATGTTGGGGAAAAAACAAAAATAGTGAATAGATGAGTGAAAAAATATTGGTTACCCAATGAAAAATGTAATAACCCAATTAGAATGGAAACCCTAGAGTAAAAACTCTATTGCTCAAAATGTTATCTGGAGCTCTGGTCTTAGCAAAACACTTTGGCGTCTACTCCCCCGAACATGGTTCCCGGTACTTGTTTCAGTAGGTTTTAATGTTGTTAGCTGAGCGTATTAGACCAAACTCACTTTTACTTGACTAGGGCTTGGGACTAGCGGCTAAAGTCACAGACTGAGGAACATATTTTTAAACTATACTTTAGGAGGAGAGTAGGAGAAAATAGAATTAGAATTGTGTGTATGTACAGAATGTACATTCCTGGAGCTGATCTCCTTGATTACTGTTGAAGTCTGAAGGAAAATGGCATTTCAATTGTGATTAGTTTTATGCTAGATTAAGTAGGTTTTTAAACAAAAGTGAGAATTTGACCTCTTTATGCTATTTGTGGTATTGGTGGAAGACCTGGGGCCCCAGTGGAGGGCAATGCCCGACTGTCTGTGACAGATCAGGTTGTGCCAGACCACTTCTCTACAGCAGTGTCTCTGTTTAATCAGGCAAGAATTTTCATTAATGGTCACAAACTATAAAGGAAAACATTGATATTGAAGCATGGGACTTAGAGCCTGCAGCCACTCATCACAAAGTCGGTTCATCTTCAGAGTCTGAATCTATCAACTTAATACATTTGTCATGACTTAAAGAAACACAGGAATAGCCACATAGTCTATGGTACAAATTGTTGTGTGTCACACGTAAGTGTAGGAGGAGAAAAAGTCATCTTGTCACTTCCATTTTGCTAAAACAAAACGTAAACAGAAAAGAAATTTTTTGTCCCTGCCCTGGTAGTTGCATCTTGATATTACAGACTGTGGACTGAGGTTAAGTCAGCCATGTCGTGGCCTGTGTCGTATACAGCGTCTCCTCAGAAACCACGGCACCAGTGAAGCTGAACTTCACGTGCTAGAAGTCGAGGGGTTTATTGTACCAACAAGTAGATACCGGGATAACGTTTTTGGGGGTAAAAGATTCTGCTGGCCGTAAGAGGCAACCAATGGTGTCAGGCTCGGGGTCTTGCTTCATTGTGTGTTGTACCGCAATTGCTCATAATATCGATCACTGGATTGTCTAGTCCAGACTTAATTATTTACATGCCACTGTCATATAGCTGCAATATTGCTGAGTATAGCATTAAACCACAAACAAACAAACAAACAAACAAACAAACATAATGTGTCTGGATTTATGAAAGAAAAGAAACATTAAAATGAAGATGAGGATATTCGACCCTGTCAATCACAAGTAAGCCTTGGGAATTCAGGGTAAGACTAGGTCCGCAGAAACCCTTGCTTCTTCTTGTCATAGAACTACAATATTGCTGAGAGTGACAACAAACAAATCATTCTCAAATGGGAATGAAACAAATGGATACAAAATGAGATGGTGAAACGCGAATGAATGGATCTTGAATTGGACATGTTGTACACACATTACCAGCATTGATCAATGGAAAGTCCTATAAGCATGATAAGTAGGTTGATCAAATATATGAAATGATAAGTCTGCATGCGTAGGCCTCAGTAGATTATTTCTTCAAGCTGTGTGATGGTAACAGTTGGAAATGGAGGTGACAGGTGCCACAGGTGGTCCGGGCACGCTCACCTTTTCATGAACATCAGGTGTTATAACTAGTTTATGGTGATTCATAAACGCATGCTTATGATATGGTTACCTGCAAAGCCTTCACTCCGCTTTTAGCAGAGATTTATAATGATTATAGAGAGGGTTTTGTTGCTGTTATTTATAGGGAGACTGAATTAGACGAGAAATTCGTATTTCAAAAGTTGAACAAGTCTTGTCTTGTAGGCAACTGTTATTTTCTTTGCACACATTGAAGTCGATAGAGGGGGCATGGGTGGCCCAGTCGTCTAGAAATCTATGATTGTGGGTTCGAATCCCGGTTTGCCCCGATTATGTTTCTAGGTTTGTCAGCACCATTCCCGTGCTCGTGGGTTTCACCGAAGTGATAAACGTCTGAGACCCGCATCACTTCAGGCTTTCCTCCCACATTAAGCTGATACGCCGTGATATAACTGTAATACTGTTAAAAGGGGCGTTAAACCCAACTCACTCACTCACTGAAGTGGACAGCTTGATGAAGTAGGACGGTCCAGGACAACGTTGTGGAGGATCTGTTGTGGTAATGCTGATCAACTACTGCCAACACAGAGCTGATGTCTGATGATCTGAAAACATAAGTAGCCTATCGGACATGACAAATATTGTAACAAATGTTATAATTAAGCAGTTGACAATTTGTTATTCTGATGATTTTCCTTGTTTTGAAGGTAGTAAGCTTGTGACTGTTTGCTGATCTGTTTCTATATGCAAATGAGTCTAAAGATCCAACAGGGGTGGTCGGGTAGCCTTGTGGTTAAAGCATTCACTCGTCCAGTGAAGACCCTGACTCGATTCCCAACATGGGTACCATGTGTGAAGCCCATTTCTTGTGTCCCCTGCCATGATATTGCTGGAATATTGCTAAAAGTGGCGTTAAACCTTACTCACTCACTCTCTCATTCACTGAATATCAAACAAGTTACAATCAAATCTGGTTTAGTAAATATGCAATACTTGGTTAAGGAACACAGAGGTCATTCAACTTGAAGAGTTAGAAAGAACCTATTAACATACATAACCGTCCAGTTATGTTACAAATTTGACAATCTGTTCCACAATTCCTGTTCGAAATACCAAGTCGGTGTCATGGGCTGTGATTGTCTCCTTGATTAAACAGGATTAATTAAACACCACATCTTCAAGGCTTATAATTAAGACTACGAGTGAAGATCTGGGGTAGAATATGTCTTCAGTAACCAATGCTTGACTTAAAAGGCGACTATGCTTGTCATAAGAGGCGACAAACGGGATCGAGTGGTCAGCTTCGCTGACTTGGTCGATACATGTCATTGTATCCCAATTGCGTGGATCGATGTTCATGATGTCAATCACTGGATTGTCTGCCCCAGACTCGATTATTTACTGACCGCCATCATATAGCTTGAATATTGCTGAGTGCAGCGTTAAGCAACAGACAAACAAACAAATAATAATTAGGACCTTATTTCATTGTAACAAATATGCCTTCAAGTAAATGTGTCTGATTTGGTAGTGAAATATTTCCATTGACATTAACAAAAGGCTTCCTTACTAAAGCATCACATGACATCCATACTTCTACATAGCACTTACAGTCTTGCTTTAACTCTCCTGTCAACATGTATGGAAACTAAGACATTTATCAATGAAATATTTGGTCCACTGAACAGAATGCTCAATGGCGACCCTACAGATGATATCTGAAGCAATATTTGTTGCTGTGGTGGTCAACAGGAAAATCCACCTTTGTTGTCACCTTGGAGCTTTAGAAAATTGAAGTGAATGGGATATCAACTGCCCCAGGATTTCTAGTGTAGTAAGCTGAGCTGACATATGGATGGACAATTGACAAAAACCAGTGACAAAAGTTCTCATTGATAATGTCAAAGTGAACTGAAAATTATACATGAATAAATAAAGTATGAACTAATTACATAAAAATACCCAAAATACATGAATGAATAATGATTGTCTGAATATAATCTCGACCACATTTCCCAAGGAGAGGCTAATCTATCTCCCGGTGTGTGACATACTTTCCATGGCTTATCTCGACCCACTTCAGTTTACAAATGTAGATACGCTACCGCTGGCTTATTTCAGTCCTATTTAGACTCATCTTGTTCTGGTACATTACCAAGGAACTAGATTGTTGTTTAATGTACAAAGAAGTAGCTGAGAATCTGGACATTTGTTTTAGTACTAGTGTCTTCCCCGAACTGCCTGACCTAATTGCTGAACGGAAGGCACAGTTCGAGCTGACCGACTTTCCTCTGGGTGAACCTCTGAATGGAGGCAGGCTTACGGAGAAGCAATCATTAGCAATTAACCAATCAGATGAAGTGTAAGCCTTTGATTGTTTAGTGGGACAGCGATGATAAACACAGTGTCAGGAGTTGTGTGTCAAGAATGTATGATGTGACATTGATACTGGGCTGGTTACAAGGACTCTATCCCACATCATTACCAGCAGGCAGCAGATGCACCTTGAAAGCTTTATTGATGGGGACTTTGAGGACTGACAGGGATGTGAACAGCTAACACCATGAGTGGTAGTCCTTTTGTGACTTCCCTGGGGTTTTGTGAGGATTCAGTCCTGTCCATTAGCTTTCACATCCCTGTAAGATATAGGAAAGGATAAGATTCTCATTGTTTGGAATGATCTCATAATATTTGTGGTATTCTGACGTTCACTAGGCAATATGGGATATTTCACACAAAAATAAAGTAATATTAAAAAAGCTATTTCGATTTTTGATTTTATCATGACATATTGTTAAGCCTGTATGAAGTAGTGCAAGATTTATTGGAGATATGATGGAGATTCCTATTGCATGATCCATGAATGTAGGTTATCTCAACTCAGGTATGTGCGTTCCTCATTCACCTGTGGCTGTGGCATACTGAACAAAACCTTGCACAACCTCCAGTGCGCTGACCCACATATCAGTTGCTTGGCGTAGATTCAGCAAAGTATGGAGCAGGCCTACTTTCATCCAGAGGGCAGGCCGCTGTGGCCGGGCAGCAAGCCGGCTTGTCTGCTGCCATCTTCCATACCTCGCAGTCCCAACTCTGCACGTCACCAGCACTGTTGACATTAGAGAAAACTAAATAGGACGTGACCTATCTCATTCCCAGACTAATAAACTAACTTGCCAAATCAATAATTTTCCTATGAAAGGGCTCCTCCCTGACATTTGCTTTGATCCCCTGTTAACAGTTTATTAATGTATGGGCTTTGAAAACCAGCTTTGAGTGATTCGAGGAAGGCCCACGTGTGTTTGAGGTACTGGCAGAAGACACTGTTAACGAACCACCTTTTAGAATTGAGAGTTCCTTCTACCAAATGCCAAGTGCAAGCTGGACCATAATAAAGGCTGACGATATCGGTTTTAATCATCTTCATGTTTCACAGAAATCAACAAGTTGATACTGCTCTTTCTGATTTCATTTAAAAGTCAGTGATTTATTTAGACCTGCTCAAAGGATGATACATGGCCCCATGTATGCAGCAAATGTCAGAACAAAATTCAAACGGGAAGTAATTCTTTCCTAATTCATGTAATGATATACTTATTTGTGATGTGATGGCATCGTTGAGGTGTAAACCAAACAAGAGGAAGAGGGTCCAATGTTGTATTTTTCAATATTACATTGAATGCACAGTTGAAATACAATGTAAAAAAACCTTAGAATTAGGCAAATAATAACTAACCAAAATCCAAATTTGGGGCAAAGGTACCCATGGGTATTCCGGGTAAAATCATAGGTTCCCAGCAACACATGCTTGTCATTAGAGGTAACTTGTGGATCGGGTGGTCAGGTTCATTGACTCGGTTGATGCATGTCATGATGTCAATCACTGGCTTGTCAGTTCAGATTTGATTTCTTTAACAGAGCACTGACATATAGTGAGTGGAATATTGCTTAGTGCAGAGTTTATACAAAGAAGCAGTCCTTTTCTAATTTGCCTGCCAAGGGCACTTCATTTGGAATCCTTCCAAGTTGAAAAGAAACTGAAAGCTCTGGTTAGACAAAGCGTGATATTGATGCCATCTGGATCTATACAATGTGTTATGCTGTACACAAGGATGTAACTGGAATATTGTTCAAAGTTGCATTTAACCAAACTCACTCACTCACTCACTGTTATGGTGTCTTACATTTTGAAAGTGGAACTTATTGTCATAGAAAAGTCAACAATATTCCATGTTTTATGACATATGAGTGAGTGTCTGAAAGCATTAAAAAATATGAGTCAACTAGGTTTGATGTTAATCAGTACATTTTTCCGTGTATCATACTTGTTTCAGGAAATTGAAAAACATGGATTATTGCATAGTTGGATAATGATTACTAACATTTCTTTTTCAAGATGGTGGTGGAGTTGGGATTGGGTGGGTGGTGTTAGGTGTTGCCATTTGCTTATGACAAGCTCTCCAGTATCCAGTAGATCTATGGTGTACAATACTGAAGTGATGAGTGGACTAAACACTGACACACATTATGATAGGAACTCACATCAATGTAGACAGAAGAAGTGGTCAATATCGTACATGTAATTACATTGATTGAATACCGAGACCATATGTAGTGTACAAGGTATGTGTGACTTGTAAAGATCCAGGGGAGAACAGGTCTTCAGCAACCCATACCTGTTGTAAGAGGGGATTGAATGGATTGGGTGGTCCGACTTGCTGACTTGGTTGACATGTGTCTTCGTATCCCAGTTGCATGAACTGATGCTGATGATGTCAATCAGTGGATTGTGTGTTTATATACAGACTGCCGTCATATATCTGGAATTTTGCTGAATGCGGCGTTAAACAACAAATAAACAAACAAACACCCAAAACAATGTATCTGGTCTTACCTGTATCTCAGCCTCTTTCAACAATGTGATTAGCGCTACGACTACAGTGCTAGAGTATAGAAATGGAAAGTTGAAATTTTGAAATGGGGCCTTGTTTATGGATTGAGATTCATAATATAAAAAAACCTATAGTTATTTAATTATTGGTGGTCTTAATATATTGAAGAAAAATACTCATATTTCTTACGAGCAGACTTAAAAGAGTATTGATTGGGTAAAGTTGTCTTTATTGTCGCTAGGAGCCTCAAATAATAACCTCATTTAGGTGCAGAAAATAGAAATCTTGAATGTAGAATCGATTTTATCAGATGAAATACAATCCTAGAGAGAAGAGTTGGTTATATCAGATGAAACCTAAGGAGAGGTGTACGTTCTTACTGTATTTATCATCAGTGTCCGTGCTGGTACACCCACATGACACGCTGAGGCTGGATGTTGGCATGTCAGGACAGTGCTGATGCCGCCATGTCCTGTCTATTTAAATTTGAAGTAGCAGTTGTACAAGATCCGAGTCTGGCAGTTTGTAAATAAGGTAGCCCTGACTGGTTGGAGAATGATCAATGTCTGTGTGCTGATGAGTTGCATCCCTGGCATAGACACAAGACATGACCACAGTAAACCAGAGCTCCATGGGGAGGAGGCGGCTCTCAGGCCTGCTGAACACTGTCTGGGTTACACTGATCTTCGGCTGACCTCCTCAGTAGAAACATTGTCTACCACACCAGTCGCCTACAGCAACATCGTCTACTACACCACTCCCCTGTAGCAACATTGTCTACTACACCACTCCCCTGCAGCAACATTGTCTACTACACCACTCCCCTGTAGCAACATTGTCTATTACACCAGAGACCTGCAGCAACATTGTCTACCACACCAGTCAGCTACAGCAACATTGTCTACTACACCAGAGACCTGCAGCAACATTGTCTACCACACCAGTCAGCTACAGCAACATTGTCTACTACAACAATCCCCTGCAGCAACATTGTCTACTACACCAGAGACCTGCAGCAACAGTGTCTACTACACCACTCCCCTGCAGCAACATTGTCTACTACACCAGAGACCTGCAGCAACATTGTCTACTACACCACTCCCCTGCAGCAACATTGTCTACTACACCAGAGACCTGCAGCAACATTGTCTACTACACCAGAGACCTGCAGCAACATTGTCTACTACACCAGAGACCTGCAGCAACATTGTCTACTAAACCAGAGACCTGCAGCAACATTGTCTACTACAATACTCCCCTGCAGCAACATTGTCTACTACACCAGACCTGCAGCAACATTGTCTACCACACCAGTCACCTACAGCAACATTGTCTACTACAACAATCCCCTGCAGCAACAGTGTCTACTACATCACTCCCTACAGCAACATCGTCTACTACACCAGTCACAACATCGTCTACTATACCAGTCGCCTACAGCAACATTGTCTACTACACTAGAGACCTGCAGCAACATCATCTACTACACCAGTCACCTATAGCAATTTTATCTATTTCACCACTCACATGCAGCAACATCGTCTACTACACTAGTGACCTGCAGCAACATCATCTACTATACCAGTCACCTGCAGCAACATCGTTCACTACACCACTCACCTACAGCAACATCGTCCACTACACCACTCACCTACAGCAACATTGTCTACTACACAAGTCACAGCAACATCATCTACGACACCAGTCCCCTGCAGCAACATCATCTGCTACACCAATCACAGCAACATCATCTACAACACCAGTCACCTATAGCAACACTGTCGACTACACCAGGCACCTGCAGCCACATCATCTACTACACCAGTCACTGGCAGCAACATTGTCTACTACACAAATCACAGCAACATCGTCTACTACACCACTCCCTTACAGCAACATTGTCTAATACACAAGTCACAACAACAACGTCTACTACACCAGTCACCTGCATCCACACTGTCGACTACACCAGTCACCTGCAGCAACATCATCTACTACACCACTCCCCTACAGCAACATTGTCTACTACACAAGTCACAGCAACATCGTCAACTACACCAGTCACCTGCAGCAACATTGTCTACTACACAAGTCACAGCAACATCGTCTACTACACCAGTCACCTGCAGCAACATCGTCGACTACACCAGTCACCTGCAGCAACATCATCTACTACACCGGTCACCACACCTTACTGTTATCTGTAGCAATATTGTCCGCCACACCTAGAGTTATGTCATAACCCAACTACTGCACTCTAGGCCTTTGTTAACATCATTGTCTATAACACCGCATCGTTGTTTGAGACAATGACTCAAAACAATTAGTTACAATGTTTTACTAAATTTGTTTTATTGCTAGTCGACAAGATCAAAGATGTCCTGAGCTGTTTTTGATTACATCAACAAGTACAGAAAATTAATTCATGTTAACAAGACTCATTTATGGGAAGAAACATTGAAAGATAGGCCAAGATCAATAACCCACAGAACTGGTCAATAAAAATGAGTCAAGGGTCATATAATTGTACTTGTTTCCAGACGTCAAAGGTCAAGTTGTGACAAACTGCCAATTTCATCCTTACAGGTTTCTTCTTATTAATTTTGAGTCAAACAGCTTATTTCTTCTTTTTTCTCTCTCACTTTTTGTCCTTTTCTTCTTCTTTTTTTCAAATCTTCTTTTATTAATTTCTTATGACTTTATTGTCTTAAACTTGTCGACCCAAACAGGGTGTGTACATTGTGTTGTGTGTCATGTTTCTCCAATACAAATCTACCAGATATCTCCAATCAAATGACTAACTACTCCTGTCTGGACCAAAATACAGGCTAAAGACCTTCAGTGCTCGATCCTTCTCTCATGCTGGTGCCTCTCTATGGAACTACCTTCCCTTCAGCCTGAAAGTGCACCTTCTTCTTATGTCAGTTATCTCAGTCAGCAGTATTACTACAGTGTTAGCCTTGCTCCAAGGCTGTCTGTCAGCAGTATTACTACAGTGTTAGCCTTGCTCCAAGGCTGTCTCAGTCAGCAGTATTACTACAGTGTAAGCCTTGCTCCAATGCTGTCTCAGTCAGCAGTACTACTACAGTGTTAGCCTTGCTCCAAGGCTGTCTCAGTCAGCAGTACTACTACAGTGTTAGCCTTGCTCCAAGGCTGTCCCAGTCAGCAGTATTACTGCAGTGTTAGCCTTGCTCCAAGGCTGTCTCAGTCAGCAGTATTACTACAGTGTTAGCCTTGCTCCAAGGCTGTCTCAGTCAGCAGTATTACTACAGTGTTAGCCTTGCTCCAAGGCTGTCTCAGTCAGCAGTATTACTGCAGTGTTAGCCTTGCTCCAAGGCTGTCTCAGTCAGCAGTATTACTACAGTGTTAGCCTTGCTCCAAGGCTGTCTCAGTCAGCAGTATTACTGCAGTGTTAGCCTTGCTCCAAGGCTGTCCCAGTCAGCAGTATTACTACAGTGTTAGCCTTGCTCCAAGTCTGTCTTAGTCAGCAGTATTACTACAGTGTTAGCCTTGCTCCAAGGCTGTACTGAAAGGAAAGTCTATATCGGTAGTAACTCTCTCCTCCTAATATGCAAGTCTAGATATGTGGACAGTACAAGGACTCCATTCTCTTAAGGAGTCAACTTGTTCTTATTGTTTAAATAATCTAGAAATTATGATTTAAAGTAATAATTATAGCCTTAGAGACTTGTGCAAGTCTACTACAGTGTTACCAGCGGCTCCTCCAGGTGCAAGAGGCCAAGCTGCACCAGAAGGCCGAGGGAGACTTCCTGGACTCAGTGTTCAAAATAATGGTCAAACCCAACAAGACAGTCGGGCAGGTGACCCATAGTGCTGCCTGCCCCTCTTCAAAGTAACCTGCCTGCATTCACACATTATGAATATTAAAAAATCGCGAAAAATAATAGACAAATCGCATCTTGATTCAGATGAAATAATGCAAACAATTACTTTTGAATCTACAAGGAGTTATGATAACACTGAATACATAAGTAGTCTTACAATTATCTGCCAGAAAGTCAGTGCAGCCCGACAGAAATGTTTCCAGCCACAGGCAGGCAGGCAGGCCGTTATTTCAGACACTGGCTGGACTAGACAATAATCATTTGGGTGAAGACAGACATTTCACTTCTTATGGAGGCGTATCTCCACACGGGGTCCTGCATATTGTTGTCTGTTGTAGAATTCTTCTCATGAATAATCAATACACTGTAGGTTCTACGTGCTGTCTACTCTGGAGTCTACCACTACCGCATCACAATCTTGTTTTGGATGTTCCACATCATTTGTCCTGTAAGACATGCGTAAGAAGACAGAAAAAAAAAAATAATACCCAACACCATTAATGATTGGGACTTAATTAGAAAGTTGATATGTATTGTTTTTATGATCCATGTTATTGAGTGTTTCATACTTGCTAATCTCATTCAAACCAAAGTGTCAGCCAGAGCTTTCAAAAGTTTATTATCATTATTGTAGCGCTAGTACCGTATTCGACGTAATAAGCGCCCAGGGTGCTCTCAAAATTAGAAATAGGGGGCTCTTATTAGAAAATTATTTTGGCGAGAAAAAAATAACAGAGTTAAAAAGATCGAAAATTTCGTGGTTTATGCTGACAGCCTGAAATGATACAAAAGAAAAGTATGTGTGTATCATATACGACAGATATATTTTCCAGAATTTAATTGCCCATAATTAAGGGTGCATATAACGCACGAGTGTGTATTATACACGAATACATAAGTCTTGTGTACATTGATCAATCGGAAGGGGTGCAAATTGGTATTGTTCACTAGCTAATATATTAGCAAATATCGCCATGGGCGCTTATACGTTATTTCATTATTGCTGTATTCAGTATGAGCAGAAAAGTGACAGCAGACTGGACACCCCTAGGAAGCCTCGGACAGTCTACCAGCCCTGACCATACCTTTAACATCAGGTGACTCGGGGCTGCAGTTTGAAGGAGTTGTGTTACATTATAATCAGATTCACCCTCTAACAATATATCTGTTTGCCCTCTGTGTAAGCTAAACAATCTGATCAGTAGAATAGTTGGATGGATTTGTCACCGTGATACTGCAGATTGAAAATTACCATTACGAACGAAAGTATGACTTATTGAAAATTGCAAAATCACAGGTCATGTTCGAAACGACAAGCTTGGGGGGTTTGTTCATGCAAACAACATTGAAAATGTCATCACTCACCACACATGCTGAGGTTTACATATATCAACCAAAACATGGTAAAACTTAAGCATGGATTTTGCACAGAATTTGCATCCAACTGGCTATACCCCAACTGGTAAGCAAAACAACTTTCAGTCAAGTAAATTGTAATGTCCGTTATTGCTACAAAGTTGTTGAAACAGAATGAAAACATACACTAGTTTCTTCAGTAATGATGTATGTATATTTTACTGAAAGGCTTAATGATGTTATTAGTTGATAATTGTGCACTCCTTGAATAACTACAATATGGTTGCATTGTATCCCATTTTGAAAATTATTTCCAACCTGCCATTTATTCACATATTGTGGTTTGCTATGTGTGTAGGAATTTTCACTTATCATTGGGGTTTGATATGTATGGAGGAATATTCACATATTGTGGTTTAATATGTATGTAGGAATATTCATAAATCATTTGTGTATTCCTCAATAGGACAGTAATGATGACTTATTTCTCAAACATAATATCTCACCAGGACCTTTATTAGAGTGTCACCGGTGCTCTGTTGGTTAGTTGGGGCGGTCAGGTAGCCTTGTGGTTTAACCATTCGCTCGTCACGCCGAAGACGGGGGTCGATTCCTGACATTGGTACAATGTGTAAAGCCTATTTTTGGTGTCCCCCGCTGTGATATTGGTGGAATATTGTTAAAAGTGGCGTAAAACCAAACTCACTCAATCACTGTTGGCTAGTTTGGATCCGGTGGTGTGACTCGGTGACGTGGTTGATTGTGTGTTACTGTACCGTGATGGCATGGGATGCTGTTTGTAACACAAATCAATCAATTTACAGCTCAAGTATTGTTGACTGCAGCGAAACAACAAACAAACAAATATTTCTGTGATTTATTTAATTTAATAACTTTAGCGAAGTTCTGTAATGTTGTCCTTAGAGCGTTCAAACAAGTGTGACTATGTATGTTTAGGAATGAATCACAAACCAAACTAAAGTGATATTAACATTCAATAACATTGAAATAGCTTGACATTTACGGCTGTTCTCTTCAGGCACTGTGACGTCATGTTAACCATGCATTGACTTTTTGTCTGTAGGTGATGACGTGATGACACTTTCCGAGCAAATTTGAATGATTTAAACTCAAAATAGGATAGCATTTTGAACATTTATAAAGCCAACTTTAGGTCAATGTTTATCTGAATGTGGTATCCGCAAAGAATATGTATTACTCTTGCAATCATGTGATGAAGAACAAGGTCAAGCCTGACTGAAGACTCTGTTGTAGATTTCCTAATGGGGCTTCAGATTGGATGATTTATCAGTGGTCAAATATCCGAGGTTATGATGAGATAGAATATAAACCTCTGTGCCAGGAGAGAGTAGAGAGACATTCGTCTGTCCCTGGTGACAATCACCCCCTGGGGTTAATGGTGAGACACCTGTCTGCCCCTGGTGACAATCACGCCCTTGGGTCAACTCCTGGTGGGGTGTGGCAGAGGTGGGGGTGGGCAATGGTGAGTCATCAGTCTGACCCTAGTGACACTCACTCCTTGGAGTCATCACTCACAGGCCCTGGGGGGTGGGGAGGGAGGGGTGAGGGTGGTGAGATAGAGAGACACCTACCTGACCTAGGTGACAAAGCCCCCCCTCCCCCAGAGGGTGGCAGTCTGGGTCATGTTTATGGGAACACACAGACAAGTACTAGTTTCCTCACAACTGAGTTGACTCAAACATAGCCATTCATCATAGAAAGTAATAACCGTTAGAATTCATTATGTACTTGTCAGTGTATTTTCTGTAATGTCAGCCAAGTCTTCAACAATTCCACATGGGTATTCATCACCTACTGCCGTGATGGCTTGAAGACAAATTCCCCACTGTTGAGATTTGATTACAGTACTCTTGGTTCTGATACCCTGTAATTTGAGGGCATGGTGCTGTCGAGTCATTCCACATCATGATGATGTTATCTGTGCTGGTGTTTTTCTCATTAAGTGGTTTCATAGTTGACTGGTTTCTTTCAATTTTTAAACAATCAATTAATCATGAAAGCTGGCATAATTTGTTTCCAGGTATCTTTTGTCAAATTTCATGTTAAATTGGGAGACATTATATTACTTGTGTATAACATACTTCATGACAGGTTGTGTATGAAATATGTTATAACATAACTTGTGTATAACATGTTATAACAGTTTGTGTATTACATGTTATGATATAACTTGTGTATAGCATTTATCATTACATAACCTGTGCATTAACATACTTTCCTCAATATCTAATCAGCAGTGATGACATCATACGGTGGTTATTATGGTGTCATACAGTGCTTTAGTGTCATACAGTGCCATATGTCATACAGTGCCTGGTGTCATACAGTTTCTTGTGTCATACAGTGTCTTGTGTCATGCAGTGCCTTGTGTCATGCAGTGCCTTGTGTCATACAGTGCCTTGTGTCATACAGTGATTTGTCATGCAGTGCCTTGTGTCATACAGTGCTTTGTCATGCAGTGCCTTGTGTCATACAGTGCCTTGTGTCATGCAGTGCCTTGTTGTCATTCAGTGCCTTGATGACATACAGTGCCTTGTGTCATACAGTTCCTTGTGTCATACAGTGCTTTGTGTCATGCAGTGCCTTGTCATGCAGTGCCTTGTGTCATACAGTGCCTTGTGTCATACAGTGTCTTGTGTCATACAGTGCTTTGTGTCATGCAGTGCCTTGTTGGCATTCAGTGCCTTGTGTCATACAGTGTCTTGTGTCATGCAGTGCCTTGTGTCATGCAGTGTCTTGTGTCATACAGTGCCTTGTGTCATGCAGTGCCTTGTGTCATACAGTGCCTTGTGTCATGCAGTGCCTTGTGTCATACAGTGCTTTGTGTCATGCAGTGCCTTGTGTCATACAGTGCCTTGATGTCATACAGTGCCTTGTGTCATGCAGTGCCTTGTGTCATACAGTGCCTTGATGACATACAGTGCCTTGATGACATACAGTGCTTTGATGTCATACAGTGCTTTGTGTCATGCAGTGCCTTGTTGTCATTCAGTGCCTTGATGACATACAGTGCCTTGATGTCATACAGTGCCTTGATGTCATACAGACCAATTTCATGATAAAAACAACATTTTTGGTCAATAATCTGTTTCCGGACAAATGAGTTTTTACTGTCCTGGGACAGGTCTGCAGGTTGGATGTTGCCGCGGCCCTGAGTGTTAATCATATACTGAGTGTTTATCAGTTTATATTGATTGAAGATACTCCTGGCTTGACATGTAGGAATCTGTCTAGAAAACCTATAGAAAATGATATCAAACAAATTGGGAGTGGTAACCCCTTTAATAGCCAGACAACCCGTAGGAGTTGCAGGTTAGAATTAGTGCTGAGTGGGTTATAATCAAGTTTTCCATCTCTATCATGTGAAACGTGTTCCTATGACTTTTAATGTGGGTCTCCGATGAGTGTTGTACTTGGTTTGTGCCTCTGTTCAACCAGCAGTGAATGGGTACCCGGGAGCATGTGATGGCAATGTAGTTGTTAACCTTCTAGCGCCTAACGGGCAGCTTGGGTTGTGTACTCCCCAGGGAGCTGAAAATGATTGTTGACAGCACACTGATCCAGTGACGGGGATAATAATAGTGCTTTAAGCATTGCCCTGTGTGGTGTGGAAATATGCGCGATATCAATGGCCTACTATTATTATTATTACTACCATACTTGCAGGTATAACCAAGTCGTAAGGCATAAAACAATTAAATGTTTCACTTTTTTCTCAAAAGTTAAGAGGGAGGTGGGACAATGTTTCTGTTTTGAATTGAAAACAAAAGTCATGCCGCGGGAACACTGTTGTGTATTTTCTACCCAAGAACAGCAACATTCACAACTGGGCACATGTTGAACTTGTCCTTTTTGTACAATGTCAGTTGTCAAGCATCCCATTCTATGGTTAACAGAGTATGCTTCATGTTGGCAATACAGATGACAGATGTGCTGGATTTAAGTGACTCACCAATGCCTACTTTAAAAAACATTCCATTTCAGCCTAATCACGTACAACCTGTGTGACTTCAGGCTTTCTTTGTTCATGGAGCTGACCGTGGTGTAACTAAAATTCTGTCTGCCCCACTCCTCTCCTGAATGTTACCCATGTTTCATGGCTTGTGTCTCTCCCTGCAGGTGCCCCCAAGGTGGCCCAGCCCGCCCTCAAGTGTCTGGTGTGTGGGGACAAGTCGTCCGGCGTCCACTACGGAGTGCTGGCGTGCGAAGGGTGCAAGGTGAGTTGACCATCATCGTGGGGCAGCAAGCACTTGTCATCTGAGGATGAATACCCACTGCACACCCCGTTTCTCATACTATATATCAAGTTGATGTAATTGAAATACTTTGCAAAGCAGTGTTAAACCAAACTCTCTTTCTCCAACAGGAGATAGGAACATTGAGAGTGTTGTCTCCTTTCTTCCCCAAACCTTGTCCACATCCACATCACCACCTACCACGACCACACCCCACATGCCAACCACATTGCCACCACCCTTCCCAATATCCCCACCCACGGCCACACATCTGCACCACCCTTCCCAATATCCCCACCACTGGCCAAACATTGGCACCACCCTTCCCAATATCCCCACCCATGGCCACACATCTGCACCACCCTTCCCAATATCCTCACCACTGGCCAAACATTGGCACCACCACGCCCAATATCCCAACCACCGGCCAAACATTGGCACCAACCCGCCCAATATCCTCACCACCGGCCAAACATGGGCACCACCCCGCCCAATATCCCCACCACCCGCCAAACATTGGCACCACCCCGCCCAATACCCCCACCACCGGCCAAACATTGGCACCACCCCGCCCAATATCCCCACCACCCGCCAAACATTGGCACCACCCCGCCCAATACCCCCACCACCAGCCAAACATTGGCACCACCCCGCCCAATATCCCCACAACCGGCCAAACATTGGCACCACTCTTCCCAATATCCCCACCGACAGCCACACATCTGCACCAACCCTTCCCAATATCCCCACCCACAGCCAAACATTGGCACCACCAACGTGGGGACGTGGAGCGGGGTGGTGCCAATGTTTGGCCGGGGTTGGGGATATTGGGTGGGGTGGTGCCAATGTGTGTCTGGTGGTGGTAATGTGTGGCCGGTGGTGGGGATGTGGGGCGGGGTGGTGCCAATGTTTGGCCAGGGTTGGGGATATTTGGTGGGGTGGTGCCAATGTTTGGCCAGGGTTGGGGATATTGGGTGGGGTAGTGCCAATGTTTGGCCGGTGGTTTGGATATTGGGTGGGGTGGTGCCAATGTTTGGCGGGTGGTGGGGATATTGGGCGGGGTGGTGCCCCACATCCCCACCACCGGCCACACATTACCACCACCAGACACACATTGGCACCACCCCACCCAATATCCCCAACCCTGGCCAAACATTGGCACCACCCCGCTCCACGTCCCCACCGCCCACATGCAGGCTGCAGACAGGTGATCCATCGCCATCCCATCTCCTCCTACTTATCATCAGACCTCCCAGCAGCCGTGTGTGGCCGTAAATACCAGTAATGGCTGGGAGGTTTGTCTTATGGATTGTGTCAATTAGTGAAAGTGGATATTGTTAAAACCTCTGTCAGCACAAGACTCACACCCGGTTCCGTTTCAGATATTAATTTGTATGAAGAAGTAATATCATTAATTTGATGTCCTGCCCCAAAGCAAGGACATATCTGTGACATGAGAAAGTAGCACTGTAAATACTTCCCACTGATTTGTTTATGTCTGAACATCGCACAGCTTTAGGCAGAACTGGGACCTTTGACGACATTCAATTACCATCGTCAAAATTACATTATATTACTTACAAGACAATATCACTCAGTGATAAAAAATTGCTCAATTAGATAAGTTAGGGGCATTATTCCTGTGTTGTGCGCCATGAAGGATGTACATTGTATCTCAAAGTTGCTGCTAGCCTTGCTCCAAGGCTGTACTGAAAGAAAAGTCCATGGATGTTTAGTAATTCTATCCTAATAGGTACGTCTAGATATGTGGACAGAAGGACTCCAGTCTCATATAGGGACAACTTGTTCTTATTATATACATAATCAAGAACTTATTATTTAAAGTAATAATTATTGCCTTAGAGACTTGTGCAAGTCTATGTTGCTGCTGAATGCTTGTCAGGAGTGATTCACACCACTGATGGCTATTTGCCTCTTTGTGTGGCAATAGTGCGTGGGTACGGTTTGACACTGCTTTTAGCAATATTCCAGCAGTATCATATTAGGGGTATACACATTGTACCCATGTGGGGACTCGAACCAGGGTCTTCGGGAATACAAGAGAAAGCTTTAACCACTAGGCTACCCCACCACCCCATTAATACATGTTCAATCCTGATGCCACAGTGATGTAATGATATAATCAGTAAAAAGCGTTGGCACACCTGGTTCAAATCAATTATTTTAAGAGACACGGTTTTATGAATGACTTGTTCATGTCCTTGATATCCAGCTGTGGAATAATGGAAATCATTGGTCCTCTGTTCAATGTCCCAGCCTCAACTAGACCAGGACATAGTGTTTGTACCTACTGTGGATGTAACAGTCAAGTTAACACAAGGATTGATGGTAAAATCAATTCAAAGCAATCACATTGTTTCAATGTTGAGTGGCTACAACATACTTAGTAATGCTAGTTTACCAGAAACTTTGCATGTCAACTTGGCAAGGCTAGTTAACTAGAAACTTTTCAAGTGTACTTGTCGATACTAGTTTACCAGAAATTATTCAAGTGTACTTGTCAATACTAGTTTACCAGAAATTATTCAAGTGTACTTGTCGATACTAGTTTACCAGAAACTATTCAAGTGTACTTGTCAATACCAGTTTACCAGAAACTATTCAAGTGTACTTGTCGATACCAGTTTACCAGAAACTATTCAAGTGTACTTGTTGATACCAGTTTACCAGAAACTATTCAAGTGTACTTGTCAAGGCTAGTATACCAGAAACTATTCAAGTGTACTTGTCGCTACCAGTTTACCAGAAACTATTCAAGTGTACTTGTCGATACTAGTTTACCAGAAACTATTCAAGTGTACTTGTCAAGGCTAGTTTACCAGAAACTATTCAAGTGTACTTGTCAATACTAGTTTACCAGAAACTATTCAAGTGTATATCTCAATGCTAATTAATTACCTGAAAACCTCCAGAAAGTGTTATGCATGAGGGACTTTGCTTTCAGTGGTAACAGCAATGAATTGTTACAGAATGGTTCATTTTGCCTGTTTTAGGGATTTTTTCGTCGAGCACTGCAAAATGTTGGTGACCCAGCTCGGAAAAAGTGTTTCTACAACAAGAACTGTGAGATAAACATCCAAACCCGGAACCGATGTCAGTATTGCCGTCTCCAGAAGTGCTTGGCTCTTGGAATGTCAAGAGCAGGTAACTCTTGCACAGTTCTTGTCCGTAACATGAATAAGGCGCAGTGTTAGAAATAAGCATGAGTCCTGTAGTTCTTGCCAAACTGCCATAAAGATAAGATATCATAAGGACTTGCCATTTTGGGGGGTTTTGCTATATGTTATCATTATAAGGACTAGTGGCCTGAAAATGTTAGTTTCTATCAGATAGGCAATGCTTCAGCCATTTGGCGACTGGTCAGACATCATGAGCTCACCTGACAGCACTGATATTAAAAGTCAAGCGAGCTTATGTCATGGCCTCTTTGAAAACATCTTCTCAAAAACCAATGAAACCAATGAAGTAGAAACTCTAGAAGTTACAAGATGCTTGTCCCCACCAGTGATTACACCTAAATCTGTACAAGAGGTTGAGACCATAGTTTCAATATGACCATTGCTCAACCATTATTCAGAAGTGACATTTGTTGTGTTGATTTAGTAGTGGCACTCTACAAATATATTTGTTTGTTTTACTCTATTTTACACTTTTGATCATGCTCTTTGATTTTTCTCAATCAAATTTAGCTTTATAAACATTTCTGAAATTGACAGACTGAGGAAGCAGAAATTTGGCACTTAGGTCTCTCTTTTGATAACATCATACTTTGTTCAAGTCATTGGAATTTTAGTGTGTTCTGACTGCTGTCATATAGCTGGAATATTGATGAGTGTGGCGTTAAACAACAAACAAAGTAGTGTGTTCTGTTTTATGTTCTCGGTATTTGTATATCAGTGCTAACAGAAACGTTTGGTTATATATTCAGGTGAGCTACAGTGCCTTGGTATTTTTTTTCTTTCTTTTCTATTTAAAAAAAAAAAAAAAAAAATTCTAGGTAACCATCAAATTATTAATTCATTCCTTTGGTTTTAACATTTAATGTACAATGCCTTCTTATACAAATGTTTCTGATTGAAGCTGCAAAACTTGGCCGTCGGTCTCGGAAGATGCGAGAAATGATCCGTAGTATAGAAGACACCCAGACAGAGCAGGCGCTTCACGGACTGCTGAGCCTGAATCCCGAGTGCTCCACGCAGAGCCCCAGCGGCAACCCCGCCCTCAACACCATGGTCATCAGCAGCCTCAACTTCCCTGCGGACAACCAGTCCTCGATGGCCGCCCTCTCCATGCTACTGAAACAGAGACAGAATCTGAACCATCTCATTGGTCAGCCCCGTGTTGCCGAACAGTCACTAGAGATGGACAACACCAACGACCTACACAGCAACAGCAACAACATCAGCAGCACCAGCAACAACAGTTTAAGCACCAGCAACAACAGTATGAGTGAGGCAGAATCCAGCCATCAGTATCACATTGCATCAGAGCACGAGCCACTGATGCTGAAGGTTGAACGGAGGGAGTCAGTGCAGGAACACTTACCTCAGCCGGAACCAGATTACCCACCAAGGTCATCACCACTTGTCTCAAGGTCATCGCCAAGCGTATCTGACCTGCCTCTTTCCCCACGTCTTACTATTGCAGAGCCAACAGTGAGTGTGAGTACAATTCCCTCAACAATCTCTCCCCGTTCGGCTGTACCGTCACGGCTCTTGGCAGTGGCGTCAATGACGAAGCCACAGATGCAGCCTCCCCTAAGTAGCAGCAGCAGCGGCGGCAGCAGCAGCAGCATCTCCAGCACCCACTCCGTGATGGGCTCCCTTCTGCGCACACCGCCGCAGATCAACTACACCCTGCCGTCGCTGTCCTCTCAGCAGTTCTACATCAAAACAGAAGATGGTGGCACTGAGTGTGTGATGTCCACTGTTGTCCCGGCAATGACGTCTATGCTGCCGCCTGCTGTCTCCTCCAGCACGTCCCTCGGGACAATGGACATCCCCAGTCCACACAGTCAACAACCATCTGTGATCGTTCAGAACCTGACGCTTGATCTTCGTAAGAAGTCAGAAGAGCTGATTAGTCGTAGCCCAATCAAAAAGCGACCGTATTACCCAACTGAAGATAGTCAGACCGAAATTATCCAAAGACATGAACCAATAGAACCCAAAGAAAAATTCCAAAAAGTCAACCATATGGAACAGAGTACAAACTTAAGTAAACAAAGACGCATATCTAATGACCAGTGGCCGGTGAGGCCAGACACTAACTCTTACCAAGACACACCCATGACAAGCCACTACAGTCGGGTGCCAGTGTCACATGACCAGTCACCAATTGAGCACACAGCGGTGGTTACACCAATAGTCAACAAGAGTCGGACCAATATGTACTCGCGGAGAATGGAGGAGGAACCCAAACTCACTGTCCCCAGCATGATATCCAAAATACAAGAATCATTTGTGACGACGTTTACACTTCTCAAGGTGAGGCTTGGCGAGATGTCACAGAAGCTCCGAGAATACCAGGGGCAGAACTCTATGGAACGCATGATTGGACGAATTGTCACGGAACATCTCAACTCGGACAACAAACAGGTAAGCAGCCACTGTGAGAAGCTACACAATGGAAGGGAGGTAACTCTCCGCCAACTCTCTGGACAGCAACATCAAGCTCCTTCCCAGCGCGTGACACCTGCGTTACACTCTCGGAAACATCGCTGCCACCAGTGTGGTCGCGGCCATTTCAAGAATCTTGAAATTTGCCCTCCAACCCCATATGTAGTAACGTTTATACTTTTGTTTATGTCTTTGGGAATGCCATCATATTTCAATTTGAAAAGGTTTACGACTGACCATGTTTTCCAGATGAATTTACTTTGTTGTTTTGATAATCAGATTGGTTCGAGATTGCAGACTAACGGAAAATCAACCAACTTCTCCCTTACATTCTTACTATATCAATAACATGATAGTTTTAATGAAACAGAAATTCAAATTGACAAACGAAGAAAGTAATTTAGCAGCGATAAGTGTATTGGGCGTCAAGACAGTCGTCACTTGTTTGTAAACATAACGGTCATTCGGTTGCGAGTTCAACGCCAAGCATGGTTGTGGCCACCTATTCACAGTGGGGAATTTTGACTGGTGGCAGCGATAGTATAGAGATAGTATAGAGCTCCGGGAACGTACTATCGCTGTGAGGAGCTTGCAGCAACATGTTCAAAGGGAAGTAACTCTATCAGTCATTTGTGTAACGGTCTGTTTTGTCAGAACCTTTTTGTTCCAATGTAAATGTTTCCAAATCTATGATATAACATAGAAAACATGTATATATTAATGCAAATTGTTTTTTATCTGTTGAAATATTGGGTGCTTTAAGAAAGGACTTCAAAATTAGTTTGCGTTTATTGAGGTAAATACTGACGTGCATACTTTGTGTACAAAAATATGTGCATCGGTCTTTACGTTAATAACTCCTTGAAATATTCTTGAAGTCAATTCGTATAAATACATTAGTCAACAATACAATGTTATAATTCATGGCTCTTTCTTGATGATGCAGTAATGACACAGTCTGATGACAGACTCGACTTTCAGGATACAGATTTTGAATTTACAGTGTTCAATTTCAATATGAAAGTACAAGGTTCCTTATTCTCACCAGGTGTTTTTTTCAAATTTGGGATGTCTCAAGATGTCCTTATTTTAATACTACGTAATCAGCTCAACACCTGCTGTGTGGCTAACCGTGGTTTCTATGATGGCAGGTGTCAGGCAACATGACGGGGGAGATCTGCTGGCAGCACTTTCAGCTCCTGCTCAACAAAACCATCCAGGACGTCGTCATCTTTGCAAAGAAGATCCCCGGCTTCGCTGTGCTCGACCAGGACGATCAGATCAGTCTTATCAAGGGAGGATGCTTCGAGGTAATGGGATGCCAGACTACTTAAATTTCCCAGTGTATTCAATCTGGTCTGCTTTGTTTAATGTCCTGACAAATTCGGCACCATACACCTTTGCTTTGTGTCCAGCTCAAATGACACAACTCTAAAAAGAGAAATCCAATTAAATTACAATCTACCAATAATTTATTGCTCCAGTTGATGTTTTGAACGAATATCAATTAACATTTAAATCATTGTTATGAAAAATATAATACCTTGCCTCCATTCCGTGTCATCGCGTAAACGTGCCGTAACCGAAAACAAACGCAGCTGTCGACTGGTGCATAGTGGCCAATTGATACATGTATCCTAATTTTCTTATCACCCGTTCGTTTACCGGAATTCGCTGAAGGGGTATGGTGTAATTTTCTGTGCATAATATTCAAATTTTATTTTCATTAAAATACTGAATCTGCTAGAGGGAGGGTGCGCATTATACTTGTGTGCGCACTATACTCAAGAAAATATGGTACTATGTTTAGTTACACCATGACATACTGAATGCTGTATTGTGGGATTAATAACCATATTTGTAATTTCCTGTTTCGATTATGCTCCTTGTATACCAAACGTTTACTTTTATGGAAGGCCGGTGTTTGTCAACAACATAGACCACGCCTCAGCCTGTCCAGCGATGTGACGATGACTGTGTTACGTACTATGGCACGACAGTCAGTCATTGTTTGAATTTGTTTGAAGAATAAATCGCACCATGTCCTAGCAGGATCGTGAACTCATGCAACCAAGATGCAGGATTTCACTGATTATCTCCGACCGTCCCGCATCCAGAAGGTAATAGTATGTACCTTCTCCTGTTTCCAGGTGGCCTGCGTGGTGTGTGCTCCCTTCGTGGATGTCGACACCAACACCATCTACCTGCTGGGGAATAACTCCCTGGTCACCCGCGAGGAGATGAAGACAGGGTTCCCGCTCGGGGAGCACTTTGTGGAGCTTCTGTTCACGCTGTGTATCCGCTTCAATGCCTTCAAACTCCAGGAGTCAGAGAAGTCTCTCTTCAGCGCTCTCGTCCTCATCTCCCCAGGTAAGTCAGTGCATGTGTCCCCATCTCCCCAGGTAAGTCAGTGCATGTGTCCCCATCTCCCCAGGTAAGTCAGTGCATGTGTCCCCATCTCCCCAGGTAAGTCAGTGCATGTGTCCCCATCTCCCCAGGTCAGTCAGTGCATGTGCCCCCATCTCCCCAGGTAAGTCAGTGCATGTGTCCCCATCTCCCCAGGTAAGTCAGTGCATGTGTCCCCATCTCCCCAGGTGGGTCAGTGCATGTGTCCCCATCTCCCCAGGTAAGTCAGTGCATGTGTCCCCATCTCCCCAGGTCAGTCAGTGCATGTGTCCCCATCTCCCCAGGTCAGTCAGTGCATGTGCCCCCATCTCCCCAGGTAAGTCAGTGCATGTGTCCCCATCTCCCCAGGTAAGTCAGTGCATGTGTCCCCATCTCCCCAGGTGGGTCAGTGCATGTGTCCCCATCTCCCCAGGTCAGTCAGTGCATGTGTCCCCATCTCCCCAGGTAAGTCAGTGCATGTGTCCCCATCTCCCCAGGTCAGTCAGTGCATGTGTCCCCATCTCCCCAGGTCAGTCAGTGCATGTGCCCCCATCTCCCCAGGTCAGTCAGTGCATGTGTCCCCATCTCCCCAGGTGGGTCAGTGCATGTGTCCCCATCTCCCCAGGTAAGTCAGTGCATGTGTCCCCATCTCCCCAGGTAAGTCAGTGCATGTGTCCCCATCTCCCCAGGTGGGTCAGTGCATGTGTCCCCATCTCCCCAGGTGGGTCAGTGCATGTGTCCCCATCTCCCCAGGTAAGTCAGTGCATGTGCCCCCATCTCCCCAGGTAAGTCAGTGCATGTGTCCCCATCTCCCCAGGTCAGTCAGTGCATGTGTCCCCATCTCCCCAGGTAAGTCAGTGCATGTGTCCCCATCTCCCCAGGTAAGTCAGTGCATGTGTCCCCATCTCCCCAGGTAAGTCAGTGCATGTGCCCCCATCTCCCCAGGTAAGTCAGTGCATGTGTCCCCATCTCCCCAGGTCAGTCAGTGCATGTGTCCCCATCTCCCCAGGTGGGTCAGTGCATGTGTCCCCATCTCCCCAGGTGGGTCAGTGAAGGTATTCCATGCAATTGATATACGATGGTACATACTCAGCCAGGTGAGAGGCTAGCTTGCAGCCAGACAGCACAGATCACCTCTGTTGTTGAAATATCTGTACTTCAGATACATGTATTGTGTTTCACTAAAGACATTGGAAACCTGCCATCTTGAACTTGGATGTGTCGAACTCACATTCTTGTTCTGGCAGACTCTGATGATGGTCACCAAGTGTTGAACTGTGTACAGGTCATGATCAAGACTTACAGTTGTCGGACTTTCATTTTTGTGGAAGCCTTGGTCAGTGGCTGAGTTGGTTGGATCGCTGACTTTGTGTGCTGGTGATTGGGTGCCTCAATCTGGCAGTGTGGGTTTGAATCCCGCAGGGGAGTTAGCCCCCACAAGTACTGGAATCTCTACTTTACTAAGAAGGTGTTATCCCAAATTAACAATTTGCAGGGGTAGAAACTAACATATTTAGTCCACTAGTCCTCATAATGATAACATATAGAAAAACCCTTAAAAATGGCAAATTTCTACTAGTCCTTATGATACCGTAACTAATGGGCAGTTTGGCAAGGACTACAGGACTAATGCCAATTTCTATCGCTGCATTTGTTACATTTGACCACTTTCTAAATGGCATTGTGTATTAACATGTCGTTGTTGTTGTTGTGCTGCAGATCGGCCTGGGTTGAAGAACCGTGAGAAGGTGATGAGACTGCAGGAGATGCTGATCCAAGCGCTGGAGGCGGAGATCTCCTCCTGCCACCCCGACGAGGTGGGCCTGTTCCCCCGACTCCTCATGAGCATCTCCAGTCTACGGGAGCTGGGCGTGGAACACAGACGCATGCTGGAGTCACTCAAAGGACAAATGAGTTTCCCTCACAACCTGTACGCTGAGACATTCGATCTCATTCCGTGACACTATGGCAACGACCTTGAACCCGGTGACAAGATCAAGTCCATGGCTACTAGTAGCTGTTATATAAATACTCTACACCACGGAGGCGCTAGCCATTAATTTATTATTGCATAAACTTTCCATCAATGATAACGAGCTTTAAATGCCTCGTTAAAAATATTTATCTTGTCTTTCCATTTTGAATATTAGAAATATCTATATATATTATACATATACATTTGAATATATGACTATATTGTTTGACCGTCGTGTGACACCAGTTGTGCTTTGGCTGCTTCCATCTTCATCTGACACAGTGATTGACCTCAATGACCTTCAAGGTCAAGGTCATGCTTTCTCAAGGCCATGTTGCAGACACGCGTGAGCTTGGTTTGCCGTGGCTAGATGTAGGCAGCATGCATAGTTCTGGCAGCAGTGTCTCATCATCATGTTCGTCATCATGCCATACCATGGTGCAATGCCATATCGTCCACACGTTGGGTGACATCCTTCCCATCATGCCATAACTGTCCTTGCAGTGCGGTGTTCTTCCCTCCTCACATTGCCTTCGCCATCTTGAATGACCGATATCCACTGGCGCGGAACGTTGCATTTGTATAGGCGTGTTCCATGCAGTTCCGTGCAGTGTATCGAGATGGAGCACAATGTTTGTATAATGGAGTTCCTGTATTTCGTCACTGCGTGTCCAGCTACGTCTGCCATCTTTCTTGTGTCAGTACCAGTGTTGTGAGATAGACTTTATGATAATCCTGCCATGTGGTGTTAGTCGGTCAGCATAATTTATTGTTATTGTATATTGATGTTGGACTTGGCTTCAAGTTTATATAGCTTTACCTATATCTGTTCAGATGGTATGAAAAATCTATATGCAGTTTGACATGAGAGACTGCGTGATCCACACAAATGGTAGGGATCTGCCAAAATATCAAATCATCATTGTCTGGGTGTACAGAAAAGAATGCAAATAAGCATATATGTTTTGAATCAAAACCAGATTTACTGAGCACTGTTTGTGTTTCTAAATCCATATTGTCCTGCTCACTGCACGTCTTGCTTGAGGTCTCAGGTGATATTCTCACCTGGTGTTATCGTGTGTGAATCGGTCAATGATATCATCATCATGCTAGTCACACCCGGTGGTGTGATGCTGGTCACACAGGTTTTATGATTGTTTTACCTGCAGATGGATGTTTTTGCGTCCAGGTGATAGATTCATTTTTTTTGTGCCCGGTGATATGATTGTGTTAATAGCATCTAGTGAAATTATGAAACCCATAACACCCGGTGAAATCATCATGCTTAAACACACGTTGATATCATTCTGTTCACATCTTGTCAAATCGCTGTTCTCATAACATCCAGTGAAATTGTGATGCTTGCAACACCCGCTGATATCATGCTTGTAACATCCGTGAAATCTACATGATCATAACACTCACTGATATGCTTGTAACATCCGGTAAAATCATCCTGCTTGCAATGACCGCTGATAAACTCGTAACATCCGCTGATATCATGCTTGTAACATCCGGTGAAATCATGCCCTAAAAACACCCGGTGATATCCTCGTAACATCCAGTGAAATCATGCTCGTAACATCCAGTGAAATCATGCTCGTAACATCCGGTGAAATCATCATGCCGGCAACACCCGGTGCAATCATCATGCTTATAACACCCATTGCTATCATGCTCGTAACGTCTGGTGAAATCATGCTCGTAACATCCGGTTAAATCATGCCCGTAACATCTGGTGAAATCATGCTTGTTACATCCGGTGAAATCATCATGCTCGCAACACCCGCTGATATCATGCTCGTAACATCTGGTGAAATCATGCTCGTAACGTCTGGTGAAATCATGCTCGTAACATCCGGTGAAATCATGCCCGTAACATCTGGTGAAATCATGCTTGTTACATCTGGTGAAATCATCATGCTCGCAACACCCGCTGATATCATGCTCGTAACATCTGGTGAAATCATGCTCGTAACACCCGGTGAAATCATCATTCTTATAACGCCCATTGATATCATGCGCGTAACATCCGGTGAAATCTGCCTGCTTGCAACACCCGCTGATATGCTCTGAACACCCAGTGTAATCATCATACTTGCAACACCTGTTGATATCAAGCTTGTAACGTCTTGGTGAAATCCATCATTGTGATATGTTGATTATAACCATCGCCGATATCATGCATATGGCACCCGGTGATATCCTGCTTATAACACCTGGTAAAATCATCATGCAAATAATACCTACTAGCACATAGCATGTGGTGATATCATGTTTGTAGCACTCTCTGTCTTCATCATGCTCGTAACATCAGCCGATGTCATGCCTATAACACCTGGTGAAATGTCCCTGCAGACATGACCATGTAACACCTGGGAATAGGGTCTCCCTGCTGACACCTGTATCCTCCTGCTCTCTTCATCCACTCCCATCATCAGCCGGCCTGTTTCCTGGACACTGAACTAATCTGGTGAAACACCTACAATATTTGTTTTCCTTCATTGTACACAGTTAATCTTAGTTTTATTCCTTCCCCTCATCGTGTTTCTAGGTTTGTCAGCACCATGCTATGCTCCTTGGTTTCGCCAAAGTGGTAAACGTGCACGATTCAGTTCCTTCCCACCTCAAGCTGACGCATTGTGATATAACTGGAATACTGTTCAAATCGGTGTAAAAACCCAGCTTGCTCCCTCACTCACTCACTCACTCACTCACTCACTCACTCACTCACTCACACTGTGTCAGTCCATGAACATCATCCCATTGCTTGACAGGAAGTTGTTACATCATCTTGTCCTTTGACCTTCCATCATGTGGGACTTCCCACCACTGTAAGCTGACATATGTCGCTGGTAGAGTGTCGCCCATATCACTGCAATGTCCTGTTGGTTGTTTCATGGATAATAAACCCACCCATGGAAACAGAGCACACCAGCCTGACCAGGAGCAATACTACAGCTGTGATACCCTGGAGGAAACGGGGCACTGTCAGGACGACCTCGAGAGAGCTGTCAGCTGTGTCTCTTCAAGTTGTTAATACATGTTTATGTGAATAGTTAATCTTTGCACTTTTCTCCTATTGGTTCTTTTCTGTACATGCAGACTCCAACAAAACCTGTGAATTCTAGAAACCTGTGACTTGTTGAATAACCTATGAAATAACCTTAACCAACGTTATTTTCAAAGCATGTGAAAATGTGAATTTTTCCTGTAAGACGGTGGTTGGCTGTAGTCTGTGACTTTTCTACCGTTTTAAACGACTGTCCCTGTGATTTAGGACCCTGACCAGATCCCCGTCACTTTGCGCTCCCTGCATCGGTGTCAGTCATTGGCGGGCGCTGTGTATGAAGCTATATATATTTTGAGATTCTTAACATGTATAATATTTTTATCCATGGATTTTGTGTAGCCCTGTTGGAATGTGGGGCTTAGTGACTGTACAAGGTACTTGATACACTTGCTGTATATTGTTTGCATTTTAACACTTCCATGTACCACACCTTATTGATTTATCTATATTTTGTATCATACTATCATTTATTTATTGGTTATGCAAAGCCCTCAAACTGGCATGAACTGGCTGTTTGAAAGAGTCTATCAGTCTTTCCCATGAGGCCTCAGTTATGTTCTGATCTGATTGGTCATTTCATGTTGTGCAACTTGAACACCATCTAGCCAGCTGGACATGCACTGGTCATGCTTCAAAAACATGTTGAGTGATGGTCAAACATTGTTAAACAATGTTCCTAAATATCTCCATCTTGTTTTATGAGAAGGTTATTTAAAGATGAGTTACACCACTGTATCTTTGAAGTATGTATCAGTTTTCTACAATTGTCTACATTTGGTGGAATCATGGATATTGCCCAAGAGTTATATAATGGCTATAACACCTGGTGATATATATTATGATATCATGGTTATGCTACATGTTGTTATGCTTGTACGACCTGGTGATATCATGACTATGGCACCCAGTGATATGGTTGTAACACCAGGTGATATCTGACAATGGCACCCAGTGATATGGTTGTAACACCTGGTGATGTCATGACTATAACACCCAGTCATATGGTTATAACACCTGGTGATATCATGACTATAACACCCAGTTATATGGTTATAACACCTGGTGATGTCATAACTATAACACCCAGTTATATGGTTATAACACCTGGTGATATCATGACTAACACTCAGTTATATGGTTATAACACCTGGTGATGTCATAACTATAACACCCAGTTATATGGTTATAACACCTGGTGATGTCATAACTATAACACCCACTGATATGTTTATAACACCTGGTGATATCATGACTATAACACCCAGTGATATGGTTATAACACCTGGTGATATGACTATAGCACCCAGTGATATGGTTGTAACACCTGGTGATATCATGACTATAACACCCACTGATATGTTTATAACACCTGGTGATATCATGACTATAACACCCAGTGATATGGTTATAACACCTGGTGATGTCATGACTTTAACACCCAGTGATATGGTTAAAACACCAGTTGATATCATGACTATAGCACCCAGTGATATGGTTATAACACCTGGTGATATCATGACTATAACACCCACTGATATGTTTATAACACCTGGTGATATCATGACTATAGCACCCAGTGATTTGGTTATAACACCTGGTGATATCAGTCTGTTAAGTGAATAATCATCATGCATGAACAAAATATGGACAAATATACTAAATTGTGGAGACAGGCACCAAGACCAACCTTCTATAGTACTTTGATAACTGATAGTTAAGGCAGATTTCTTCAGTTGGAGAACAATAAGTACTAATAGAGGTAAATCAAACCTGCAATCAAACTGGACAGTTATTACAGGGGGCTGTCACAGGTTTTCGATGCAATAATCAACTTTCCCCTAATTCTTGTCATGCTTTGGGTCGGCCACTTTGTATCATCTTCCCGAGGCAAGAGAGTTAACTGACTTTTATACTCAGTTAACTCCCTTGCCTCGGGAAGATGCTTTGTATTTGATTATAAAATGTCCATTTTTTCATGATCCTCCCCAAATATTTGTTTTATGTTTTATGATCCTCTCCTGATTCCTTCTGAAACCCTCCCAACCCCCACCCCTCATGATAACTGACCGGCCCCTAAGCAACTGTCTTAACAGTAAGCTGAAACAAGAAAGACGCACATTTGTTATTTTTTAAAAGAAACATTTAATTAAAGTACCAGATAGGCTTATGAAACAGTTCAGGTACTATAGAAGAGTTGGCCATATGTCGAGCACTGAAGTGAAGCAGTCGGTCAGATTGTTTGGACGTATCGAGGCAGCATAGTCCCCTGTAGTATGCATATCTGTAGATGTCCTGTCGGGGCGTTCCCAACCCCGGTCTGTTCTTCCCCCTCCCACGCCTGCTGGGTGTTGATATGCAAGATGATGGTGCTCTCTCCCCTCCCGCCCCATCTCTCCCCCCTCACTCTCTGACCAACACATTACTAGGATGGCCAAACCTTGTTCCCCAGTGATAGCTGCAGAAGGTGCTGGCTACCAGTCAGTGATTGGGTAGTTCTCATGGCCACAAGTACTTCTTTGTGCTTTGGTGTAATACTGTTACCATGTTCCACTGACTCCAGACTTCATCCTAGGGACTCCAGACTGGAGGCTTCATCCTAGGGACTCAAGACTAGAGACTTCATCCTAGGGACCCAGACTGGAGACTTCATCCTAGGGACTCCAGACTGGAGACTTCATCCTAGGGACTCCAGACTAGAGACTTCATCCTGGGGACTCCAGACTGGAGACTTCATCCTAGGGACTCAAGACTAGAGACTTCATCCTAGGGACTCCAGACTGGAGACTTCATCCTAGGGACTCCAGACTAGAGACTTCATCCTTGGGACTCCAGACTGGAGACTTCATCCTAGGGACTTCATCCTAGGGACTCCAGACTGGAGACTTCATCCTAGGGACTCCAGACTGGAGACTTCATCCTAGGGACTCCAGACTAGAGACTTCATCCTGGGGACTCCAGACTGAATACTTCATCCTGGAGACTTCATTCTACTCAGCCCATTCCTTAATTCTGGTGAAGTCTGATTCATGCCCAGGATTTAAACCTGTGGCTTGTTATTGGGCCATACACATCCTAGCTAACATCAGCTACCCATCTCTACTTGAATAATGATACTGCTTGTCAGAACATTGGAGACCCAAGGGAGGAAACTTCCAGTGCTTCAGAGTTGTAGTGATGTGTATTTGTGTGGGTTTGAGTGCATCATTAGTGTCTGTGTATGTAGATGTGTGTCATGTTCATGGTTGAAGTGTTCTGTCTTTCTCCCAGGGCCTATTGCCCAGCTCACTCTAGTGTAGTGTACTATGCAACAATGTGTACCCCCTTCTCGACTAGGCCGTCACAGGATCTGTCTACTCATGCCATTCCTTGCAGTAAGGAATATGTTCCTTTGTCATATCAGGGTTCCAGGGGAATAGCATAGATTAAGAAGACATATCCCATTGAAGAATTAATGTCGATAAAATGTTTGTACATTTGTATGTGTATTGAAAGACAATTTCCACATATAGAGGAGAGCTGTTGATATGGGTTACCAAATCTGACAAAGATTCTGTTAGATGTGAGACCAAAAATTGGTACCATGTTTATTTTTTGTTGTTTTCCAGTTACTGTATTTTTACATTAGTGTCTTGTAATTGGGCCAAGCTGCATTTGTTAGTTGAAGTTTAACCATTGGCGGAAACATTCAGATATCAGCTGTAACATCTGTCTCATGCTTGTACACTCATGACAGTATGTAGAATTGTCTGTCAACTCGCCCCAGCTAGCTAGTTGCCTCGATGCATAAGGGATTGGTTTGCTTTCATCCAAGAAGTAATTGGTGGCTTCCAGCAGAGGCTGAAGGCTTGGGTACATTTAAGCAGGAACTGGGGGTTGTTTCCTGCCTGGGGAGGCTGGAGACTTGGTTTGGGCACAGCAGAGAGTGGATCCTTGGTCTCTTCCTTGGATAGGCTGAAAAATTGTTTTCTGCTTAGCAGGAACTGGGGGCTTTGCTTCTGTTCAGAGGGGACTGAAGGCTTAAATTCTGCCTAGTATAGACTGAATGCTTGGTTGCTTAAGGTCTGGTTACTACTGGAAACTGAAGGTCTGGTTACTACTTAGGGATGTGAGGCATGGTTACTGCTTAGCGGGGCTGAAGGCCTGGTTACTATTTTGCAGGGACTTTAGGCTTGGCTACTGCCGAACAGGAACTTAAGGCTTGGCTACTGCCTAAGAGGGACTTAGGCATGGTTTTGGCTTCAATACATTGACATTAAACACCTGTACAGTACATGTTCAAAGTTATGATTTTTGACACCGGAGAGTGTGATAGGTCGACATGAAGGATTGTGAATACACGCTCAGGTGTGATGAAGTCAACACTGACCTGAGGTACTGATTTAGACGTCAGTGAAAAGGCAGTACCTTTCAATACTATGTGAGATGTTGGCACTTTGGAGGATTTCTAAAGGTAAAGGGTGTCAACAAAGAAGTGTACACTTTCTTCAAGCATCGACATCAATTGACCAATGCTGAGGTGATGATGGATGTTGCCATGGAGAAGACAATAAGCAGCTAGTTGAATGACCCTGTGATGATACTTCTAGGTGCTATCAGATCAAAGATTGCATACCATGCTTCATGTGTGTTCTATATCCCTCCTCCAGCTCCTTCCCCATATTGCTGTCGTCTTTGGTACTTATTAGGTGACTGTGCTCAGTTCGATAGTGTGTAGCCGTTCTCCCTGTCATCCGTCGGCCTCCGACACCCAGGGAGACGATGCCCTTGGTTCCTTCTAACCACCACATGTCACACAGCTCCCTTCCTCCTCCGTAGTTCACAGCATCACCACTAGAGGGCTCTCTACAAGGGAGATAACCCCGTGTTTACAGGACTGGGTTTACAGGTGTTTGGGTCCTAGATCCGGTGAATATTGTTAATTGATGTTTTTGTTTCCAAGGTTTTATTTTATTGCAGAAATAAACTGGTTGATTGACAGCCCACAGTAGAGAGTCAGAACAACACCAACAAACTTTGTTAATTATTAAACTTTGTTAATTCCATGAGCAACATTTTACGAACGTTGTTCCTGCTTATGAATGATGCGTACTGCACGTAACAGTATTTTGTGTACCCTGATTTTTAGGCTATTTATGATGTATATGGTTTTATCATATCGAGTGTTAGGTATTGGCACCAGCTTATGTTGTACAGATTGCCAGTTAATGGATGAAATGGTTGATACAACATCATGTCATGTTAATAGTACAAGGTCAGAGTTGCACAGGATATTCTCTTCTAGGGCCTAGGGGATGTACTTTGTGTACATGCTCATATCCCTTGTAGTCTTATTTGGCCTGCAAATTATGTTTAGTTCAAAAGTTAACCAAGTAACACTCGAGATGCCATGGTGTCCTGGCCCACCCATGTGTGCTCCTTGCAGGGATGCTACTTTACCTAACCCTGTTCCACTTTCTGGAAAAATATGTTGTATACATAGACAAAAATTTGCAAGTTATTATTGCAAAGCATGTTTAATTCAACTGTGAAGATTCCAGCCTTCAATCTTTGTTACAAGGGGACAGATGTCTGCCCCTCACAGTGGCCTTCGTCACTGACATTGTCTACACTGAATGTGTAGCGAGGTCATGAGCTGCTGTGGAGTTTTTGCCACCTGGTTATTGGGTCTATTGGCGCTGAAATATGTTTTGTTAATTTTGCACAATCTGTTCTTTTTTTGTCTGATACCACTGTTGGGAGTACCTTTTGTACACCACCCAATATTTACACGGTCATTTGTGAATAGATCTCTGATAAAAAGGATAAAGACTTTGCAACTCTGATCTTGTTCCTAGTTGAAGTTTTTACAAAATGTACCGGTGGTGTGTACACACTATGTCAACATATATACATCTCGAATACTATCTGGTATTTTAACATTGGTGTAATTGTTTTCATTGTTGCATTAATTCTTTTAATATGGAAATGTCGAAACTATTTTATTTATGACTGTGTTCCTTATTTATTTCATCCATTTTTTCAGAATTGTTTATCCCACTTAGTGCTATGAAATAGTTTTGAGGTATTTATTTTGTTGCTTAGTTACGACTCCTGTTTCCGGCCCCACTGTGCTGATACCAAAGTGTGAGGACCACAACCCGATATGTGTATGTCAGGACGACATTCCATGTCCGTTATCGGCGGCGGCGGCGATCAGCTGGCACAAGATGCTGACGCCCTGTATCTCCCCCAGTTGTTGTCAACATGTTATGTGGAGCCCCAGCGACTCCAACGTGTGCAGCGTCATGTCGCTGTAAAGTTTGAACCACAGCAACACTCCGCATTGCTCATGGCAGCCGTGTTCCAGGGCCTGCACCAGAGCAATATGACTCTCGTATCTCCTGGACTTTAACATAGACTTGCAACAGTGCTCAGATTGCTGTGTTAAACAGACCCTGTAGTCACACCACACTATGTCTCTCAGAGTTATTCCACGGATGTTTTTGAGATTTTATTTTTTCTGACCCTTGACTGACCCTTTTGGGAAATAAGAAATGATATTGTTAAAGTGTATTTTTGGCTATATCGAGAAGTGACTGTATTTGATGACAAGGATATCAGTACTGCTGTTAGTTAACCTTACCATCAGATAAGCATGTCTTCCTCAGAATGGATTGGTGTCCTATATTAGAAAGCATATGAAGTATGAACTATCTTGTTAAAAGTACTGATTTTTTCCTAGAACAAATTTAATGATAAATGGTATGTCACACACAAACAGACTTTGAAATAGTTATTTATTTAAAATACTTTTCTCACTGACCATTTTTGTATATCTCTCTTCAGGCTGGAAATTGTTTAAGAAACACATGCAATTGTAACTGAAGGTGGACTTGTAAACCTCCTGACATTGGTTTAAAGAAACATTTGAAGAGACACAGTTACACAGTGTCATGTCTAGTGCTTTATATCACACAGTCTCATGTTTTGTGCTAAATATTACAGTGTCATAATTAGTGCTAAATATTACACAGTGTCATTTCTAGTGCTACATATTACAGTGTCATGTTTAGTGCTAAATGTTACACAGTGTCATTTCTAGTGCTACATATCACACAGTGTCATGTTTAGTGCTACATATCACACAGTGTCATGTTTAGTGCTACATATCACACAGTGTCATGTTTAGTGCTACATAACACACAGTGTGATGTTTAGTGCTACATATTACAGTGTCATGTTTAGTGCTTCATATTACAGTGTCATGTTTAGTGCTACATATCACACAGTGTCATATTTAGTGCTACATATCACAGTGTCATGTTTAGTGCTACATATTACAGTGTCATGTTTAATACTACATATCACACAGTGTTGTTTTTAGTGCTACATATTACACAGTGTCATGTCTAGTGCTATATATTACACAGTGTCATGTTTAGTGCTACATGTTACTGTACAGGTACATATTATTTCTATCTACGTGTGAAATAGTGTTATGTTTTACATATTCTCTGCATTTTCCTTCAATGTTTACTGAGTCTCTTGTCAAGGGGTGGCCATTTAGAGCACACGGCCATGATAACACTTTCATTTTATTCCGCCAATATGTCCGACTTGTCAGGTTTACAAACAACATCAATACACATATAGAATAGTGGGAAATGAAAGGAGAACAGGCAATAAGAAAGAAGCTGTTGTATATAAATTAGTAGTAGGTGAAATAGGGACACAGCTTCGAGCCTCGTGAGTTGTCTCCCCTGACCCAGTGACCTGCAAGTTGCTGTCGCTGCCCTCAATGGCCCCAGGAGCAGTGCTGAGTGGTTGTTGATTTGGAACTGTGCCAATTGTCAGTTGGAGTCATCGTCTAAGAAGAATGAAGCATAATGTTGTCTTGAAAAACAAGGCTTCTGATTAGGGCTTGAGAATTGGTGCTGACTTCTGAACCTTGGAAAAGTGATAATGTGTACAATGTTCAAGTAGGCGTTACATGATTGACGTGCGTGCATCTGGCTGTCCACAGATTTATCAAGTGTCAAATGTTGACATGGTTTTGTTAAAACAGCTTTGAGTATGTTGTTTTTATTCATGAAATTTCTGATCTAATGTTGTGTAGGTTTTATCACTTGGTTGAGATTCAGTCCAATATGGCACTCTATGCATATACTTACATGGTGAACACTGGTCTCAGGCTGGCTTACCCTGTTAGTGGCTGCCACTGGGACCACCCTGGCACCACGCTGGGACCACCCTCAGGCCAGTGCTCACAATATTGCAGTATTTCCCTAGCTCTGTGTGACTACTAGTGTCGCCACCTGGTGGTCATGTGTGAATCTCCCTCTTCCCTATGTGAGTAACACACATTAAAGTCTGCATCGTCCTCAACTACCTCTTTGTTGTTTGTTGTATGTTAGACTGCCTCCGTGGTCTTATGGAGAGAGCGTCTGCCTGGAGACCGCTTCTGTGGGCTTGTGGAGAGAGCAGAAGGTGGATAGTTCTATCTCTGTCTGCATCATACTAAAGAAATTAACAGGTGTTAAGCTGCCGCATATGGTATCTCAGTGGGCTAGCACTATAAAACCAGGAGAAGGCGGATTAGTACAAGCAGCCACACTCACACATGCATACATTTCACTATATAAGTGCAGTAATTTTGAACGCTGCATTAAACTTCATCTTGGTTTACAGTCATGCAAGAGGACAAATGATTCCCCATGCATGTTTCCCTGTGGATATTCAGGGAGAAGTAGGTCCCCAGTACACCATGCTTGTCTCCCTGTGGAGATTCAAGGAGCAGAACAGGTCCCCAGTACCCAATGCTTGTCTCCCTGTGGAGATTCAAGGAGCAGAACAGGTCCCCAGTACCCCATGCTTGTCTCCCTGTGGAGATTCAGGGAGAAGTAGGTCCCCAGTACCCCATGCTTGTCTCCCTGTGGAGATTCAAGGAGCAGAACAGGTCCCCAGTACCCCATGCTTGTCTCCCTGTGGAGATTCAAGGAGCAGAACAGGTCCCCAGTACCCCATGCTTGTCTCCCTGTGGAGATTCAAGGAGCAGAACAGGTCCCCAGTACCCCATGCTTGTCTCCCTGTGGAGATTCAGGGAGAAGTAGGTCCCCAGTACCCCATGCTTGTCTCCCTGTGGAGATTCAAGGAGCAGAACAGGTCCCCAGTACCCCATGCTTGTCTCCCTGTGGAGATTCAGGGAGAAGTAGGTCCCCAGTACCCCATGCTTGTCTCCCTGTGGAGATTCAAGGAGCAGAACAGGTCCCCAGTACCCCATGCTTGTCTCCCTGTGGAGATTCAGATTCTGTGGTGTTAGTTGGATATATTGCAGACAGAGTTCGCAATTCACTTATTGATCAATGTGAATTAGGTAATGCCCCCCAACAACAATAATAATACTTGTTCTACATAGAATAGTCTCTTACCTCTCTGGCTTATTTAATAATGGTTATTACTATTACTACTATTACTATTACTATTTGAAATTATGTTTATAATATTAATAATGTAAGTTGGGAGAAAAGGATCCCATGTATTAATTATATAAACTAAATAAACTAGGATTTTTGTAAGTTTTGTTCGGGTCCATTTTCTCCGAATTGTGGGGCCATTTTCACTCCAATTTGGGGCCATTTTGTTTATTACCCATGAAAATCAGAATGAGCTCAAGTAAAATCATTTTTATGTGAAGAATATTACATGTTGACCGTGTTTCATTTTAAACCCGCAGTGGTAAGTCTTATAAAACTCCGAGGTATGCAGTGTCTTACCAGTAAACTACTTCAGTCCTTCAATACAGCGTGGCACTAATACTACGAAGAAGCTGCATGCTCTGCTCACGTGGTGGTTGTAGTGTCAAGTGGACATGTACAAAACTTTCTCAACAACTTCGCGATCTCTCAGCCATTGCTTCAACCAGCTGTAGGCAATGTGTATCTGTTTGAAGCATTCAGATGCTGTTTCACATATCTCTTAACGGCAACGCTTTTTTCAAATCAAAAACAAAACACACTTCATCACACATTGTTAGTAATAATGTATGACATTTGAAAGTATGACTTAAAAACTGTTCCCACTGATATGTTGATTGAAGTGACACCGAAATGTCATGCGGCGAAGAAGGGTTCGAATCCCAGTAAAGGTTAATATTTTCATATTTAATGCTACGGTAACTTCCTTATGGGTTCTACATAGTATCCAAGTTGTTTTTTATAAGGACAATCTTTACGAGCTGTAGCCAGGCAACAGAACAAAGGCACGTGCGTGGTAACTTCTTCCGGTCTTTCACGTGAGAGTCGGAATTGAAATTCAATATATTGAATTTTTATTCAATATTAGAATATTCAATTCTTTGAAAGGCATTTAAAAGTGATACACATAAGAAAGAGAATTTATGGATGTCAACTTTTTTTCACCTGTCAGCGCCAATTATCTGTTGGATTCCATTGTTAAGTTTCCACCTTTGTTATCTCATAACTTTTGTTCGTACAGGGATATATTTGTTCTCTGACTCATAACATTTATTCACGAGATGAAGGAGTAAGCATGTACTCCAAAACGATGCGTTCCTCATAATAAAAAAAGTTGAATCCATAAATTCTCTTCCTAAGAATATTCAGTATTGGTTTTGTTTATAATTTATATATCAAAGAGATCGTTCGGTTATTAATAAATAAATTTTGAATGTCATATTTATATTCCCAGCGGCACTTTGGTGTATATGGTCTCTGGTTTAGGCGTGGTCGGTAGACCTGTGACCTTAAACATTATACACAGCGTCACGGTCCATTGACAAGTCCAATTAACAACAGATTCCCGGTGACGCAACTGTGTAAAACACATAACTCGTTTCAACCCCGCTATAGAGGAGGAAAGCCATGCAACCACGGCCTATAATCTGCTAAATGTAGAAACATTTAATGTAATTAGATCTCATTTAAGTCGCGAAGTCCTCCTTTAAACTGGGTACGATCGGATGCCATTACAAACAGTTCAACGCGCACGTACAATTCAGGTTTTATCAAATATTTTCTTTGTTTCATTCAGCGAAATATTCTGAATACACAGCTCCGCATTCTTCGGGCCTAAGACGGTCATAAAACCTCGCATAATCCCCGCGCTCGCTCAAGATTTAACGCTTTCTTTAGAAAACTTTCCAGAAAACAATCTTATGAAGTCGGCCAAACGCACGTGTCCGGCTAACCAATCATATCCTCTTATTCCAGCGCACCTGCCAGGGGACGCTACCGGACACAGCCTCCCAGCTCAACACACAACCCTGGCTAACTGCGCGGACTCCCTATATAGGAATATATTTAATACAGATGACTGACGACCCTGCCTGTGGAACTGTGTGTCCCTGTGTCCCTACTGTGGTGTACCATATACGGTAGACTTGCACAAGTCTCTTAGTCAATACTTATTAGTTTCAATCATAATTTCTAAATTATGTAAATAATACGAACAAATTGTCCCTTCAAGAGTCCTTACTGTCCACATATCTAGACTTGTCTATTTGGAGGATAGAATTACCACACATCCATGAACTTTTCTTTCAGTACAGCCTTGGTGCAAGGCTACATGTACGGTTCTCTCTGAGTGTGGTCATATTTTACACCAGCTACGCTATTGTCTGCCTGTGTAAAGTTCAACTGTACTGTTATGTATAACGGGTGTTGTTCAATCGGCGAGTACCTGCTTCTGAATCATGTGCAGCTATCCAATCATTCACAGGAAAAAGAATACCTACCTACCTACATGTATATGATGTATGTTCATTAAATGATGCGGTCGTAAAATATCCCTACTTACGAACTAATTAGTATTGAGTAAATTAGTTGGCATACCATTCCAGTTACCGCGTTTCTTGTTGCTAATATACTTTCCAAAACAAGTAGGGGATATTCGAAAATAACAGATGATTACAGAAATACAAAGCTATCGAGAGTATGGTGATGGGTGGATAAGAAAAAGGAAGGGGCCGGGTGTGAATTAACATGACAATCAACAGAATATGTTGGCGGTGTATTGTAAGGGTGCAAACAGCTAAGATAGACGACACGGGTGTGAAGCCAAAAAAACCCCGAAAGTTTGAGAAGTCATTTATCCTACGGAAGCGTAGTAGGGCCACGGTGACATTTTTTTGTGTGTAAGTATCTCCTACGTAGGACTTACTATCTCTCCCACGTAGGACTTACTATCTCCTACGTAGGACTTATTATCTCCTACGTAGGACTTACTATCTCCCACGTAGGACTTACTATCTCCTACGTAGGACTTATTATCTCCTACGTAGGACTTCTTATCTCCTACGTAGGACTTCTTATCTCTTACGTAGGACTTAGTATGGCCTAGAATCACTATCTCCTACATACGACTCAGTATCTCCTACGTAGGACTTAATAACTCCTACGTAGGACTTCTTATCTCCTACGTAGGACTTACTATCTCATACGTAGGACTTAGTATGGCCTAGAATCACTATCTCCTACATACGACTCAGTATCTCCTACGCAGGAGATAGTAAGTCCTTCGTAGGAGATGATAAGTCCTACGTAGGAGGTACTTGGACAAAAACAATTTTCATCGTGGCCCTACTACGCTTCCGTATTTATCCACGACTGGCCATCTCCCATTGACAATTTGGGGGAGTCTCCCAATATCAGTCTCTATGGGAGAAAGGGGGGTGGGTGGGTGTTGGAGAGAGGGGAGAGACTCATTGCTGGCCTTGCATTTTGGTGATGTGTTACTGCTGGAGGTTGTGAGTCACGACACGTGCACGGTGGGCACGAACGTTGTCGCCCTGGAGCGAGTGAGTTTGATTTTACGCCGCTTTTAGCAATATTCCAGCAGCAATATCACGGCTGGGGTCACCTGAAATGGGCTTCACACTTTGAACTCATGTCGGGAATCGAACGCTTTAACCACAAGGCTACCCGACCGCCCCTTTATCGTCATAGAAGACAAACGTGGACCATCATGGCGTTCAAACGACAAAACTATCGCCTCTGTAGTACTGTCCAGTGATTCTTCCATGGACAACACACAGTGTGGTTCTGGCAGTAGTTGTGACCCGGCCCCATGGTCACGTTCGCACAACGTTCGTTAGGACGCCTCCAGACTCGTCCACGCCTATCTAGAAAGTCCAGAGAGAATCTGGAGTCATCTGAAAACATAACACGAGATCTAAATTTTCCCTAGTTTCTTCGCTGTAAACACAAGACGTTTGGCTAGACACCATTGGTGTCGATGTGTTAACAGTGGCAGAAGACGTGGTCGCCGAGCGTGCTGATGAGAAATCGTCTGGTTAGTTACTTAAACTCCCGTGGACTGGCACAAGTAAGTAGCGACTTGATTGGCTGTTTAGGCTCGATTTCGTAAAGCCTGGCGTCTGATTAATCGATCCTGGACTTGTATTTTTGACCTAGTGCGCCCTGTGCGGGACAGATCATTAACATTTTGCGTCTAACTGTTCCAAAGTCTGCAAATCACAGACTAAGATAAATTGAACATATTGGCTTTGATCATGCCAATAGCTCCCAATCGTTCATCATGTTGTAGTCGACGCATCCCAATCTGATCAAGTTCTGCATTTAAACAAGAGTAGAGAGTTTACGTATCAAGGAGGATAATGAAAATCAACGATGCTAATGGCTTAGAGCAATCTGACGTCCTTTTGCTGAAGTGTCAAAGGAAGAATGACCCCTGACCACGTGCACAGAGGATTGGCATGGTCTGTGCAGTGTTTCGGGTGTATTTGGGGCGTTAAGTTTTGGTTCCGAAACCATTCTCTCTCTGGTCGTATTTGTTCACCAACCTATAGGTCATGATCCCCTACTTCTTTGGAGAGTATATAATGAGTGGACTGTAACTCATCTACACATACAGAGTATATATTGAGTGGACTGTAACTCATCTACACATACAGAGTATATATGTACAATGTAGCTGATCTATACGTACAGAGTATATATGTATAATGTATCTGATCTACACGTAAAGAGTATATATGTATAATGTAGCTGATCTACACGTACAGACTATATGTGAACAATGTAGCGGATCTATAGGTACAGAGTATATATGTATAACGTAGCTGATCTACACGTTCAGAGTATATATGTACAATGTAGCTGATCTACACATACAGAGTATATATGTACAATGTAGCTGATCTACACGTACAGAGTATATATGAACAATGTAGCTGATCTATAGGTACAGAGTATATATGTACAATGTAGCTGATCTACACGTACAGAGTATATATGTACAATGTAGCTGATCTATACGTACAGAGTATATATGTACAATGTAGCTGATCTACACATACAGAGTATATATGTAAAATGTAGCTGATCTACACATACAGAGTATATATGTACAATGTAGCTGATCTACACATACAGAGTATATATGTACAATGTAGCTGATCTATACGTACAGAGTATATATGTACAATGTAGCTGATCTACACATACAGAGTATATATGTACAATGTAGCTGATCTATACGTACAGAGTATATATGTAAAATGTAGCTGATCTACACGTACAGACTATATATGTATAATGTAGCTGATCTACGCGTACAGAGTATATATGTATTATGTAGCTGATCTACGCGTACAGACTATATATGAACAATGTAGCTGATCTACGCGTACAGACTATATATGAACAATGTAGCTGATCTACGCATACAGAGTATATATGAACAATGTAGCTGATCTACACATACAGAGTATATATGTACAATGTAGCTGATCTATACGTACAGAGTATATATGTACAATGTAGCTGATCTACACATACAGAGTATATATGTACAATGTAGCTGATCTATACGTACAGAGTATATATGTACAATGTAGCTGATCTACACATACAGAGTATATATGTACAATGTAGCTGATCTACACGTACAGAGTATATATGTATAACGTAGCTGATCTACACGTACAGACTATATATGTATAATGTATCTGATCTACACGTAAAGAGTATATATGTACAATGTAGCTGATCTACACATACAGAGTATATATGTACAATGTATCTGATCTACACGTTCAGAGTATATATGTACAATGTATCTGATCTACACGTTCAGAGTATATATGTACAATGTAGCTGATCTACGCGTACAGACTATATGTGAACAATGTAGCGGATCTATAGGTACAGAGTATATATGTATAACGTAGCTGATCTACACGTTCAGAGTATATATGTACAATGTAGCTGATCTATACGTACAGAGTATATATGTATAACGTAGCTGATCTACACGTTCAGACTATATATGTATAATGTAGCTGATCTACACATACAGACTATATATGTATAATGTAGCTGATCTACACGTACAGAGTATATATGTACAATGTAGCTGATCTACACGTACAGAGTATATATGTACAATGTAGCTGATCTACACGTACAGAGTATATATGTACAATGTAGCTGATCTACACGTACAGAGTATATATGTACAATGTAGCTGATCTATACGTACAGAGTATATATGTACAATGTAGCTGATCTACACGTACAGAGTATATATGTACAATGTAGCTGATCTACACATACAGACTATATATGTATAATGTAGCTGATCTACACGTACAGAGTATATATGTACAATGTAGCTGATCTACACGTACAGAGTATATATGTACAATGTAGCTGATCTACACGTACAGAGTATATATGTACAATGTAGCTGATCTTTACGTAAAGAGTATATATGTATAATGTAGCTGATCTACACATACAGACTATATATGTACAATGTAGCTGATCTACACGTTCAGAGTATATATGTACAATGTAGCTGATCTACACGTACAGAGTATATATGTACAATGTAGCGGATCTACAAGTACATACTATATATGTACAATGTAGCTGATCTACACGTAAAGAGTATATATGTACAATGTAGCTGATCTACACGTACAGACTATATATGTACAATGTAGCTGATCTATACGTACAGAGAATATTTGTACAATGTAGCTGATCTACACATACAGAGTATATATGTACAATGTAGCTGATCTACACGTACAGAGTATATTTGTACAATGTAGCTGATCTACACGTAAAGAGTATATTTGTACAATGTAGCTGATCTACGCGTACAGACTATATATGAACAATGTAGCGGATCTATACGTACAGAGTATATATGTATAACGTAGCTGATCTACACGTACAGAGTATATATGTACAATGTAGCTGATCTACACATACAGAGTATATATGTACAATGTAGCTGATCTACACATACAGAGTATATATGTACAATGTAGCTGATCTACACGTACAGAGTATATATGTATAATGTATCTGATCTACACGTACAGAGTATATATGTACAATGTAGCTGATCTACGCGTACAGACTATATATGTACAATGTAGCTGATCTACACATACAGAGTATATATGTACAATGTAGCTGATCTATACGTCAAGAGTATATATGTACAATGTAGATGATCTATACGTCAAGAGTATATATGTACAATGTAGATGATCTACACATACAGAGTATATATGTACAATGTAGCTGATCTTTACGTAAAGAGTATATATGTACAATGTAGCTGATCTACACATACAGAGTATATATGTACAATGTAGCTGATCTATACGTACAGAGTATATATGTACAATGTAGCTGATCTATACGTAAAGAGTATATATGTACAATGTAGCTGATCTACACATACAGAGTATATATGTACAATGTAGCTGATCTACACATACAGAGTATATATGTACAATGTAGCTGATCTATACGTACATAGTATATATGTACAATGTAGCTGATCTACACATACAGAGTATATATGTACAATGTAGCTGATCTACACATACAGAGTATATATGTACAATGTAGCTGATCTATACGTACATAGTATATATGTACAATGTAGCTGATCTACACATACAGAGTATATATGTATAATGTAGCTGATCTACACATACAGAGTATATATGTACAATGTAGCTGATCTACACATACAGAGTATATATGTACAATGTAGCTGATCTACACATACAGACTATATATGTACAATGTAGCTGATCTACACATACAGAGTATATATGTATAATGTAGCTGATCTACACGTAAAGAGTATATATGTATAACGTAGCTGATCTACACATACAGAGTATATATGTACAATGTAGTTGATCTACAAGTACAGAGTATATATGAACAATGTAGCTGATCTACACATACAGAGTATATATGTACAATGTAGCTGATCTACACATACAGACTATATATGTACAATGTAGCTGATCTACACATACAGAGTATATATGTATAATGTAGCTGATCTACACGTAAAGAGTATATATGTATAACGTAGCTGATCTACACATACAGAGTATATATGTACAATGTAGTTGATCTACAAGTACAGAGTATATATGAACAATGTAGCTGATCTACACATACAGAGTATATATGAACAATGTAGCGGATCTACAAGTACATACTATATATGTACAATGTAGCTGATCTACACGTACAGAGTATATATGTACAATGTAGCTGATCTACACGTACAGACTATATATGTATAATGTAGCTGATCTACGCGTACAGACTATATATGAACAATGTAGCGGATCTATACGTACAGAGTATATATGTATAACGTAGCTGATCTACACGTTCAGAGTATATATGTACAATGTAGCTGATCTACACATACAGAGTATATATGTACAATGTAGCTGATCTACACGTACAGAGTATATATGTACAATGTAGCTGATCTACGCGTACAGACTATATATGTACAATGTAGCTGATCTACACATACAGAGTATATATGTACAATGTAGCTGATCTATACGTCAAGAGTATATATGTACAATGTAGATGATCTATACGTCAAGAGTATATATGTACAATGTAGATGATCTACACATACAGAGTATATATGTACAATGTAGCTGATCTTTACGTAAAGAGTATATATGTACAATGTAGCTGATCTACACATACAGAGTATATATGTACAATGTAGCTGATCTATACGTACAGAGTATATATGTACAATGTAGCTGATCTATACGTAAAGAGTATATATGTACAATGTAGTTGATCTACACGTAAAGAGTATATATGTTCAATGTAGTTGATCTACACATACAGAGTATATATGTACAATGTAGCTGATCTACACATACAGACTATATATGTACAATGTAGCTGATCTACACGTAAAGAGTATATATGTACAATGTAGTTGATCTACACATACAGAGTATTTATGTATAATGTAGCTGATCTAAACGTTCAGGGTATATTTGTATAACTGAAACGTACATGTTTTTTGGTATAATCAAGTTAACGCTTCACAAAGTCGTGCTTTTATTGATGTATCTCCACGTGAGGGAAAAGGCTTATTAGATAACCTCGTCATGTTCCAAGAAGAATCTTGCGGTGTTGCTTCCGGGCAAATTACAGGTTAAATTATTAACGCACGAGAGTCACTTTTACCTCCGGGGAAAAACGAAATTCTTTTCATGATCTATGTTCCTTGGTATAAAGGAAACCTTTGTAAGGCTGTGATAATGTTCAATTATGCCATTTTATTGAACCCTGATCATGTTTAAAGAAAGAACACGAAAGAGTACCTTGGCAACTATGGCGACATGATCACATCGACCCCGTGAGGAATCCGGATAAAACGAGGTCGCCATAACAAGGACTAAATGTAGAGGGTGGTCAGGTTCGTGTCCGTGGTGAGCGTTGCTCTTAATATTAACCACTGGTATGTTAAGCGTACATTAATGACAGGTGGCAGTGATATACCTGAAATATTGCTGACTGTCTACAGGTTACATTAATGACAGGTGGCCGTGATATACCTGAAATATTGCTGACTATCTACAGGTTACATTAATGACAGGTGGCCGTGATATACCTGAAATATTGCTGACTATCTACAGGTTACATTAATGACAGGTGGCCGTGATATAGCTGGAATATTGCTGACTATCTACAGGTTACATTAATGACAGGTGGCCGTGATATAGCTGGAATATTGCTGACTATCTACAGGTTACATTAATGACAGGTGGCCGTGATATAGCTGGAATATCGCTGACTATCTACAGGTTACATTAATGACAGGTGGCCGTGATATAGCTGGAATATCGCTGACTATCTACAGGTTACATTAATGACAGGTGGCCTTGATATAGCTGGAATATTGCTGACTATCTACAGGTAACATTAATGACAGGTGGCCGTGATATAGCTGGAATATTGCTGACTATCTACAGGTTACATTAATGACAGGTGGCCGTGATATAGCTGGAATATTGCTGACTATCTACAGGTTACATTAATGACAGGTGGCCGTGATATAGCTGGAATATTGCTGACTATCTACAGGTTACATTAATGACAGGTGGCCGTGATATAGCTGGAATATTGCTGACTATCTACAGGTTACATTAATGACAGGTGGCCGTGATATAGCTGGAATATTGCTGACTATCTACAGGTTACATTAATGACAGGTGGCCGTGATATAGCTGGAATATCGCTGACTATCTACAGGTTACATTAATGACAGGTGGCCGTGATATAGCTGGAATATCGCTGACTATCTACAGGTTACATTAATGACAGGTGGCCTTGATATAGCTGGAATATTGCTGACTATCTACAGGTAACATTAATGACAGGTGGCCGTGATATAGCTGGAATATTGCTGACTATCTACAGGTAACATTAATGACAGGTGGCCGTGATATACCTGAAATATTGCTGACTATCTACAGGTTACATTAATGACAGGTGGGCGTGATATACCTGAAATATTGCTGACTATCTACAGGTTACATTAATGACAGGTGGCCGTGATATAGCTGGAATATTGCTGACTATCTACAGGTTACATTAATGACAGGTGGCCGTGATATAGCTGAAATATTGCTGACTATCTACAGGTTACATTAATGACAGGTGGCCGTGATATAGCTGGAATATCGCTGACTATCTACAGGTTACATTAATGACAGGTGGCCTTGATATAGCTGGAATATTGCTGACTATCTACAGGTAACATTAATGACAGGTGGCCGTGATATAGCTGGAATATTGCTGACTTCTCCTGCTTATATTTATTACAGGTGGCCGTGATACACCCACGTATAGGTCTGTGTGCTTTGGGGCTACTCTCGGACGTCAACACAGTTTAGCCTCCGAGCTACACTAGGGGTCTGTGTGCTATGGGGCTACTCTCGGACGTCAACACAGTTTAGCCTCCGAGCTACACTAGGGGTCTGTGTGCTTTGGGGCTACTCTCGGACGTCAACACAGTTTAGCCTCCGAGCTACACTAGGGGTCTGTGTGCATTGGGGCTACTCTCGGACGTCAACACAGTTTAGCCTCCGAGCTACACTAGGGGTTTGTGTGCTTTGGGGCTACTCTCGGACGTCAACCCAGTTTAGCCTCCGAGCTACACCAGGAGTCTGTGTGCTTTGGGGCTACTCTCGGACGTCAACCCAGTTTAGCCTCCGAGCTACACCAGGAGTCTGTGTGCTATGGGGCTACTCTCGGACGTCAACACAGTTTAGCCTCCGAGCTACACTAGGGGTTTGTGTGCTTTGGGGCTACTCTCGGACGTCAGCCCAGTTTAGCCTCCGAGCTACACTAGGGTTATGTGTGCTATGGGGCTACTCTCGGACGTCAATCCAGTTTAGCCTCCGAGCTACACCAGGAGTCTGTGTGCTATGGCGCTACTCTCGGACGTCAGCCCAGTTTAGCCTCCGAGCTACACTAGGGTTATGTGTGCTTTGGGGCTACTCTCGGACGTCAACCCAGTTTAGCTTTCGAGTTACACTAGGGGTCTGTGTGCTTTGGGGCTACTCTCGACGTCAACCCAGTTTAGCCTCCGAGCTACACTAGGGGTCTGTGTGCTATGGGGCTACTCTCGGACGTCAACCAAGTTTAGCCTCCGATCTACACTAGGAGTCTGTGTGCTATGGGGCTACTCTCGGACGTCAACCCATATGTCCGTGTGTGAATGATTGAATGGGTCTATACGTGGATGATTGACTATGTCTATACGTGGATGATTGAATATGTCCGTATGTGTATGATTGAATGTGTCTATACGTGGATGATTGAATGGGTCTATACGTGGATGATTGAATATGTCTATACTTGGATTATTGACTATGTCTATACGTGGATGATTGAATGTGTCTATACGTGGATGATTGAATGTTTCCATGTGTGGCTGATTGAATGTGTCCATGTATGGATGATCGAATATGTCCATGTGTGGCTGATTGAATATGTCCATGTGTGGATGATTGAATGTCTATACGTGGATGATTGAATGTCCATGTGTGGATGATTGAATGTGTCTATACGTGGATGATTGAATATGTCTATGTGTGGATGATTGAATGGGTCTTTACGTGGATGATTGAATAGGTCTATACGTGGATGATTGAATATGTCTATACGTGGATGATTGAATGTTTCCATGTGTGGATGATTGAATGGGTCTTTACGTGGATGATTGAATGTTTCCATGTGTGGATGATTGAATTGGTCTTTACGTGGATGATTGAATGGGTCTTTACGTGGATGATTGAATGTTTCCATGTGTGGATGATTGAATTGGTCTTTACGTGGATGATTGAATTGGTCTTTACGTGGATGATTGAATAGGTCTATACGTGGATGATTGAATATGTCCGTGTGTGGATGATTGAATATGTCCGTGTGTGGATGATTGAATGTGTCCGTGTGTGGATGATTGAATGTGTCCGTGTGTGGATGATTGAATATGTCCGTGTGTGGATGATTGAATATGTCCGTGTGTGGATGATTGAATGTGTCCGTGTGTGGATGATTGAATATGTCCGTGTGTGGATGATTGAATGTGTCCGTGTGTGGATGATTGAATATGTCCGTGTGTGGATGATTGAATGTGTCCGTGTGTGGATGATTGAATATGTCCGTGTGTGGATGATTGAATGTGTCCGTGTGTGGATGATTGAATATGTCTATACGTGGATGATTGAATATGTCCGTGTGTGGATGATTGAATATGTCCGTGTGTGGATGATTGAATGTGTCCGTGTGTGGATGATTGAATATGTCTATACGTGGATGATTGAATATGTCCGTGTGTGGATGATTGAATATGTCCGTGTGTGGATGATTGAATATGTCCGTGTGTGGATGATTGAATATGTCCGTGTGTGGATGATTGAATGTGTCCGTGTGTGGATGATTGAATATGTCCGTGTGTGGATGATTGAATGTGTCCGTGTGTGGATGATTGAATATGTCCGTGTGTGGATGATTGAATGTGTCCGTGTGTGGATGATTGAATATGTCCGTGTGTGGATGATTGAATGTGTCCGTGTGTGGATGATTGAATATGTCTATACGTGGATGATTGAATATGTCCGTGTGTGGATGATTGAATATGTCTTTACGTGGATGATTGATTATGTCATGGGGTTGTATGTCTTCAGGTGGCAACAGCGTTTAGCATGCTGCCTTCACAAAATAACAAGAATATTATCAGAAAGTAGGACTATGTCAGACCAGGAGCTGAACGTGAGCAACTCCTACCCCCTCCCCCAACAGCTTTCTGTTCCCCCCTCCTCCACTAGGGTCGGGGTAGTCGGCGATGTCAGCTCTCCAACAATACCACATCGAGGCTGAGTGTGTTGCACATGACGACGCTGTTAATGCGACGACTGGTGAGGATGTAAGCGACGGTGTCGGTGTGTTATAGCCAACCAACGCCGTAAATTCCCTGTAATGAGAGCTCCACTCGTGCAACGATCGTTTCAGTTCCCAGGCTGAGGATGGGAGTACACGTGATGAGGGGAAGACGCTAGACTAATGATCAGCTGGCGTCGCTATCACCGAGCGAGCGGCCCCGTCACACAGCCATCTGATTGAATATCGATTCCGCTCGGGCTGCAGTCACCAGCTGATTTGTCAGCTGACTGGCCTCAGAAAAGAGTTATCCCCCTTTCCATGCGCTTCACATCTTGTGTCCGTCTCCCTGGCCCATGTGTTTTCACTGACGCTGTTCAGACCAGACCCAGGCTCCCAGGGAGGTGAAGCAGACGTCAAATTATCATTACGATAGTCAATAAACAGAACATGTTTTGAACTTTCGAAGACAAAATCATTTTGTCTACACTATTACTAAAGAATCGTTAAAAAAATCTAAAATATCATTGTTCAACGTCGCCGTTAACTACGCAGACTACAAACAGAAAGCCGCGATGATGCCCGCCATCTCGGTATTTCCAATAATCCTTCATAGTGTCACGACCCGTGAAGATTCCGGGGTAGAATAGGTCTTCAGCAACCCATGCTTGCCGTAAAAGGTGACTATGCTTGTCGTAAAAGGCGACTAACGGGATCGGGTGGTCAGGCTCGCTGACTTGGTTGATGCATGTCATCGATCCCAATTGCGTGGATCGATGCTCATGATATTAATCACTGGAATGTCTGTTCCAGACTCAATTGTTTACAGACCGCCGTCATATAGCTGGAATATTGCTGAGTGCGGCGTTAAACAACCAACCAACCAACCAATCATAGTGTCACACATTCTCCGATACTGACAAATATACCATAAAATACCACCAATCTCCATCAGTCCAAACCTGCCAAAGACTCCGCCAATCTGTCAAAGACAAATCACCCATGTCGAAAGAGCTTAATCAAGGTAACGTAGTGGTACAACAACCGTCTTGCCAATTTTACCTGCTCTCAAAACAAGGTCGAGGAAATCCGAAAGAACCCATATTTTATTCGTTTAACAAAATGGAAGAGTGATTGAACTTCCTTCTGTCAAGATGCCACCCCAGCAATACCCAAGCGTGAACCTGCAACCCGGTCAAAGGTCATACGTTTATCATTATATCGGGGTACTCAGCAAAGGGTTGTTGAGTCTCCAGTCGTGGACATGACCTGTGCGACCCTGGAATGCCACCGTTAAATCTCGTCGTTTCTAACGTTCGCCGTTTCTAATAAACGCCATGTTATAGATAGGTAGGTGGTACGTGTACGCCATCACGTTGCTATTCAAGCTTAAATCAAACATTAGCAGCCAAACGTTCCATCGATCACTTAGTTTTCGGCGGCTCGCGAGTTGACTTGACAAGAACTTCTGACGATCGGTACATGCTGGCAGATCGGTACATGCTGGCAGATCGGTCCATGCTGGCAGATCGGTACATGCTGGCAGATCGGTATATGCTGGCAGATCGGTACATGCTGGCAGATCGGTACATGCTGGCAGATCGGTACATGCTGGCAGATCGGTACATGCTGGCAGATCGGTATATGCTGGCAGATCGGTACATGCTGGCAGATCGGTACATGCTGGCAGATCGGTACATGCTGGAAGATCGCTACATGCTGGCAGATCGGTACATGCTGGCAGATCGGTACATGCTGGCAGATCGGTACATGCTGGAAGATCGGTACATGCTGGCAGATCGGTACATGCTGGCAGATCGGTACATGCTGGCAGATCGGTACATGCTGGCAGATCGGTACATGCTGGCAGATCGGATCATGCTGGCAGATCGGTACATGCTGGCAGATCGGTACATGCTGGCAGATCGGTACATGCTGGCAGATCGGTACATGATGGCAGATCGGTACATGCTGGCAGATCGGTACATGCTGGCAGATCGGTACATGCTGGCAGATCGGTACATGCTGGCAGATCGGTACATGATGGCAGATCGGTACAGCTGGCAGATCGGATCATGCTGACGATCGGTACATGCTGGCAGATCGGTACATGCTGGCAGATCGGTACATGCTGGCAGATCGGTATATGCTGGCAGATCGGTACATGCTGGCAGATCGGTACATGCTGGCAGATCGGTACATGATGGCAGATCGGTATATGCTGGCAGATCGGTACATGCTGGAAGATCGGTACATGCTGGCAGATCGGTACATGCTGGCAGATCGGTACATGCTAGCAGATCGGTATATGCTGGCAGATCGGTACATGCTGGAAGATCGGTACATGCTGGCAGATCGGTACATGCTGGCAGATCGGTATATGCTGGCAGATCGGTACATGCTGGCAGATCGGTACATGCTGGCAGATCGGTACATGCTGGCAGATCGGTACATGCTGGCAGATCGGTACATGATGGCAGATCGGTACATGCTGGCAGATCGGATCATGCTGACGATCGGTACATGCTGGCAGATCGGTACATGCTGGCAGATCGGTACATGCTGGCAGATCGGTACATGCTGGCAGATCGGATCATGCTGACGATCGGTACATGCTGGCAGATCGGTACATGATGGCAGATCGGTATATGCTGGCAGATCGGTACATGCTGACGATCGGTCCATGCTGGCAGATCGGTACATGCTGACGATCGGTCCATGCTGGCAGATCGGTACATGCTGGCAGATCGGTACATGCTGGCAGATCGGTACATGCTGGCAGATCGGTACATGATGGCAGATCGGTACATGCTGGCAGATCGGTACATGCTGGCAGATCGGTACATGCTGACGATCGGTACATGCTGGCAGATCGGTACATGCTGGCAGATCGGTATATGCTGGCAGATCGGTACATGCTGGCAGATCGGTATATGCTGGCAGATCGGTACATGCTGGCAGATCGGTACATGCTGGCAGATCGGTACATGCTGACGATCGGTACATGCTGGCAGATCGGTACATGCTGGCAGATCGGTATATGCTGGCAGATCGGCAGATCGGTACATGCTGGCAGATCGGTACATGCTGGCAGATCGGTACATGCTGGCAGATCGGTACATGCTGACGATCGGTACATGCTGGCAGATCGGTACATGCTGGCAGATCGGTACATGCTGGCAGATCGGTATATGCTGGCAGATCGGTACATGCTGACGATCGGTACATGCTGGCAGATCGGATGTCTCGCCAGGTCCAGACCCACAGCATGGACTTCATGGACTTCTACATCTATAGTCAAGGCTCCTTTGCATCATAAGGCCATTCGTCCAGTGCACTCCTACCGAACAGCGGTCTTTCTTGCATAGCACTTCCGATACATGTAACCTTCATAGCCCAGTTAAAATCCACGATTACTCTCAATAAATTCCATGTCATCTTCTGATACCGTTTTTGTAGTCTGTCACACAGACCTTGAAACAAATATATCCAACACAGCCCATGCAAATCGTTTAATGTTTGGTAAGTCTAGATTACTGCAGTATCGGACAATGAAGAGAGTCTCTGGGCTCCTTTTTATTATATTTTTATTAAGATAATTTAACAACTGTTATTTTTCATTTCAGGGACTAGATGTTAGTCTAACCGTTTTCTTCTTCTGTACGTTATACCAGTAGAAAGGTAGGTGAAGATCCTGGAAATGATGACAAGATTCAAAATGCTCATTGGGCAGTTGTAAAAATCACAAACCTACAAAAGTCACAAAATACTGTACTACTCAAACTTTGCAAAGGATCACCCCTTTACCATGTAGTTCGTCAATCTGTGTGCACCTGTTGAAATAGTGAAAGACAATATCGCGTGAAGACATGTTTATTGAACAAAAATCCGTTGTCATGTGCAACACCATGCCAACAAACAACATGTGACCAACAATCAGTCAGATCGCCCTTCAAAATGAGAGTATTTGACCAAAACTGAAACGTTAGGTGAGTGTTTTTGCTGATGTTTGAAACACCTAGCAGATGGTCACATTCATCAGCGCCGGTGTTAATTTGGTGATAACTGTAAATTGCTCGCGCACTATCACTTCAGCTGGTAACCTCTGGCAACATACTATTATTATTATAATAATAAAATGTGATTCATTTGAAGGTGCGAATGACAATGATGCTACCTGTTGTTAACCGATATGCGTTTTGTGGAATATTTATGAAAATATACTAATATGTAATATTTGAACATGTCGTTTGTTTAAAGTGCAGTAATTGGAATATATAATTTAACAAGTGTATTATCCTAAAGTGTTCCCCTGTATAGGTGGCGCCTGGTAGATCGTGTTGGGACAACACCCCTTGGTCACCTCGCCCCACAGTGGCGCCTGGTAGATCGTGTTGGGACAACACCCCTGGGTCACCTCGCCCCACAGTGGCGCCTGGCAGATCGTGTGGGGGACAACACCCCTGGGTCATCTGGCCGTACGGTGGCGTCTGGTAAATCGTGTGGGGGACAACACCCCTGGGTCACCTCGCCCCACAGTGGCGTCTGGTAGATCGTGTGGGGGACAACACCCCTGGGTCATCTCGCCCTACAGTGGCGCCTGGTAGATCGTGTGGGGGACAACACCCCTGGGTCATCTCGCCCCACAGTGGCGTCTGGTAGATCGTGTGGGGACAACACCCCTGGGTCATCTCGCCCCACAGTGGCGTCTGGTAGATCGTGTGGGGGACAACACCCCTGGGTCATCTCGCCCTACAGTTGCGCCTGGTAGATCGTGTGGGGGACAAAACTCCTGTATCATCTCGTCATACAGTGGCGCCTGGTAGATCGTGTGGGGGACAACACCCCTGGGTCATCTCGCCCTACAGTGGCGCCTGGTAGATCGTGTGGGGGACAACACCCCTGTATCATCTCGTCATACAGTGGCGCCTGGTAGATCGTGTGGGGGACAACACCTCTGGGTCATCTCGCCCCACAGTGGCGTCTGGTAGATCGTGTGGGGGACAATACCCCTGGGTCATCTCGCCCCAAATTCGGCGTCTGGTAGATCGTGTGGGGGACAACACCCCTGGGTCATCTCGCCCCACAGTGGCGCCTGGTAGATCGTGTGGGGGACAACACCCCTGGGTCATCTCGCCAAAAATTCGGCGTCTGGTAGATCGTGTGGGGGACAACACCCCTGGGTCATCTGGCCCCACAGTGCCGTCTGGTAGATCGTGTGGGGGACAACACCCCTGGGTCATCTGGCCCCACAGTGGCGTCTGGCAGATCGTGTGGGGGACAACACCCCTGGGTCATCTCGCCCGACAGTGGCGTCTTGGAGATGGTGGAGGTGTCAATACCTCTGGGTCATCTTTTTTCCAAAGTGGCGCCTGGAAGATCGTGTGGATTGTAATCTGTGGAATCTGGCGGAAGTGGAGTGAAGCAATCTTACACATAATGCTGAAAACAAGATAACATACATCATGCAGCATTGTACCGTACCGCGTGCTATATATAACAACCTCTATATACCACACGGGCACACGCAGCACAGCGTCACGTCGTGGAATCTGTAATACACAACCCCCTCAATACACTAAACAGGCACACGCAGCACAGCGTCACGTCGTAGAATCTGTAATAGACGACCACCTCAATACACCACACGAGCACACGCAGCACAGCTTCACGTCGTAGAATCTGTAATAGACGACCACCTCAATACACCACACGGGCACACGCAGCACAGCGTCACGTCGTAGAATCTGTAATAGACGACACCTCAATACACCACACGGGCACACGCAGCACAGCGTCACGTCGTAGAATCTGTAATAGACGACCACCTCAATACACTACACGGGCACACAAGGTCACCACATGGACAATACCTGGAGCAATGTTCACATCACAGGCATTATCCATACTGAGTATATATGAACTTTCAGTTTTACAGGACCTCCCCTCATCCAGTATTGCAGGACCTCCCTTCACCCAGTATTACAGGACCTCCCCTCACCCAGTATTACAGGACCTCCCCTCACCCAGTATTACAGGACCTCCCCTCGCCCAGTATTACAGGACCTCCCTTCACCAAGTATTACAGGACCTCCCCTCACCCAGTATTGCAGGACCTCCCCCACCCAGTATTACAGGACCTCCCCCACCCAGTATTACAGGACTTCCCCCACCCAGTATTACAGGACCTCCTCTCACCCAGTATTACATGACCTCCCCTCACCCAGTATTACAGGACCTCCCCTCACCCAGTATTACAGGACCTCCCTTCACCCAGTATTACAGGACTTCCCCTCACCCAGTATTACAGGACCTCCCCTCACCCAGTATTACAGGACCTCCCTTCACCCAGTATTACAGGACCTCCCCTCACCCAGTATTGCAGGAGCTCCCTTCACCCAGTATTACAGGACATCAACCAGTATTGCAGGACTTCCCCTCACCCAGTATTGCAGGACTTCCCTTCACCCAGTATTACAGGACCTCCCCTCACCCAGTATTACAGGACTTCCCTTCACCTAGTATTACAGGACCTCCCTTCACCCAGTATTACAGGACCTCCCCTCGTCCAGTATTACAGGACCTCCCCTCACCCAGTATTACAGGACCTCCTCTAACCCAGTGTTACAGGACCTCCCTTCACCCAGTATTACAGGACCTCCCCTCACCCAGTATTGCAGGAGCTCCCCTTCACCAAGTATTACAAGACCTCCCCTCACCCAGTATTACAGGACCTCCCCTCACCCAGTATTACAGGACCTCCCCCACCCAGTATTACAGGACCTCCCCTCACCAAGTAATACAGGACCTCCCCTCACCCAGTATTACAGGACCTCCCCCACCCAGTATTGCAGGAGCTCCCTTCACCCAGTATTACAGGACCTCCCCTCACCCAGAATTGCAGGACTTCCCTTCACCCAGTATTACAGGACCTCCCCTCACCCAGTATTGAATGAGCTCCCCTCACCCAGTATTACAGGACCTCCCCTCACCCAGTATTGCAGGAGCTCCCCTCACCCAGTATTACAGGACCTCCCCCACCCAGTATTGCAGGACTTCCCTTCACCCAGTATTACATGACCTCCCCTCACCCAGTATTACAGGACCTCCCCCACCCAGTATTGCAGGACTTCCCTTCATCCAGTATTACAGGACCTCCCTCCACCAAGTATTACAGGACCTCCCCCACCCAGTATTGCAGGACTTCCCTTCACCCAGTATTACAGGACCTCCCCTCACCCAGTTTTGCAGGACTTCCCTTCACCCAGTATTACAGGACCTCCCCTCACCCAGTATTGCAGGACTTCCCTTCACCCAGTATTACAGGACCTCCCCTCACCCAGTATTACAGGAGCTCCCCTCACCCAGTATTACAGGACCTCCCCTCACCCAGTATTACAGGACCTCCCCCACCCAGTAATGCACGACTTCCCTTCGACCAGTATTACAGGACCTCCCCTCACCAAGTATTACAGGACCTCCCCCACCCAGTATTGCAGGACTTCCCTTCACCCAGTATTACAGGACCTCCCCTCACCCAGTATTGCAGGACTTCCCTTCACCCAGTATAACAGGACCTCCCCTCACCCAGTATTGCAGGACTTCCCTTCACCCAGTATTACAGGACCTCCCCTCACCCAGTATTACAGGACCTCCCCCACCCAGTATTGCAGGACTTCCCTTCACCCAGTATTACAGGACCTCCCCTCACCCAGTATTACAGGACCTCCCCTCACCCAGTATTACAGGACCTCCCTTCACCCAGTATTACAGGACCTCCCCTCACCCAGTATTGCAGGAGCTCCCCTCACCCAGTATTACAGGACCTCCCTTCACCCAGTATTACAGGACCTCCCTTCACCCAGTATTACATGACCTCCCCTCACCCAGTATTACAGGACCTTCCTTCACCCAGTATTACAGGACCTCCCCTCACCCAGTATTGCAGGACCTCCCCTCACCCAGTATTACAGGACATCACCTAGTATTACAGGACATCACCCAGTATTACAGGACCTCCCCTCACCCAGTATTGCAGGACCTCCCCTCACCTAGTATTACAGGACATCACCCAGTATTACAGGACATCACCTAGTACTTCAGGACATCACCCAGTATTACAGGACATCACCTAGTATTTCAGGACATCACCCAGTATTACAGGACCTCCCCTCACCCAGTATTGCAGGACCTCCCCTCACCCAGTATTACAGGACATAACCTAGTATTTCAGGACATCACCCAGTATTACAAGACATCACCTAGTATTTCAGGACATCACCCAGTATTACAAGACATCACCTAGTATTTCAGGACATCACCCAGTATTACAGGATATCACCTAGTATTACAGGACCTTCCTTCACCCAGTATTACAAGACATCACCCAGTATTACAGGATATCACCTAGTATTACAGGACATCACCCAGTATTACAGGACATCACCTAGTATTTCAGGACATCACCTAGTTTTACAGGACCTCCCCTCACCCAGTATTGCAGGACCTCCCCTCACCCAGTATTACAGGACCTCCCCTCACCCAGTATTACAGGACCTCCCTTCACCCAGTATTACAAGACATCACCCAGTATTACAGGACATCACCTAGTATTTCAGGACATCACCCAGTATTACAGGACATCACCTAGTATTTCAGGACATCACCTAGTATTACAGGACCTCCCCTCACCCAGTATTGCAGGACCTCCCCTCACCCAGTATTACAGGACATCACCTAGTATTTCAGGACATCACCCAGTATTACAGGATATCACCTAGTATTACAGGACCTCCCTTCACCCAGTATTACAAGACATCACGTACCAGTATTACAGGATATCACCTAGTATTACAGGACATCACCCAGTATTACAGGACATCACCTAGTATTTCAGGACATCACCTAGTATTTCAGGACATCACCCAGTATTACAGGACCTCCCCTCACCCAGTATTGCAGGACCTCCCCTCACCCAGTATTACAGGACCTCCCCTCACCCAGTATTACAGGACCTCCCTTCACCCAGTATTACAAGACATCACCCAGTATTACAGGACATCACCTAGTATTACAGGACATCACCCAGTATTCCAGGATCACGTGTATATGTCCGATGGGAACTCAAATATATTTTCAGTAGTTGAATCTGGAGCTTTATCTGAATGCTGGATAGTTTATTCAGAAACAAACAGTTTATATTTACATATTTAGCAATCTTAAACAACTAGAAGCTTTTAACGTTATTATACACATTGCACGCAGGCTATTTGTGTTAATCTTCAGTTTCCGAGTTCACAATACGAAAGTGTTTTCATAACCCGCAATCTACACAAGCGGCACTTGAGTCTCTTGGTCACGTGACCAGCTTGCAGAACATGTGTGCACGACATGCTATCTGTATATGATGTACCTCGATATGACGCTACCTCAGCTCCCTGCGGCTCACACCGGAGTCAGTCTTGTCACGTACTGTCTGTCAGATGCGGTGAGGCAGTCACGGTGGTGCTGTCACGCCACCGCTACACAGCACACCCCAGTGCAGGCCGCCTCGCACTGCCGGTAGACCACATACTGCGGTCCGCTCAGGGTGCTGGCTAATTTCCCCCTTGCGTCTGGGTCATGTGACATTGCCGTAAAAGATGACTATGCTTGTCGTAACAGGTGACTAACAGGATCGGGTGGTCAGGCTCGCTGACTTGGTTGGTGCATGTCATCGTATCCAAATTGCGTGGATCGATGCTCATAATATCAATCACTGGATTGTCTGGTCCAGACTCGATTATTTACAGACCGCCGTCATGTGGCTGGAATATTGGTGAGTGCAGCGTTAAAAAACAAACAAACAAACAAATACTGGACGTGTCGGGTCATGTGACTACCAATACTGGACGTGTCGGGTCATGCGACATTACCAATACTGGACGTGTCGGGTCATGTGACTACCAATACTGGATGTGTCGGGTCATGTGGCTACCAATACTGTACGTGTTGGGTCATGTGACTACCAACACTGCAAGTGTCGGGTCATGTGACTACCAATACTGGACGTATCGGGTCATGTGACTACCAATACTGGACGTATCGGGTCATGTGACTACCAATACTGGACGTGTCGGGTCATGTGACATTACCAAAACTGGACATGTCGGGTCATGTGACTACCAATACTGCCCGTGTCGGGCCATTAGACTACCAAAGCTGGACATGTCGGGTGAATGTTACTACCAATACTGGTCGTGTCGGGTCATGTGACTACCAAAGCGGGACGTGTCGGGTCATGTGACTACCAAAGCTTGACATGTCGGGTCATGTGACTACCAAAGCTGGACATGTCGGGTCATGTGACTATCATCAATACTGTTCACAGACTACTCTGAGATAGATGACGCACCTGTATTAATTAACTTCGCCCCATTTTACAACTGCGATGACTTTAATTGATATTTAATTAAATATCGTACATGTGTACAAGGTTAGACAGTCATACGGGTGATACTGACGGCTTCAGGCAGTTTGAAGGGCTTCGTGGATATCTCCGGACATCAAACTCCATGACAGGGCGTGTGGATGTGGCTTGTTATGTGTCCACTACAGTACATATAGCATACAACGGACGTTATTGCCCTGTTATAGGTTCTACGTTGTTACGTCACACGTTAGTCGTGGTGTTGTCAGTGTCGGGAACAGTATTGATTAGTCATAAACCCGACTGAATATCACGCAGTCAAAACTACTGTGTATAGTGCTGGCAATTATCGTGTAAATTTCTCTTTAGTGTCATGCATTTCGGGCTCGAAAAAGGTCGCTACAAACCAACACCGTATCCCTGGTTACTGGAGATGGTAAAACGTTTGAATTAACACACTGACTGGTGAATGTACGTTCTGAGAGCCTATATATATCACATATATATTATCACATTTTGTCACAGAGGGCTAAACACCGACGCGTTTGGTCACATAATGTCACCAAGTGTCACAAAATGTCACAACATGTCATATATTGTTGCATATTGTAACACACATTGACACACATTTACGCATAATTCACATACTGTCTCCTAGTGTTACATGCTGTCAAATATTTGGCACACTTCCAAAATGCGTCACATACTGTCTGATATTGTTAGAAAATGTCACATTATGCCTTATATTGCTATAAAATAGCACATACTGTCTGATATTCTTACAAAATGTCACATACTGACACATATTGAAACAAAATGTCACGTGCTGTCTCATATTCTTACAAAATGTCACATACTGTCTCATATTGTTACAAAATGTCATATACTGTCTCCTATTGTTACAGAATGTCACATACTGTCTCATATTGTTACAAAATGTCACATACTGTCTCATATTGTTACAAAATGTCACAGTATGCCTCATATTGTTACAAAATGTCACATACTGTCTCCTATTGTTACAGAATGTCAAATAGTATGGCAGACTGCCAAAATGCGTCACCTACTCCTTTCACACTATAAACTACGGTCATAAAATGTCACACACTGTCTCTGTCGAGTAATATCACGCATTGTCGCATAATTCTAGACAGCCAAATAATGTCACACATCGTCACATGTGTTCACATATTGCCGAAAGCTATCAAACATTGTCACATAGTCACACACAGATGTCACATACTGTCGCATTATGTCACATGCCGTCCCATAATGCCGCCGTTCACCTTCATATATTGTCGGATGTCACATATTGTCACATATTGTTACACACTTTCACAAAATGCATATATTGTCACCTAACGCTACACACTATCTTGTAACATGTTGGCTCGTTCTCTAATGTACTGCATAACGTTAACACTATATTGTAACATGTTGGCTCGTTCCGTAATGTACTGCATAACGTTACACACTATATTGTAACATGTTGACTCATTCTGTAATGTACTGTATAACGTTACACACTATCTCGTAACATGTTGGCTCGTTCTGTAATGTACTGCATAACGTTACACACTATATTGTAACATGTTGACTCGTTCTGTAATGTACTGCATAACGTTAAACACTATATTGTAACATATTGGTCTTTCTGTAATGTACTGCATAACGTTAACACTATATTGTAACATATTGGCTCCTTCTATAATGTACTGTATAACGTTACACACTATATTGTAACATATTGGCTCCTTCTGTAATGTACTGTATAACGTTAACACTATATTGTAACATGTTGGCTCCTTCTGTAATGTGCTGCATAACGTTAACACTATATTGTAACATGTTGACTCGTTCTGTAATGTACTGCATAACGTTAAACACTATATTGTAACATATTGGTCTTTCTGTAATGTACTGCATAACGTTACACACTATATTGTAACATGTTGGCTCCTTCTGTAATGTACTGCATAACGTTAACACTATATTGTAACATGTTGACTCGTTCTGTAATGTACTGCATAACGTTAAACACTATATTGTAACATATTGGCTCCTTCTATAATGTACTGCATAACGTTAACACTATATTGTAACATGTTGACTCGTTCTGTAATGTACTGCATAACGTTAACACTACATTGTAACATGTTGACTCGTTCTGTAATGTACTGCATAACGTTAAACACTATATTGTAACATATTGGCTCCTTCTGTAATGTACTGCATAACACTACACACTCTATTGTAACATGTTGGCTCGTTCTGTAATGTACTGCATAACGTTAACACTATATTGTAACAATCATCATATAGACTGGTTCTGTTATGTACTGCATAACGCTACACACTATATTGTAACATATTGGCTCGTTCTGTAATGTACTGCATAACGCTACACACTATATTGTAACATATTGGTCTTTCTGTAATGTACTGCATAACGCTACACACTATATTGTAACATATTGGTCTTTCTGTAATGTACTGCATAACGTTACACACTATATTGTAACATATTGGTCTTTCTGTAATGTACTGTCGCATGTTACATCGTATACATACTATAAACGTATAAACGTGCTTGTAGTGTACTGTCGCATAATGTCCAACATAGTCACACATTGTGGCCAACTATCACATACTGCTGCATTCCATCACACATTGTGGAAAGATCAGTACCACATATCGTATCACACACTGTGACAGATTACACAGGAGCCACATACGTGTACAGTCACTCGCTGCCTCACCTGTTTACACAACAGTCTCGACGGCTATAAATGATTCACTGAATAAACTGAGCAAGCATGGTTTGGTTGGGTCAGATGGCGACAGTGTTGTAAGGAATCACAACTGGCGTCCGAGCTTCAAGTATTGCCAGTAGAGGGCGCTGTGCGCTGTCGTCCAGTGGAGTAGGTCATGGCGAAGTGGACTCCACCCGTGCATGAGACTTCCGGGTGGCTCGAGGGAACATGAGACTTCCGGGTGGCTCGAGGGAACGTTGAAAGATGCCGATGTGTTTCCTTCATGCATTGCATGGGTTCGGCGGCTGCACCATTATATGAATGACAAATACAGCTGAGAACGCTCTATTTTTTCAACGAAGAGGACTATTGATATCTCTCATCTCGCTCAAACATTCCTCATGATTGAATATTCAATAACTTTGATATCTGTAATTATAGCGGAAGCACTCGCGTTTTCCTGTTGTTATGATAATGAACAAACCAATTCACTATCTGAAATTTGTTCTGGCAGGAAAAGGCAGTTCCTACATATGATTGAACATAAAATCAAATCAGAAAATTTCTTTTGAAAATCGACCCCAAACAGGCATTACAGAGCTTGGTCAATGTGTGCTGCATATATTGACAACACACTGATTGTTTCTACATTCTGTTTACAAAATAACGCGATTCGCATGCAGTCACAAGAATGTTTGACAGGCAAACCGTTGTTCAGTGCCAGGGCGACCCCGGAGGCAATTCAGCATCTCTATTAGAGTCGTTTTGAGAAAGTTAGTGGAGTTCTGTAATGTTAATGTTCCCAGCAGTCCGCCTACAGCCAGCATCTCGTCTTCACACATTGATTTTCTTCACAGGTAGGGATAGGCGCACCACTGCGCCTAATGGTTCGGTATCTCGAGCACAAGGCTCAATTAGCTCCGATTACAGGGGTGAACAAAAATAGTGGTAAATCAACCACTAATCTATAGACACAAATTCACTGAACAGATGTAATTCGTCTTGCACATCAGGGAGTCAGTCCAGATACAGCTGTAGTTCGTCCTACACATCTAACATACTCCGCTCCATTCTACAGTCTATTGACGTGTATCCCAACACCAAGTATCTCACACACTCCCTCCATTCTACAGTCTACTGACGTGATTCCAAACACTAAGTATCTAACACACTCCGCTCCATTCTACAGTCTATTGGCGTGTATAACAACACCAAGTATCTAACATACTCCGCTCCATTCTACAGTCTATTGACGTGATTCCAAACACTAAGTATCTAACATACTCCGCTCCATTCTACAGTCTATTGACGTGTATCACAACACCAAGTATCTAACACTCTCCGCTCCATTCTACAGTCTATTGACGTGTATCACAACACCAAGTATCTAACACACTCCGCTCGATTCTACAGTCTATTGATGTGTATCCCAACATCAAGTATCTAACACTCTCCGCTCCATTCTACAGTCTATTGACGTGTATCACAACACCAAGTATCTAACACACTCCGCTCCATTCTACAGTCTATTGACGTGTATCCCAACACCAAGTATCTCACACACTACGCTCCATTCTACAGTCTATTGACGTGTATCCCAAAACCAAATATCTCACACACTACGCTCCATTCTACAGTCTATTGACGTGTATCACAACACCAAGTATCTAACACACTCCGCTCCATTCTTCAGTCTATTGACGTGTATCACAACACCAAGTATCTAACACACTCCGCTCCATTCTACAGTCTATTGACGTGTATCACAACACCAAGTATCTAACACACTACGCTCCATTCTACAGTCTATTGACGTGTATCACAACACCAAGTATCTAACACACTCCGCTCCATTCTACAGTCTATTGACGTGTATCCCAACACCAAGTATCTAACACACTACGCTCCATTCTACAGTCTATTGACGTGATTCCCAACACTAAGTATCTAACACACTCCATTCAGACACAGCATTATGACTCCGAACCGACCAGTCCAGTCGTGTATGAGCCTAGCCTCCTAATGTCGAGCGCCAGACAGCAGGGCGGCAACAAGTACCATATTTTTAACGTCTTTTGGTTAACCACCCGATGCCGTTAGTCGCCTCTTACGATAAGCATGGATTGCTGAAGATCAATTCTAACCAGAATCTTGACAGATAGATTGACTGCATGTTGACAAGTGATGACGAATCAGACGAACATGTTGACAACGGGTAACAAGTGATGACGAATCAGACGACCATGTTGACAACGGGTGACAAGTGATGACGAATCAGACGAACATGTTGACAACGGGTGACAAGTAATGACGAATCAAACGAACATGTTGACAACGGGTGACAAGTGATGACGAATCAGACGAACATGTTGACAACGGGTAACAAGTGAGGACGAATCAGACGAACATGTTGACAACGGGTGACTAGTGATGACGAATCAAACGAACATGTTGACAACGGGTGACAAGTGATGACGAATCAGACGAACATGTTGACAACGGGTGACAAGTGATGACGAATCAGACGAACATGTTGACAACGGGTGACAAGTGATGACGAATCAGACGAACATGTTGACAACGGGTGACAAATGATGACGAATCAGACGAACATGTTGACAACGGGTGACAAGTGATGACGAATCAGACGAACATGTTGACAACGGGTGACAAGTGATGACGAATCAGACGAACATGTTGACAACGGGTAACAAGTGATGACGAATCAGACGAACATGTTGACAACGGGTGACAAGTGACGACGAATCAGACGACCATGTTGACAACGGGTGACAAGGGATGACGAATCAGACGACCATGTTGACAACGGGTGACAAGGGATGACGAATCAGACGACCATGTTGACAACGGGTGACAAGTGATGACGAATCAGACGGACACGTTGACAACGGGTGACAAGTGATGACGAATCAGACGGACACTTTGACAACGGGTGACAAGTGATGACGAATCAAACGACCATGTTGACAACGGGTGACAAGTGATGACGAATCAGACGAACATGTTGACAACGGGTGACAAGTGATGACGAATCAGACAAACATGTTGACAACGGGTGACAAGTGATGACGAATCAGACGAACATGTTGACAACGGGTAACAAGTGAGGACGAATCAGACGAACATGTTGACAACGGGTGACTAGTGATGACGAATCAAACGAACATGTTGACAACGGGTGACAAGTGATGACGAATCAGACGAACATGTTGACAACGGGTGACAAGTGATGACGAATCAGACGAACATGTTGACAACGGGTGACAAGTGATGACGAATCAGACGAACATGTTGACAACGGGTGACAAATGATGACGAATCAGACGAACATGTTGACAACGGGTGACAAGTGATGACGAATCAGACGAACATGTTGACAACGGGTGACAAGTGATGACGAATCAGACGAACATGTTGACAACGGGTAACAAGTGATGACGAATCAGACGAACATGTTGACAACGGGTGACAAGTGACGACGAATCAGACGACCATGTTGACAACGGGTGACAAGGGATGACGAATCAGACGACCATGTTGACAACGGGTGACAAGGGATGACGAATCAGACGACCATGTTGACAACGGGTGACAAGTGATGACGAATCAGACGGACACGTTGACAACGGGTGACAAGTGATGACGAATCAGACGGACACTTTGACAACGGGTGACAAGTGATGACGAATCAAACGACCATGTTGACAACGGGTGACAAGTGATGACGAATCAGACGAACATGTTGACAACGGGTGACAAGTGATGACGAATCAGACAAACATGTTGACAACGGGTGACAAGTGATGACGAATCAGACGAATATGTTGACAACGGGTGACAAGTGATGACGAATCAGACGAACATGTTGACAACAGGTGACAAGTGATGACGAATCAGACAAACATGTTGACAACGGGTGACTAGTGATGACGAATCAGACAAACATGTTGACAACGGGTGACTAGTGATGACGAATCAGACGAACATGGTGACAACGGGTGACAAGTGATGACCAATCAAACGAACATGGTGACAACGGGTGAAGAATCCAGTGAGTTGAGCTTCAAACCAATCTGCGTCCTTCTGCATGTAAGAGAAGGGGGGGGGGGGGGGGGGGGTGGGGGAGTGGTCGGCCTAGTCGCAGTTCGCTGTGCAGAGCTGCGTCCCTTGGGCACGCCAGAAAACCTATGATTGTGGCTTCGCTGTTTCAAGTTTCTCAGCACCATACCCGTGCTCGTGGGTTTCGTTGGAGACCTGCATCACTTCGGGCTTTTCTCCCACATTAAGCTGACACGCCGCGATGTAACTGAAATAATGTTTAAAGCGGCGTTAAACACAATTCACTTACTCTTCTGCATGGAGGTTCTTGCTTTTTTAAAAATAAATATCTGCATATAAGAGGCCAATGTTTCTTCTTGTGCTTGCACGAGATCCACGCATATGTAGGCTATGAATGAAGGTCCATAGTTTATATCTACAATAAAATTATGAATCATTCAACGCAATCAATGTATTTCTGTGTAAGCCTTTGCAGGTATTTGAAAACCTCAGCGTGAGATTTTACCTTAATTCAGGTTAACTTACAAATTTGCAATTTGTTCACGAGCAATATGTAAACGGTACATGCAAGGCAACCCTCAACACGGCTGCGGCACACACACACACACACACACACACACACACACACACATCGTCTCGTCCGTACAACCCCTCCTTCACTGAACCACTCCCCCTTCCCCAGTCCCTCCCCCGCCCCACTTCACTTTCGCTATCTGCCGCAACCTGTGACATAGCTTCTTATCGTTGCATACTGCATAGTAGACTTGCAACAGTCGCTTATAGAACAAACCTCATACCCTCCACCGACGGGGCGCCCCTGTTGAGTGACGGCACAGGTGGAACCAGCAAACAGCGGAACACTTGGGAAAATGCTCGAAGGAAACGGAACATATACTATACTTCTTTCTCACTGAATTACCCCGAACTACATCTCAGTGGTTGAGCCAGTCTATGTTCAGTGAGATCAGAACAAGTTGCAATGACACTTACATCCTGGTGCCCTGCCGAGTCGTCTGCTTCGGTCTATTTTGAGGACTGCAGCAGAAGCGAGATCATCTTCTCCGGGGCTTGCTTTCTAACCTGTATAACTGTGTGTGTGGTGTTGTAATGGTGCACGCCTGGGATGAGAGGGGAGGGGTAGAAACAAGTGGCTCACCACCAGCAGATGCATGCGGGGTTCAAGCCATTCACCGTCTGTACATACAAGCGTATGTAGTAACGCTCAGCGCTGTGTCTCGCTTTCGCCGTAGCTGCAGTGCTGCAGCGCTTTAATACAGCAGTATGCAGCAACTTCTAATCTATAGAGTCCTGTGCAGTTACGGCAGACATATAGAGATGTTATTCAGCAGTTCTATCTGCCGTGGCGGTAGATTTATAAAGAGTGTTGGTATTATACAGCAGCTCTATCTGCCGTGGCGGTTGATTTATAAAGCGTGTTGGTATTATAGAGCAACTGTATCTGCAGTGATGGTAGATGTATAGAGAGTGTTGGTATTATAGAGCAGCTCTATCTGCAGTGATGGTAGATGTATAAAGAGTGTTGGTATTATACAGCCACTCTATCTGCAGTGATGGTAGATTTATAGAGAGTGTTGATATTATACAGCAACTCTATCTAGTGATGGTAGATTAATAGAGAGTGTTGGTATTATACAGCAACCCTATCTACAGTGATGGTAGATGTATAGAGAGTGTTGGTATTATAGAGCAACTGTATCTGCAGTGATGGTATATTTATAGAGAGTGTTGCCATTATACAGCAACTCTATCTAGTGATGGTAGATTTATAGAGAGTGTTGGTATTATACGGCAACTTTACCTGCAGTGATGGTAGATTTATAAAGAGTGTTGGTATTATACAGCAACCCTATTTGCAGTGATGGTAGATGTATAGAGAGTGTTGATATTATACAGCAACTCTATCTGCAGTGACGGTAGATGTATAGAGAGTGTTGGTATTAAACAGCAGCTCTATCTGCAGTGATGACAGATTTATAAAGAGTGTTGGTATTATACAGCCACTCTATCTAGTGATGGTAGATTTATAGAGAGTGTTGGTATTAAACAGCAGCTCTATCTGCAGTGATGACAGATTTATAGAGAGAGTTGGTATTATACAGCAACTTTACCTGCAGTGATGGTAGATTTATAAAGAGTGTTGGTATTATACAGCAACCCTATCTGCAGTGATGGTAGATGTATAGAGAATGTTGGTATTATACAGCAACTTTATCTGCAGTGATGGTAGATGTATAGAAAGTGTTGATATTATACAGCAACTCTATCTGCAGTGACGGTAGATGTATAGAGAGTGTTGGTATTAAACAGCAGCTCTATCTGCAGTGATGACAGATTTATAAAGAGTGTTGGTATTATACAGCCACTCTATCTAGTGATGGTAGATTTATAGAGAGTGTTGGTATTAAACAGCAGCTCTATCTGCAGTGATGACAGATTTATAGAGAGAGTTGGTATTATACAGCAACTTTACCTGCAGTGATGGTAGATTTATAAAGAGTGTTGGTATTATACAGCAACCCTATCTGCAGTGATGGTAGATGTATAGAGAATGTTGGTATTATACAGCCACTCTATCTAGTGATGGTAGATTTATAGAGAGTGTTGGTATTAAACAGCAGCTCTATCTGCAGTGATGACAGATTTATAGAGAGAGTTGGTATTATACAGCAACTTTACCTGCAGTGATGGTAGATTTATAAAGAGTGTTGGTATTATACAGCAACCCTATCTGCAGTGATGGTAGATGTATAGAGAATGTTGGTATTATACAGCAACCCCATCTGCAGTGATGGTAGATGTATAGAGAATGTTGGTATTATACAGCAACTCTATCTGCAGTGATGGTAGATGTATAGAGAGTGTTGATATTATACAGCAACTCTATATGCAGTGACAGTATATTTATAGAGAGTGTTGGTATTATACAGCAACTTTATCTGCATTGATGGTAGATGTATAGAGAGTGTTGGTATTATACAGCAACCCCATCTGCAGTGATGGTAGATGTATAGAGAGTGTTGGTATTATACAGCAACCCCATCTGCAGTGATGGTAGATGTATAGAGAATGTTGGTATTATACAGCAACTCTATCTGCAGTGATGGTAGATGTATAGAGAGTGTTGATATTATACAGCAACTCTATATGCAGTGACAGTATATTTATAGAGAGTGTTGGTATTATACAGCAACTTTATCTGCAGTGATGGTAGATGTATAGAAAGTGTTGATATTATACAGCAACTCTATCTGCAGTGACGGTAGATGTATAGAGAGTGTTGGTATTAAACAGCAGCTCTATCTGCAGTGATGGTAGATGTATAGAGAGTGTTGGTATTATACAGCAACCCCATCTGCAGTGATGGTAGATGTATAGAGAGTGTTGGTATTATACAGCAACCCCATCTGCAGTGATGGTAGATGTATAGAGAATGTTGGTATTATACAGCAACTCTATCTGCAGTGATGGTAGATGTATAGAGAGTGTTGATATTATACAGCAACTCTATATGCAGTGACAGTATATTTATAGAGAGTGTTGGTATTATACAGCAACTTTATCTGCAGTGATGGTAGATGTATAGAAAGTGTTGATATTATACAGCAACTCTATCTGCAGTGACGGTAGATGTATAGAGAGTGTTGGTATTAAACAGCAGCTCTATCTGCAGTGATGACAGATTTATAAAGAGTGTTGGTATTATACAGCCACTCTATCTAGTGATGGTAGATTTATAGAGAGTGTTGGTATTAAACAGCAGCTCTATCTGCAGTGATGACAGATTTATAGAGAGAGTTGGTATTATACAGCAACTTTACCTGCAGTGATGGTAGATTTATAAAGAGTGTTGGTATTATACAGCAACCCTATCTGCAGTGATGGTAGATGTATAGAGAATGTTGGTATTATACAGCAACCCCATCTGCAGTGATGGTAGATGTATAGAGAATGTTGGTATTATACAGCAACTCTATCTGCAGTGATGGTAGATGTATAGAGAGTGTTGATATTATACAGCAACTCTATATGCAGTGACAGTATATTTATAGAGAGTGTTGGTATTATACAGCAAATTTATCTGCATTGATGGTAGATGTATAGAGAGTGTTGGTATTATACAGCAACCCCATCTGCAGTGATGGTAGATGTATAGAGAGTGTTGGTATTATACAGCAACCCCATCTGCAGTGACAGTATATTTATAGAGAGTGTTGGTATTATACAGCAACTTTATCTGCATTGATGGTAGATGTATAGAGAGTGTTGGTATTATACAGCAACCCTATCTGCAGTGATGGTAGATGTATAGAGAGTGTTGGTATTATACAGCAACCCCATCTGCAGTGATGGTAGATGTATAGAGAATGTTGGTATTATACAGCAACTTTATCTGCAGTGATGGTAGATGTATAGAAAGTGTTGATATTATACAGCAACTCTATCTGCAGTGATGGTAGATGTATAGAGAGTGTTGATATTATACAGCAACTCTATATGCAGTGACAGTATATTTATAGAGAGTGTTAGTATTATACAGCAACTTTATCTGCAGTGATGGTAGATGTATAGAGAGTGTTGATATTATACAGCAACTTTATCTGCAGTGATGGTAGATTTATAAAGAGTGTTGGTATTATACAGCAACCCCATCTGCAGTGATGGTAGATGTATAGAGAATGTTGGTATTATACAGCAACCCCATCTGCAGTGATGGTAGATGTATAGAGAATGTTGGTATTATACAGCAACCCCATCTGCAGTGATGGTAGATGTATAGAGAGTGTTGGTATTATACAGCAACCCCATCTGCAGTGATGGTAGATGTATAGAGAATGTTGGTATTATACAGCAACTTTATCTGCAGTGATGGTAGATGTATAGAGAGTGTTTCATATTATACACCAACTTTATCTGCAGTGATGGTAGATGTATAGAGAGTGTTGGTATTGTACAGCAACTTTATCTGCAGTGATGGTAGATTTATAGAGAGTGTTGGTATTATACAGCCACTCTATCTGCAGTGATGGTAGATGTATAGAGAGTGTTGGTATTAAACAGCAGCTCTATCTGCAGTGATGACAGATTTATAAAGAGTGTTGGTATTATACAGCAACTTTATCTGCAGTGGTGGTAGATGTATAGAGAGTGTTGGTATTATACAGCAACTCTATCTGCAGTGATGGTATATTTATAAGAGTGTAGGTCTTATGCAACACTGTTGCAGTTCTCGTTCATTGTACTATTAAAGTTAACGGCCTTTAACAATGCGTAAATATATACGACATATGTTGCGCAATCATTTTCTTATTGTGCTTATGAAAGCTAGATTACATACTCTATTCTTTGTTTGAACTTCCCCATTACACACATTAAAACGATTTCTTGAAGGTACATTGTACAAGTCACACCTGTTTATTTACCTTCTCAACTCTCACAGGTAAGGTACACCCCTGTTTATTTACCTTCTCAACAGTCACAGATAAGGTACATACCTGTTTATTTACCTTCTCAACAGTCACAGGTAAGGCACATACCTGTTTATGTACCTTCTCAACAGTCACAGGTAAGGTACATACTTGTTTGTGTACCTTCTCAGCAGTCACAGTTCAGGCACATACCTGTTTATTTACCTTCTCAACAGTCACAGGTAAGGTACATACCTGTTTGTGTACCTTCTCAACAGTCGCAGGTAAGGCACATACCTGTTTATTTACCTTCTCAACAGTCACAGGTAAGGTACATACCTGTTTGTGTACCTTCTCAACAGTCACAGGTAAGGCACATACCTGTTTATTCACCTTCTCAGCAATCACAGGTAAGGTACACACGTTTATTTACCTTCTCAACAGTCACAGGTAAGGCACATACCTGTTTATTTACCTTCTCAACAGTCACAGGTAAGGTACACACGTGTTCATTTACCTTCTCAACAATCGCAGGTAAGGCACATACCTGTTTATGTACCTTCTCAACAGTCGCAGGTAAGGCACATACCTGTTGATTTACCTGAAAACATGTCAGTGGAACATTTCCATACATGATCTTATATAACTTGCCAGTTTTAATAGAGTTGGCTTATAAGTAATGGACATCAAATGAGAGAATTTTACGGCAGAAGGATACATACAGTAGTATTGAGGCAAAAACTTGTTTCTAATTTCTGAGAGTTTTGGACATTCTAATAAAAAGTGCATTTCATCACATATAAAAATTTTACACAATGTACATTTTCTTTCCTCTCTCACAATATTATACCATCTTCCTGTTTCAATGGGTAATCTATGATTTGCTGTTCTAAAACGAGCAAGAGAGATGCGTAAGGTGATTGGTAGTTCTAGTAAATAAGGTTCTAGAGATGGTAACTCTTTAAACATGTTATAATAGTAACCTTTAGATGAATTTTCCTTTGATTCTCGCCATCTTTGCAGAAAATTATCAATGAGAACATGTTTCACATTTTGTTTCAACCATGCGGCACTAATAAAGGTTTGAGACAGCCAAATGTAATTAAAGCCTATATTTTGAAGAATGCATTTTACTTCTTTTAATAGTGGGAAATGGTAATCTGGATTTGCAATGGACATTTGAAACATAAGTTTATATACTATACTAGAAAGGCTAGTTTGTGATGATGTTAGCTTGCACCAATATGAAATCATTCTTATCTTAATGAAAATGCTGAGAGGATACCTCCCTAGTTCACCATATACCATGTAATCGGGTGTTGACTGTTTTAACTTGAGAATATATTTACAAAATTTAAGATGTACACGTTCAATGACAACAGCATTTTCAAAACCCCACAACTCAGATCCATATAACAATACTGGCTGAACAAGTTGATCAAATAATTTCAGTTGACAGTCAATAGGAATTTCTAATATTCTAATTTTACGAAATACAGCGTACATTGCTCTAGATGCCTGATCTGTCAGTCTCTTTAGTGCCTTACAGAATCTACCAGTGTTTGTAAATAAAATACCAAGGTAAACATATTCTTTAACAACATGAAGAAACGAGCCATTTAGCATAAACTTGAAGACTCTATTTGTGGAGCGCTTGGCAAAAATAACAACTTTCGTTTTGTCAACATTGACTTTAAGTTTCCAGATAGTACAATATTCTTCAAATATAGTGAGACACTTTCTTAAATCTTCTGGGCTTTCGGCCATTAAAACAGTATCGTCGGCATACAAAATGAGAAAAAGTTTTATGTACAGTTCAAGTGAATCTATGAAAAGGTTATTTACATTATGCAGTCCTTCAAAGTCATTTTCAGATAAAAATTGTTCAAGGTCATTAAGGTACAAAGCAAACAGGAAAGGTGACAAATTTTCACCTTGTCTTACACCAATTTGACATGGGAAGAAACCTGACACCTTGTTATTATGTGTAACACAAGATTTGATATTTTGATACATATTATATATGACATTAAAACATTTTCCTTTGATATTAGACTTTATCATTTTTGTCCACAGACCACACCTCCATACTGTATCGAAAGCTTTGCTAAAATCGACGAAAACACAATACAACTTCTTATTAAGGTTTCTATAGATATCAATGAGAGCTTTAAGAATAAACATATTGTCAATTGTTGAGTATTTTTTTCTAAATCCTGCTTGCGCTTCGCTTATCAGCAAACCCACAATCACAGGTTTCTGGCGTGCCTAAGGGACGCAACTCTGCACAGCGAATTGCGGCGCCTTAGACGACTGGGTCACACATGCCCCCGAAAGCCACCGGAATGCGATCAGGTAGCAGGTACCAGGCACCTTCCCAAAGACTGGCCTTGATTTAGACAACCCGATTTAGTATATTGGTTTTTTTCACCTCTCTTTCTTACACTTTATTACCAAGTGTATGATGAATACATCGTTTGACCATTAGCAGAAACTAAACGGTCCGAATCTGTGGGTAATGCTTGTTCCAGTTCTAGATTAGTGAGCTAGCAGTCCCCATGGCTGTTGGGAGTATGTAATGTGTTTCAGGTTGTAAGCTACTTTGGGAGGTGGAGGGAGCGAGAGGGATTCCAGATGGGTGAACCTTCGCCCGGGACTGAGTTTTGGACAAACACAAGATGGCGGGCGAGCTTCTCCCCCGTCTGGATGTCATCAGGCGAATACGCTCTGCAACCTGTTTTACACATCATCTCCCTACCTCCTTGCATCAGACCATGTATTACATGCAGGCTGTGGTCTCCTTGCATCAGACCATTGATGACATGCAGGTTGTGGTCTCCTTGCATCAGACCATTTATTATATGTAGGCTGTGGTCGCCATGCATCAAACCATGTATTACATGCAAGCTTTTATCTCCCTGCATCAGACCATGTATTATATGCAAGCTTTTATCTCCCTGCATCAGACCATTTATTACATGTAGGCTGTGATCTCCCTGCATCAGACCATTTATTACATGCAGGCTGTGGTCTCCATGCATCAGACCATTTATTATACGTAGGCTGTGGTCTCCCTGCATCAGACCATGCATTATTTGTAGGCTGTGGTCTCCATGCATCAGACCATGTATCATATGTAGGGTGTGGTCTCCCTGCATCAGACCATGTATTATATATGAGAGTGATCTCCCTGCATCAGACCATGTATTTTATGTAGGCTGTGGTCTCCTTGCATCAGGCCATGTATTATAAGTAGGCTGTGGTCTCCTTGCATCAGCCCATTTATTATATGTAGGCTGTGGTCTCCATGCATCAGACCATGTATCACATGTAGGCTGTTGTATCCATGCATCAGACCATGTATTATATGTAGGCTGTGGTCTCCATGCATCAGACCATGTATCATATGTAGGCTGTGGTCTCCATGCATCAGACCATGTACTATATGTAGGCTGTGGTCTCCATGCATCAGACCATGTAACATATGTAGGCTGTGGTCTCCTTGCATCAGACCATGTATTATATGTAGTCAGTTGTCTCCCTTCATTAGACCATGTATCATATGTAGGCTGTGGTCTCCTTGCATCAGACCATGTATTATATGTAGGCTGTTGTCTCCCTTCATTAGACCATGTACTATATGTAGGCTGTGGTCTCCTTGCATCAGACCATGTATTATATGTAGGCAGTGGTCTCCTTGTATCAGACCATGTATTATATGTAGGCTGTGGTCTCCCTGCATCAGACCATGTTTTATATGTAGGCTGTGGTCTGCATGCATCAGACCATGTATTACATGTAGGCTGTGGTCTCCTTGCATCAAACCATGTACTATATGTAGGCTGTGGTCTCCCTGCATCAGACCATGTACTATTTGTAGGCTGTGGTCTCCTTGCATCAAACCATGTACTTTATGTAGGCTGTGGTCTCCTTGCATCAGGCCATGTATTATATGTAGGCTGTTGTCTCCCTTCATTAGACCATGTACTATATGTAGGCTGTGGTCTCCTTGCATCAGACCATGTACTATATGTAGGCTGTGGTCTCCTTGCATCAGGCCATGTATTATATGTAGGCTGTTGTCTCCCTTCATTAGACCATGTACTATATGTAGGCTGTGGTCTCCTTGCATCAGACCATGTATTATATGTAGGCAGTGGTCTCCTTGCATCAGGCCATGTATTATATGTAGGCTGTTGTCTCCCTTCATTAGACCATGTACTATATGTAGGCTGTGGTCTCCTTGCATCAGACCATGTACTATATGTAGGCAGTGGTCTCCTTGCATCAGGCCATGTATTATATGTAGGCTGTTGTCTCCCTTCATTAGACCATGTATTATATGTAGGCTGTTGTCTCCCTTCATTAGACCATGTATTATATGTAGGCTGTGGTCTCCTTGTATCAGACCATGTATTATATGTAGGCTGTGGTCTACCTGCATCAGACCATGTATTATATGTAGGCTGTGGTCTGCATGCATCAGACCATGTATTACATGTAGGCTGTGGTCTCCTTGCATCAAACCATGTACTATATGTAGGCTGTGGTCTCCCTGCATCAGACCATGTACTATATGTAGGCTGTGGTCTCCTTGCATCAAACCATGTACTTTATGTAGGCTGTGGTCTCCTTGCATCAGGCCTTGTATTATATGTAGGCTGTTGTCTCCCTTCATTAGACAGAGGCCGTGGGGTAGCCTAGTGGCTAAAGCGTTTGCTAGTCAAGCCGAATTCCCCACATGGGCACAATGTGTGAAGCCTATTTCTGGTGTCCCACTGTTATATTGCTGGAACTTTGTTAAAAGTGGTGTAAAACAATACTCACTCATTCCCTGCATCAGACACATGTATTATATGTAGGCTGTGGTCTCCCTGTACCAGATCCTTTATATCATTTGCAGGATGTTGTCTCCCTGCAGTGTCCCATATATTATATTGCACTTGTTATCACGAACCAGGTGCCTTTACAGACCCGACTGCAGGACTGGTGATGTTTGGAAGATTTATGAGCATTAAGGTGATAAACTCGGTATCACCGATTGAGGCCCACAACTCCGGACACTGCAGAGACCACACAACATTATGCAGTCTCCAGTGAAGGTAAACATATCAAGATGTTAATCTCAGCCAGAAGTTCAAAATGTTGCACAGGCAATTCATACTGCCCATTTTTTTTATTGTTTTACTTGCATGATAAAAAAAGAGAAGTTGCTTGTCTTCAGACAACATTTTTATTTATTTTATGATTACAAAGTATGTTTAGGTCAACACAAGGCTGTGAAATATCAACAATAGCTTGCTTGCTGTGCGTGCTGTGCATGGGGGAGGAGTGCTCTTTAAAGCCTGCAATGTCGACATCGAGTGAATAAATTTTTTACCAAAACCTGTGATGAGATTACATATAGAGAATCTCACCCGAGTATCTTTTGATATCAAATATATCAACATGAGTTGATAAAAGTGGAAAAACTCTGAGGCTTGCCGAGGATTTTTGCCACTTTTATCAACGAGTGTTGATATATTTGATATCAAAAGACATGAGGGTGAGATTTTATTTATCATCCAACATCATTCTTCCAACTTTTTCAATTTGTAGACAGTAATTAGCAGTGTCTGCAGTGTAAAAAGTACTGCTAACAGCTTCACCAGCAGAGCCATTAATGATGTCATTTGATTGTGATGTCATGGTAACCAGTGATGTCATAGTGGTCTGCAAAGCATTGTGATGTAATTTCATTGCAGTGATATCTCCTGCATATCTCCTGTGGGAGCCAGTTTTGGATGATAAATTGGTGTTCAGTGAAACTAGATCAAACCAATCAAAAGTGAACACAAATACCGTATTTGACGTAATAAGCGCCCCGTTCTAATAAGCGCCCATGGCGATATTTGCTGATATATTGACTAGTGAACAATCCCAATTAGCACCCCTTCTGATTGATCAATGTACACAAGACTTATTTATTCGTGTATAATACGCATTCGTGTGTTATATGCACCCTTAATTATGGGCAATTAAATTCTGGATAAATATATCTGTAATGTATAACACACACAGACTTTTATTTTGTATCATTTCAGTCTGTCAGCATAAACCACGAAATTTACAATCTTTCAACTCTATTTTTTTTTCCAAAATGTTATTCTAATAAGAGCCCCCTATTTCAAATTTTGAGAGCGCCCTGGGCGCTTATTATGTCGAATACGTGCTTCAGCACTTTACTTTTCAAAAGGACACTGGCCTTATTCTTTGCTCCAAGCACTGAGTGTAAGAAGCGAATCAACCTTCTCAGGAAACAAAACTCAGAAATCTCAGAACTTGAGCATGTTGGGAGATGGGCAAGGTCGTTTGTGTTGGACATTACTGAGCTGATATAGTGGCATGTGGGTGGGTGTGCACGGCTGCAGCTTTCAGCTACAATGACATAGGACATGCATTGTATTCACTTTACATGTTGGGAATAGAACCTGGTGTGAGAGAAGTGATCACAGAACCTGGGGCTAAGCTGGTGACCAGAGCTAGTGGCCATTGGTCACTGCGGTGTCATCACAACTAGCAACCATGGGGCTAAGCTGGTGACCAGAGCTAGTGGCCATTGGTCACTGCGGTGTCATCACAACTAGCAACCATGGGGCTAAGCTGGTGACCAGAGCTAGTGGCCATTGGTCACTGCGGTGTCATCACAACTAGCAACCATGGGGCTAAGCTGGTGACCAGAGCTAGTGGCCATTGTCACTTCGGTGTCATCACAACCAGCAACCATGGGGCTAACCTAGTGACTTCGGTGTCATCACAATCAGCCTTAGAAATTCATTTTTTTCTCATCACAAGGTCTTGCATAAACTTTTTTTCACTAATCCTCAGAATTTGTAGCTGGTCTCTTGTGAACAAAACAAAAATATTCACCACTATTACATTTTCGTTCAGTTTTATTAAGTTCCAAGTTCCAGTCAGTTTGGTCTCTACTGGAAGATTTGCAACACTTTAGATAAAATCTTTGGAAATTTAATTAAGGTAACAAACAAATGGGCACCAAAGTAGTATTAAACAAATGAGTGAGTGAGTGAGTGTAGATTTTAAGTGTCTTTCTGCAAGCAGCCAGCAATGTCATATTGTGATGCTACATTTTCAAAACTAAGGTTGTTATATAAAACATTGATTCAAAGAAAGTTTCTAAGAATCATAAAACAATAAAATGTATATTTTTATTTATGCAAAATAATGACATTACTAAAAAGTGTGACACAAACAAAAATCATGTCCATTTATTCGATCTTTCAGACCATTTTTACCTACAGCAACTATCATAACTTATGACTTTCATGTTGTTTACCATTGTTTCTGTTGATGTATTTTTTTGCAAAAACATGTCTGTAAGAGAATGTCTCTGATTTTCAGCTTAAAGGCTTTCACATAATCATGATACTAAAAGAATTGGGGCAGTCATTCTAATCCCAAGCAGAGCTGACCCTGACCCTGACCCTGACCCTTTCATTCAGGGGAGTTAACTCTGTCACAACCACTGTGGTATCTAGGTAAACCTTGTTCAGAATAAGAATGCCATCAGATAACGAGACTGGGTCATACTGCTTTATATACATGTTCAGGGGACAATCTAAAAGTGAATGAGTTGGAACATGTATAAACATGTATAAGAGTGTGAAATGGTTGTATTGTCCGTGTTCGCGAGTCAAGTCAAACCTCAAGAGTCCTGTCCTCCTCAAGGTGAAGATTATAGAGTGAAATACACCTGTATGAATAGCACTAAAACATCAGCAAACAGCCATTTGGCAATCCTACAGCCGCAACGAATTATATCACTTTTCACATCAGTATTTGGTATAAGTCAGCTTTGTTGGTTCTGTAGTGAAATACAAATGATCAATCCGATCCTAAAATCGATACAGCAAATATTGCAGTAACCAACCGTCACCAACCGCTGTGAACACCGACATGCCTGCGCACTTGTTGTCTGGGGCCATGGTACAGATAGGAGAGTTATAAACAACACATTCAGATCTCATTGTCACAGTACTAAAGCCCAAACAAGACACTTAACAACCTTTGCAACGCTGTTAACAAAAGAAATATATATGTGTATGAGTAACCTGATACAAAACTTTCCACTGACAACATTGCTACAAGTATTAACAATGTAAGCATTTTATCAGCTGGTCTGTTCTGCTTATCAGCGGCTGGGCTGTCGGTGATATTTAACTTAGTTATTTGAGGTGACAGTTGGGGCGCTCTCACGCACACCACATAAATTATGTCTCAGTCCCACTTTGTAGACATGTGTTGTCATACCTGTAAATTCACCATGGATTTGTGCATGAGTAGTGTCAGGCCTCAAGTCGTTCTGTGCTACCCTTTACAAGGTTATAAAAATTAGGAGTGAACTCTAGGTTATGGAGGGTTTTCCTATTCAACTTGGCCAGGGATAGACACAGACACCAGTTTGAGACTAGTAGCTTTTTGTCCCAAAATCTGGGGCAGTCGGGGAAGCCTAGAGGTTAAGGCGTTTGCTCGACACGCCAAAGACCCGGGTTCGATTCCCAACATGGGTACAATGTGTGAAGCCCATGAGTGGGGTCCCCGGCGTGATATTGCTGGAATATTGCTAAAAGTGATGTAAAACTACTCACTCACTCACTATCCCAAAATCTATTTTTTTTACATAACCCCTTGCCCGAAATGACCTGCGGACTAGTTGGATATGGCCAATGGAGTCTACCCCTGTTGGCTCAAACAAGTTTTGTGCATTTCATCTATAAGGTCCAAATATTTGTAAGCTCAGAATAAACAAATATAGGGTCTGAAGGAGTGAATGACAATGCTAATTCAGGTAAGCTCATTCTCTGCAAAAACCTTGAACTGGACACACAACAGAAGTTATTCTTGTGAGACATAGTTTATTTGGTTATCCTCATTCACACATTGATTAACACATGTATTCATTATGCACTTTCAGAACCCGTCATGATAAAAGTACATTACAACTCATGCTTGTTATCTGGCTATTTACACCTTTTGGCACAGCATCATTCAAATAAGGGACCGATCATTTAGTATTCTGGGGGGAACCCTGGAATGTTTTTTGAAAAAAATGATTTGTCCCAGAAAATAAATGGAAAAAATTGTGTTTATGTTTAACTTAAAGAGGAAACTTGTACACTTGACATGGTTGATGTTCTCAATGAAATATTGAGGGAATGGTATGTTTCAAAGCGGTGACCGAAAAAATAATTTCAAAGAAACCTCCCAGGCTGTCCCACCAACCACCCTGACCATCCGAATACTTAATGGTTGGGCCATATATCATAATACAACATGTATACAATTAAGCCATGGGAACAAAACCAACTCAAAACTATGTAAAGGGGATGGATCTGATCTGGAAGTATCTCTAACCACTAGGACATACATATATCTGCAGTGTGACCACCAACTCCGTGGCCGGTGGCTGGAGTCAAGTGCATCTTCCTGAGGTGTCAGATTCCTTCGTACAGAGGTCAAGGACACTAGAAACAATGTACCTGGTGTGACTTTGTGAAAACAGTATTGAGAAATACCATTGCCTTTAGCTGAACATACCATCGCCATGTGATAAAACCTCCTATATTGTTAACTCTACTCCCACTATTGCCATGTGATAACACCTCCTATATTGTTAACTCTACTCCCACTATTGCCATGTGATAACACCTCCTATATTGTTAACTCTACTCCTACTATTGCCATGTGATAACAACTGTATTGCTGACTATGTTGTTGACTTTACTCCTACTATTTCCACGGGTTAAAACGCCATCTCAAGCAATCCCAACCTGTCTCCAAGAAGCTCCATGTGGACAGAGCACTTAACGTGGCAGCTTATCAGACCCAAATCAAAAGCATCTGCAGAGAGGAACTCAATGTAACCTGGCTCCAAGAGTCAGAAGGATGTATAAACCAAGAGCTCTACATGGCTCCAAGTTATAAGGATGTTTAGCATGAGGGTGACGGCTCCACCTACTCTGGCTCCAAGTCATAAGACCTGGGAGTTCCATATGGCTCGAAGTCAGAAGGATGTTTAACCTGAGAGCTCTACCTAACCTGGCTCCACTTGGATCTGTGTAATTCTGTCTGGCTCCTCCACACAACCTGCAATGAAATTAGAAAAACTTGTTATAAAGAATTATGAACTTTAAATATTTAATGCATCACTTAATTCTCTGTTTGGTTCAGTTTTTAGCAATATTGCAACAATATAAAGACGATGAGCCCCCTAGGGGATCCTGGTTAGACAAGGCCCAAGGACCCTTTTGTTGGTCATAAGAGATGTCCAAACTGGATCAGAATATCAGGCTCTGTGACTTGCCCGATCATGTGATTTACCTGGCACAGGCATGATTATTAAGAGTTAGTGAGTGAGTGAATTGTTTAATGCCGCTTTTAGTAATATTACAGCAATATCATGGCGGATGATACAAGAAATGAGCTTCACACATTGTACCCATGTGGGGAACTGAACCCGGGTCTTCGGCGTGACAAGCGAACACTTTACCCGCTTGGCTACCCGACCGCCCTGATTATAGACATGGCAGGGGACAGACTTGAACTCCTGGCCTACCCACTGGCCCATGCATCAGACAAATTGTCTCGGCATATGTTGCCCCTTGTTTAACTCCCTGCAGAGTACAGCCCACCTGTGACCTGACATTATTCAACACTAAGACTAGGAAACTCTCCATAAGGAAGTCAGCAGCACTCTAAAACTCTTTCCCCGATTAGTCCGAACACATTTTTTCACAAAAGATTTATTTCCACAAAATAATGTCGTAGATTACAAGCCAGGGATTAGCAACATGAGCTGTGTCCACTATTCCTGAAAACAGCAGCTCAGCCTCCATGGATTGGCTGGCTGGGTTAGCCAAAACTCACTTTATGATTCTCTGTAATGCTTCCTGATGGTTTCCGTGATTTCTTTTCAAAGAAGTAAGCCGTGATATCATGTTTTGAAAAAGGAAATATAAGTAGAGTTTGACAAAGTTACCGTATAAACATGTCACAGTGAATATATATCAGCATAGACATACTGTATGATAACAGAGGCCATGTATCAGCATAGACACACTGTGTGGTAACAGAGGACATGTATCAGTATAGACACACTGTGTGGTAACAGAGGACATGTATCAGCATAGACACAGTGTGTGATAACAGAGGACATGTATCATCATAGACACAGTGTGTGATAACAGAGGACATGTATCAGCATAGACACAGTGTGTGATAACAGAGGACATGTATCAGCATAGACACTGTGTGATAACAGAGGACATGTATCAGTATAGACACACTGTGTGATAACAGAGGGCATGCATCAGCATAGACACAGTGTGTGATAACAGAGGACATGTATCAGTATAGACACACTGTATGATAACAGAGGACATGTATCAGCATAGACCCACTGTATGGTAACAGAGGACATGTATCAGTATAGACACAGTGTGTGATAACAGAGGACATGTATCAGCATAGACACACTGTATGATAACAGAGGCCATGTATCAGCATTGACACACTGTGTGATAACAGAGGCCATGTATCAGTATAGACACAGTGTGTGATAACAGAGGCCATGTATCAGCATAGACACAGCGTGTGATAACAGCGGACATGTATCAGTATAGACACAGTGTGTGATAACAGAGGACATGTATCAACATAGACACAGTGTGTGATAACAGAGGACATGTATCAGCATAGACACTGTGTGATAACAGAGGACATGTATCAGTATAGACACAGTGTGTGATAACAGAGGGCATGCATCAGCATAGACACAGTGTGTGATAACAGAGGACATGTATCAGTATAGACACACTGTGTGATAACAGAGGACATGTATCAGTATAGACACAGTGTGTGATAACAGAGGACATGTATCAGCATAGACACAGTGTGTGATAACAGAGGACATGTATCAGCATAGACACAGTGTGTGATAACAGAGGACATGTATCAGTATAGACACACTGTGTGATAACAGAGGGCATGTATCAGCATAGACACACTGTGATAACAGAGGGCATCTAGCAGCATAAATATACTGTATGATAACTATTTCCAAACCTTTCATCTGTTTTCAAATATAAATCAATGTGACAACCTAGTACAGTGTTCCCTCGTTTTTGCACCCTTCAATATAGTGCTAACTCGGTTATAGCGCACGGTAAAGCATGGCTCCCAAAATTAACTAACATTTTCAATAAACACAAGTTTTCCAATGACGTGATGTTTTCCCCCATCTCAGGAAACATTATCAGTTGATCACCACGATCACGTAACACCAGAAATACCAGTCAACAAATCCGAACTGAAGTATGCAATTTAATCCTATTATTATAATATCTGGTAATAAAAAAATGTTCATTGATTATCTGGACTAATGTTTCCATTATATTTTTTTAATTATATTCAAAATTTCATTCAATAATTATAACAATGTTTACAATAATTTCGGCAAAATCGTATGCGAAGTGATCGGCAGATCGCACAACTCACCGTTATTTACAGCAACCACGGTCAGATTACCGCTATTGATGCCTTGAAACGAACTTAACTACAATAACATGAAAAATCTGGCATTTTTTAACTTATTTTGAGCAGTATATGAAACACACTTCTCCATCTTAATTCATCTCAACTTAAACTACAGTAAACTACGGTTATAACGAACTCAAAGGGACTACTAATTTTAGTTCGTTATAACCGTAGTTCGTTATAAGTACATATACAGCATGACTACAGCAAGTAGTTGGGACCAAAAAGTAAGTTCGTTATATCCGACAGTTCGTTATAAGCGTGTTCGTTATAACCGTAGTTTACTGTAAATATTTTTTTTTACAAAAGTCAATAACTACCATATGATCATACTTTTGAAAGGCATGCATTCTGAAACATACAATCACAAGACAATACTTGGCCATGGTTATTAATCCAACAGATAGCTGACAAGGCAAGACATTTTCCAGACAATTTCCGAGAGAGGAAACATTTACCTAATCAAACAAAAGTTGAAGCTATAGGAGACTTCCCTATAGGATCATTGATGTTTGACTCCTGACTCACAATGCTATCTACTATCACCAATAGCAGTATTGCGTTATCAGTATGTATGAGGACACAGTATTGCTGCCTACAACAACCGGGGAGCCCACCTGGAAGGTGCGCGGTACGCGACCGCTGTGTGTGACATTTATACTCCAATCAATCACCCATGAATAACCAGCCATTGAAATTAGCTGGCCTGATCGGGTATAACTTGAAGGAATTATATGATAAGACAAATTGTAAGTTGAAACTACCTTAAATGCTTAATAGGAATTTAACCAGGTGACAATAAGTATTAAAGAGGTTATGGCGGTTTTCAATTCATAAAACTGAATAGTTTTATTGTTATATTCTGTTTGTGTGCTATTATCTATAATTAAGTGTATCACATGAACAACTATGAATATATGATAGACATGTTAGTGTCCAATTATTTGTAAATGATTCTCAAAATTATATAATTAAAAATTAGATTAACTGCAACCAAAAAATTATGCGTCTGGGGAGATATGTGTCTGTATTTACTATCATGGAGAACTTAGTGGCCTGCCTTGTAGTCCCAGTTCAATATACCGTAGAGTACACAAGGAGGAGATATGTGTCTGTATTCCCTACTAACATGGAGAACTTAGAGTGGCCTGCCTTGTAGTCCCAGTTCAATATACCGTATAGAACACGAGCGGGGAGATATGTGTCTGTATTCCCCACTATCATGGAGAAGTTAGAGTGGCCTGCCTTGTAGTCCCAGTTCAATATACCGTATAGAACACGAGGGGGGAGATATGTGTCTGTATTCCCCACTATCATGGAGAAGTTAGAGTGGCCTGCCTTGTAGTCCCAGTTCAATATACCGTATAGAACACGAGCGGGGAGATATGTGTCTGTATTCCCCACTATCATGGAGAAGTTAGAGTGGCCTGCCTTGTAGTCCCAGTTCAATATACCGTATAGAACACGAGGGGGGAGATATGTCTCGTATTCCCCACTATCATGGAGTAGTTAGAGAGGCCTGTCTTGTCGTTGGGCAGTAATCAGCACTCCAACCTGCAGTGTTTACAACTGATATCAGCCTTGCTGATCACTCAGAAAATTGCTCTAATTCACCCACCTCCTGTGACCCCACTCTAACCTCTGACCCCTACCCAGCATGCTCTGCTCCATATAGAGATAATCTATTGATGTGCCTGTGAGCGCACAGGTTAATGTCACTACAGCCTGAGAACAGAGCTTACTACAGGAACGGAGTCTACTATGGCATTTAGGCCAGTTCTACAATGTAATGCCCCTGTTTGCTCTGTCACCTGAACACGTCATCCCAGGACATGCAGAGACTGCCGATGGAGACAAAGGTGGCGCTGCACTGATCTGTTTGTCACAGGTACTCAGGCATACCCCCTGCTGCCAAAATAGCTCCGTGTAAACACACGCCCTCATTATAAGGCTGAGGTGGGAGACAGGTGACTACACGCTCATATACACACACTTTGGATCTGCCCACAACGGTTGATATGTGTTATTGAGAAAGGAATGCATGACACAAAAAACGTGACAGGATACCGAGTCAGAAAGATAGACAGTGCTTCCATTCTGGAAAACTGACTCATAATTTCACTTCACCATCTAAATTATCTACCACTATCCTGCACCAATGTTGAAGTGTGGAAGTTATGTCACCATAACAATCATAAAAATTTATTACCTCCTTTTTTGGATACATTAGTTTAAGTTATTACTGTATACGTGTTTGCATATCCAAACAACAATAATAGCAACTTATAGCAAAGAAAGATAATGGCTTCATGCAGAAATACTCATTAACTGTGGAGTTTGGGCAGAAAACAAACATTACTTGTTTGAGACTCAGTCCAAATTGTTTCCATGGAAACACAACAACTAAAAAAGATTTAATAATATGAAAAGGCAATAGTTGACCATGGTCATTGCACAAGTATCACTTAGATAAGCATGCAAACTTATGTAACTTTAGTTTCTGAGAAAAACTTGCAGACACTATGCACTAAGTTGAAAAGCACAGAGCACGGGCCATAACTCTGTAAAAAATATTTTTTACGGCACCAATTTTCGAACTCATTTTAAGATCGTGACCAGGAACATCAGTGTGTAACTTTTGATCTTTTTAACTTAAATAGTTTTTGAGAAAAGTTCTCCCCATTGAGAAGCAGGCAGACAGACAGACAGACAGACAGACAGACAGACAGACTCTGTTTCTACATTCCCCCACTTCATGGCAGGGGATATAACATACAACAACAGTACTGTGAAAGATGGAATAGTGACACTGACTTGGAAAATAGGATTTCTCAACATTCCCTGGGAACACATGTTAACGCCAACCTTGTTGAGGTGATCATGCACTGAGCTGGCACCTGAAGATAGGAATTATCACTAGCACAGCTAGAAGATAACCTGCCTGTATTACCTAGCCCTGTATTATTGATTGAAGGAGCTATCTTTGAGAGTACAAAGTATCTACTCTCAGCTACAGGGTATTACTTATTCAACACCATATTCTTTGCACTGTTGAACCTATTCTGTTAAGACCAATTACATTGTTCATTATGCATGAAGAAAATAAGGAGGCAACAGTGTTGACATATAGCCTCCCATACACACATAACAGTGTTGACAGATAGCATCCCATACACACACAACAGTGTTGACATATAGCATCCCATACACACACAACAGTGTTGACATATAGCATCCCATACACACACAACAGTGTTGACATATAGCCTCCAATACACACATAACAGTGTTGACATATAGCATCCCATACACACACAACAGTGTTGACATATAGCATCCCATACACACACAACAGTGTTGACATATAGCATCCCATACACACACAACAGTGTTGACATATAGCCTCCAATACACACATAACAGTGTTGACATATAGCATCCCATACACACACAACAGTGTTGACATATAGCATCCCATACACACACAACAGTGTTGACATATAGCATCCCATACACACACAACAGTGTTGACATATAGCCTCCAATACACACACAACAGTGTTGACATATAGCATCCCATACACACACAACAGTGTTGACATATAGCATCCCATACACACACAACAGTGTTGACATATAGCATCCCATACACACACAACAGTGTTGACATATAGCATCCCATACACACACAACAGTGTTGACATATAGCATCCCATACACACACAACAGTGTTGACATATAGCCTCCAATACACACATAACAGTGTTGACATATAGCATCCCATACACACACAACAGTGTTGACATATAGCATCCCATACACACACAACAGTGTTGACATATAGCCTCCAATACACACATAACAGTGTTGACATATAGCATCCCATACACACACAACAGTGTTGACATATAGCATCCCATACACACACAACAGTGTTGACATATACCATCCCATACACACACAACAGTGTTGACATATAGCATCCCATACACACACAACAGTGTTGACATATAGCATCCCATACACACACAACAGTGTTGACATATAGCATCCCATACACACACAACAGTGTTGACATATAGCATCCCATACACACACAACAGTGTTGACATATAGCATCCCATACACACACAACAGTGTTGACATATAGCCTCCAATACACACATAACAGTGTTGACATATAGCCTCCAATACACACATAACAGTGTTGACATATAGCATCCCATACACACACAACAGTGTTGACATATAGCATCCCATACACACACAACAGTGTTGACAGTTAGCCTCCAATACACACACAACAGTGTTGACAGTTAGCCTCCAATACACACACAACAGTGTTGACAGATAGCCTCCCATACACACACAACAGTGTTGACAGATAGCCTCCCATACACAGGCAACAGTGTTGATAGATAGCCTACAATACACACACAACAGTGTTGACAGATAGCCTCCCATACACAGGCAACAGTGTTGACAGATAGCCTCCCATACACACACAACAGTGTTGACAGATAGCCTCCCATACACACACAACAGTGTTGACAGATAGACTCCCATACACACACAACAGTGTTGACAGTTAGCCTCCTATACACAGGCAACAGTGTTGACAGATAGCCTCCCATACACAGGCAACAGTGTTGAAAGATAGCCTCCCATACACACACAACAGTGTTGACAGATAGCCTCCCATACACACACAACAGTGTTGACAGTTAGCCTCCCATACACACACAACAGTGTTGACAGATAGCCTCCCATACACAGGCAACAGTGTTGACAGATAGCCTCCCATACACACACAACAGTGTTGACAGATAGCCTCCCATACACACACAACAGTGTTGACAGATAGCCTCCCATACACACACAACAGTGTTGACATATTGCCTCCCATACACAGGCAACAGTGTTGACAATTAGCCTCCAATACACACACAACAGTGTTGACAGTTAGCCTCCCATACACAGACAACAGTGTTGACAAATTGCCTCCTATACACAGGCAACATTGTTAACAAATAGCCTCCAATACAAAGGCAACAAAGGTATTTGTGGACGATTAGAACATTTTGGCTTCGAAATGGAATTTAAATGCTGAATTCAACAGGAGTCGCATCAGATCTGTGAAACGACAAACTACAGCCCAGCTCATGCACTGGCCTTGGATGGAGCTGAGAACTATCAACACAAGGTTGATGTGCAGTAATTGATACAGACACTGTTGTTTCAGATACTACTATATTCCACAAGTGTATACATAATACTGCATCTGATAAAGATGCATACACATAAATAGACACGACTGTATGACACACTTATGTATTCAGACACCACTGTATGACACACTTATGTATTCAGACACGACTGCATGACATACTTATGTATTCAGACACTACTGTATGACACACCTATGTATTCAGACACTACTGTATGACACACCTATGTATTCAGACACTACTGTATCTGACAATGTATATACATGTGATACACCTACATTTACAAGAAAGTGAGTTGAAATTTAGCGTAGCATCGCCATTATTTCAGCCATATAGTGACGTTTACAAGACTGACATTTAAAATATATATTCCACTGAGAGAAGTGAATGTGATAGTGGTGGCTCCATACACCTTCAACAGCAGGTATGAATAGATCTGCTGCTTATCATAAGTAGTGCAAGTGTTAGCCCAGCTCCCGCGCTACTGCGTTGTGTAATGGACTTCCGACACCGCCACCACCACCACCACCACCACCATGCAGCACCGACTACTTAGCTGTGATTTCCTTGCAGCCCTATGTCCACACACTGCAAGAAAAGCACACTGATGACGCTAGGCAATACAGCCCATATCACCCCATCATACCCAACTATGACATCAAGACTCTTGACAAAGCTCTCCTGCATCTAATGCTCCAATATACTGCAGTTATGGCCTGCTCTATTGCGGTGTTATGTGCCACAAACACTTTGGCTTTCATAAAAAGAAGAAGCCTGCAAAAACAGTAATTATCTAGAAACGGGAACTTCTAAATTCCTGGCAGACCTGCATGTGAGCATGTCAATAAAAACCTGAAGATATTTCAGTCCAAGGACAACCACTAGCTCCTAGCATTGTTCCCGTCTTAAGACCAATTACATGTTTTCCCACAATCAGTGCAGAAACAGGAGCATGGACATCTGACAGATATACATGTATGTACACACAACACTGCCTGTAACAGACCAGTGCATGTTCCCTGACAGACCGTCACACTGTTGTTATTATTAGACACATGTAGGATCAGTTGTGTAAGGTAATATGTGTGCTGCCACCTGGCGCTACTTATATAGACCACTTGCTTGCTAAGGAATGCGCACCTATGCTTTCTACAACCACCTGGCAATATATCTGTCTGTTGAATAAGACACAATATAGGAAATAAATAGTTTGTCAGTATCCACAACTGAAGAGTTAAATGTTCTCAGATATCAACATGATGCTGACATGCCGATTGGAATGTCGTCCTCTGTAGTCGTGTATGTTGATGTCCAATTCTGACATCCCCAATAGCCGGAATTTAGCCTTGCTCTAATGCTGTACAGCAAGAAAAATCCATGCATGTGTTGTAATTCTATCCTCCTAATAGGCAAGTCTAGATATGTGGACTCCAGTCTAGGGACAACTTGTTCTTATTATTTCCATAATCTAGAAATTATGATTTAAACTAATAATTATTGCCTTAAAATCTAGCAGAGAGGCTGATCCTGCAGAGAGCAAGGTGCATGTAGGCTAAATGTTCGGTGGAATCAATGCAGGTAATCTATACATTCTTCCACTGTAAGTACCTGGTCATGCACAATGTCTCTGCAGCTCTACCGATGACAACAACAACATTGTGGCATCTTTATTGATCCAACTTTTTGCCTTCTCCCACAGATTCCGCCAGCCGAGTTGCGGTGCTAGGGATGGAAGGTGAAGGCCACATGAAAAGATGCACTCTTTGCCCCTGCACTGCTGGTACTGAGACGTTTGTTTACACCTGTCATTAATTACAGGTATCTGTGTTATACACTACAAGTGGGGAATCAGTGTTGTACACTAAAAGTGGGGAATCTGTGTTATACACTACAAGTGGGGTATCAGTGTTAAACATTATATGTGGGGTATCAGTGTCATACACTACAAGTGGGGTATCAGTGTTATACACTACAAGTGGGGAATCAGTGTAATACAATACAAGTGGGGAATCTGTGTTCTACACTACAAGTGGGGAATCTGTGTTATACATTACATGTGGGGAATCAGTGTCATACACTACAAGTGGGGAATCTGTGTTCTACACTACAAGTGGGGAATCTGTGTTATACATTACAAGTGGGGAATCAGTGTTCTACACTACAAGTGGGGAATCTGTGTTATACACTACAAGTGGGGAATCAGTGTTAAACATTACGTGTGGGGTATCAGTGTCATACACTACAAGTGGGGTATCAGTGTTATACACTACAAGTGGGGAATCAGTGTAATACATTACAAGTGGGAAATCAGTGTTATACACTACAAGTGGGGTATCAGTGTTATACATTACATGTGGGGAATCAGTGTTATACATTACAAGTGGGGTATCAGTGTTATACATTACAAGTGGGGAATCAGTGTTATACACTACAAGTGGGGTATCAGTGTTATACATTACATGTGGGGAATCAGTGTTATACATTACATGTGGGGAATCAGTGTTATACATTACAAGTGGGGTATCAGTGTTATACATTACATGTGGTGAATCAGTGTTATACATTACAAGTGGGGAATCAGTGTTATACATTACAAGTGGGGTATCAGTGTTATACATTACATGTGGGGAATCAGTGTTATACATTACATGTGGGGAATCAGTGTTATACATTACAAGTGGGGAATCAGTGTCATACACTACAAGTGGGGTATCAGTGTTATACATTACAAGTGGGGAATCAGTGTAATACATTACAAGTGGGGAATCAGTGTCATACATTACAAGTGGGGTATCAGTGTTATACATTACAAGTGGGGAATCAGTGTTATACATTACAAGTGGGGTATCAGTGTTATACATTACAAGTGGGGTATCAGTGTTCTACACTACAAGTGGGAAATCTGTGTTATACACTACAAGTGGGGAATCAGTGTTAAACATTACATGTGGGGTATCAGTGTCATACACTACAAGTGGGGTATCAGTGTTATACACTACAAGTGGGGTATCAGTGTTATACATTACAAGTGGGGAATCAGTGTTATACACTACAAGTGGGGAATGAGTGTCATACACTACAAGTGGGGTATCAGTGTTATACATTACAAGTGGGGAATCAGTGTTATACATTACATGTGGGGAATCAGTGTTATACATTACAAGTGGGGAATCAGTGTTATACATTACAAGTGAGGAATCAGTGTTATACATTACATGTGGGGAATCAGTGTTACACATTACATGTGGGGAATCAGTGTTATACATTACAAGTGGGGAATCAGTGTCATACACTACAAGTGGGGTATCAGTGTTATACATTACAAGTGGGGAATCAGTGTAATACATTACAAGTGGGGAATCAGTGTCATACATTACATGTGGGGAATCAGTGTAATACATTACAAGTGGGGAATCAGTGTTATACATTACATGTGGGGAATCAGTGTTATACATTACAAGTGGGGAATCAGTGTTATACATTACATGTGGGGAATCAGTGTTATACATTACAAGTGAGGAATCAGTGTTATACACTACAAGTGGGGTATCAGTGTTATACATTACAAGTGGGGAATCAGTGTTATACATTACAAGTGGGGAATCAGTGTTAAACATTACAAGTGGGGTATCAGTGTTAAACATTACAAGTGGGGAGTCAGTGTTATACATTACAAGTGGGGAATCAGTGTTATACATTACATGTGGGGAATCAGTGTTATACATTACAAGTGGGGAATCAGTGTTATACACTACAAGTGGGGAATCAGTGTTATACATTACAAGTGGAGAACCAGTTTTATACATTACAAGTGGGGAATCAGTGTTATACACTACAAGTGGGGAATCAGTGTTATACACTACAAGTGGGGAATCAGTGTTTTACATTACAAGTGGGGAATCAGTGTTATACATTACAAGTGGGGAATCAGTGTTATACATTACAAGTGGGGAATCAGTGTTATACATTACATGTGGGGTATCAGTGTTATACACAACAAGTGGGGAATCAGTGTTATACATTACAAGTGGGGTATCAGTGTTATACACTGCAAGTGGGGAATCAGTGTAATACATTACAAGTGGGGAATCAGTGTTATACACTAAAAGTGGGATATCAGTGTTATACACTACAAGGGGAGTACCAATGTTCTACACTACAAGCGGGGTACCAGTGTTATACACTATAAGTGGGGTTTCATGTGTTATACACTACAAGTGGGGAATCAGTGTTATACACTAAAAGTGGGATATCAGTGTTATACACTACAAGGGGAGTACCAATGTTCTACACTACAAGCGGGGTACCAGTGTTAAACACTAAAAGTGGGGTGTCAGTGTCATTCACTACAAGTGGGGAATCAGTGTTATACATTACAAGTGGGGTATCAGTGTCATACACTACAAGTGGGGTATCAGTGTTATACATTACAAGTGGGGTACCAGTGTTATATAGTACAAGGGGGGTACCAGTGTTCTACTCTACAAGTGGGGTACCAGTGTTATACACTACAAGTGGGGTACCAGTGTTATACACTACAAGTGGGGTATCAGTGTTATACACAACAAGTGGGGTACCAGTGTTATATACTACAAGTGGGGTACCAGTGTTCTACACTACAAGTGGGGTACCAGTGTTATATACTACAAATGGGGAATCAGTGTTATACACTACAGGTTGGGTATCAGTGTTATACACAACAAGTGGGGTATCAGTGTTATACACTACAAGTGGGGTATCAGTGTTATACACTACAAGTGGGGTATCAGTGTTTTACACTACAAGTGGGGCACCAATGTCATTTAGAAATGGGGTACCAGTGTTCGTTCTACAAGTGGTGTACCAGTGTTATATACATAAAGTGGGCTACCTGCTTCATACCTTCTGTATTTTCTGACGACAGGTGGCTAGTCGTCTACACTCAGTAACATATCTAACTCAGTTTCAATGGCAAATTATCAATAAATATCTCGCCACATTAGTCAGTGAGTGATGGAGTGAGTTGGACATAATGCTGTTAAAATTTAACAATTTTTAAATTATACCATAACCGTTCAGCCTTATGTGGGGGGAAAGCCCAAAGTGATGTAGGACTATGACTTCAACCATGTCGGTGAAATCTACAAGCATGGCTATGGTGTTGCTGACCGAATGATTCTTTACTTTCTGCATGTATGCAGAATTTGTTGTTATAGCGAGGTGTGCTATAAAAGGCACCTGAGGGATTAAGGGTTATCAGACATCATGCTTACACCCCTATGTCAAACAAAGTGGAGCAGAGACCCGGCCTTGTCACAAAGACTGGGCTTCATTAGCTCACCACACACACGTCTCTTTACTGAAGGTTGTATCACCTACACTGCCAATATACTCCACTTACCTAAGTCATCAGGTGCAACACACAGTAACGTAAACGTCCTTGGTTATTCTCACAGGCTTCTAGAAAATATATTGTTACATCATTCCTAAAAATACATTCTTGATTGTTCATCAGAGAAAAGAAATCCTAAGTAATTGTTTAATTTAATGACATAAAGAACATAACTGATACAGGCAGCAATATGGAACATGGCCACACATACCGAGGCTGGCTACTGCCAATCATTCCAATATTTCTCTTCAATTACCATGGCAATCAACCAACCCCAGTTTGATCCCTAATATAGTTGGCACATCAAACACACTGGGAATCTATTCTCACCTGGAATTCCCACGGGGTACTGATTCTTCAAATGTGTTCTTGCAATGCATTCAGACATAAGAGTCAAGTCTCTGAGCGTCATATAAAAGACATATGAATAAAACATATGGACAAAACTTCTTTTGCTTTTGTAACCACATTTCAAGTTGTTATCCATAACAAATAGAGTGTTGAAATAAACATAAAATCAAAATTGCTTTTTTCGTTTGTCAAATTTTAGGAAGGCTCAAAATCAATCTGAAACAACAAAATGGTGTAGTCTATTATAAGGAAAGACACTGCCTATAGATTCCATCTCAGAAACACAGGGAACATGCCAGGCCCAGCACCTCAAGAACAGCGTGAAGACACTCTCTTAAACATCAATAAATCCTGCACCACTCAAATGATATCTTTAATGGGGACAGATTGCTTGGGGCGAGAAGGCGAGTACCAAATATTGTCCGAGTTTAGCATGTTAATGCCAAAATATGTGAACAAAGGTATCTGTAGGGCAGGTACAATGTTGAGGTTTCATGTAAGAGGGGCAGCACAATCTACATGCAGGACCTCCCCGTCCCCAGTGGCTGCAGCCACCCCTCACAACGTAACTGTGATCAATGGCTCCTGCTGAATAATTCAGGCCTGGTGTAAACCGATCATATGTGAGCTCATCTTGCTGCTCGTTCTCCACCATTCTCAACATACACAAGTCGGGGCCTCAGACAACAAACAGGTTATTTCCGAATGACGTCGGTATTATTTCTGGATTCTAAATCTTTTGAAGTAAATGTCAGCTTTGTTTAAACATGGTTATAGGTAAGATTGATTTTAGTCTTACTTTCCAACCTTATTGACAATAAAATCTTGGTGTTACCATTTTGGAAACATCTATTTGAAATGCTGCACTATTCTGTACTTCCTAGGTGCATTATGCTTACAGAAAACACAAGGGGTAACACATGGACACCATTCCGATGTAACACACTGTTGTTAACAGGCAATATATTTCCTAATGTTTGCCCATGTCGTGGCAACATGCTATGGTTCAGTGCCACTTTGGTGTATGGATTACACATGCCATGTGAAGTCTGTTAATCTTGCATGTAACTGCTAAATGACACAGCTTGCCTACAATCTTCTTGAATCTTGGACCTGCTAATACTGTGGCCCCTACCTCAGCACCAAACACTGAAGCCTCAAATGTGAGCCTACTCATCTTCTTAACAAAAAAACCAACACCCATCCCAGCCGACCACCTCAACCACCTCATCTTCCCGAGGCAAGGGAGTTAACTGACTATATAAGTCCAGTTTACACCCTTGCCGAACGAGGCTGGTATTATGGAGTTACATTTTGGCTGGACTAATGAGTCTATGGATAGTCCAATCACAATCACGCAATGAAATCGAAATCCGGTTTGTAAACTGTCGTGCAGATTTCAGTTGATTGCAGGATTTGCAAAGCATGTGCACCGCCAACTCGTTGTCAACAGATATTTTCCAAACTTTTTTATGTTTTTAATTTAGATCTTGATGATAGATCAGATCATCTTGATTGAGCGCCACCATAGGAGAGGCTAAGAAGGGACATAACCCCTAATAACCACTGGTGGCGCTTCTATCGACCCCAGGAATTCCAGCCTAGTTCAGCAAGGGTGGAAACTGGACTTTTAAAGTCATTTAACGCTCTTGCCTTGGGAAGATGCACCCACACCCATCTCAGCCCCACCCCTTGTCCAGTGTCCCCACCCCCATCTCAGCCCCACCCCTTGTCCAGTGTCCCCACTACAATCTCAGCCCCACCCCCATCTCAGCCCCACCCCTTGTCCAGTGTCCCGGTCGCCACTAACTCCCAGCACCATCTCAGCCCCACTCCTAGTCCAGTGTCCCCACCCCCATCTCAGCCCCACACCATGTCCAGTGTCCCCACTACAATCTCAGCCCCACCCCCAGTCCAGTGTCCCCACCCCTTGTCCAGTGTCCCAGTCGCCACTAACTCTCAGCCCCACTCCTAGTCCAGTGTCCCCACCCCCATCTCAGCCCCACACCATGTCCAGTGTCCCCACTACAATCTCAGCCCCACCCCCAGTCCAGTGTCCCCACCCCTTGTCCAGTGTCCCAGTCGCCACTAACTCCCAGCACAATCTCAGCCCCACCCCCAGTCCATTGTCCCAGTCACCATCTCAGCCCCACTCCTAGTCCAGTGTCCCCACCCCCATCTCAGCCCCACCCCCAGTCCAGTGTCCCCACTACCATCTCAGCCCCACCCCCAGTCCAGTGTCCCCACTACCATCTCAGCCCAACCCCCAGTCCAGTGTCCCCACTACCATCTCAGCCCCACCCCCAGTCCAGTGTCCCCACCATCTCAGCCCAACCCCCAGTCCAGTGTCCCCACTACCATCTCAGCCCCACCCCCAGTCCAGTGTCCCCACCATCTCAGCCCCAGCCCCAGTCCAGTGTCCCCACTACCATCTCAGCCCCACCCCCAGTCCAGTGTCCCCACCATCTCAGCCCAACCCCCAGTCCAGTGTCCCCACTACCATCTCAGCCCCACCCCCAGTCCAGTGTCCCCACCATCTCAGCCCAACCCCCAGTCCAGTGTCCCCACTACCATCTCAGCCCCACCCCCAGTCCAGTGTCCCCACTACCATCTCAGCCCCACCCCCAGTCCAGTGTCCCCACTACCATCTCAGCCCCACCCCCAGTCCAGTGTCCCCACCATCTCAGCCCAACCCCCAGTCCAGTGTCCCCACTACCATCTCAGCCCAACCCCCAGTCCAGTGTCCCCACTACCATCTCAGCCCCACCCCCAGTCCAGTGTCCCCACCATCTCAGCCCAACCCCCAGTCCAGTGTCCCCACTACCATCTCAGCCCCACCCCCAGTCCAGTGTCCCCACCATCTCAGCCCCACCACCATCTCAGCCCCACCCCACTCCATCACCCCTGACCCCCAGGGACCGTGGAGTGGACCCACATGCAGTGGACAACATGGAGGATGACATCACATGCCCCGCTATGGAAACACCTGGAATGCATTTCAGTCTTTACAAACAGTCAACAAATGTGTGGATTGTGGATTTTGTATGAGTAAACATGGCTATACATAGCAGCATTCTGTCAACGTGCTCCAGTGGCCCTGCGCCGCATCAATGCCACTTTCCTCTCACAACATGTTGTAGAGCACACACAACAACTTAACACAACTTAACCAAGCGAGGATTAAAGCTTTGTGAGGATTACTCGCTGATCGGCATTTGGAAGAGTGTGATCTGTCATGATACAATCAGGTATCTAGTTCCCGACACACTGGGTCGTATGTGAGACAGACATTGGGCAGAGGTCAACTATACCACTTATTCCAACTCTCAGAAATGTTTTCAATTTCACCGTTACTTGTGTTTGCAACAAAATAAATAAATATTCCCTTGTTTAGTACATTACAATGCCTTAAACATAGGACACTATGGTCCCTTGAATACAGAGCTCTATGAGCCCACATACCCACTGAATGCCTCACCTTAGGACCTATTGAATATGGGAGCATAGGGGCCTTGTAAGGTCCGTTGAGAGCCTAAGATACAGGGCACCTCGAATACCACAAATGGGTCCCTCAATTACTGAATTGCAGGGTTCCTTGAATAGACATATGATCCCTTGAATATTAAACACAGGATCCCTTGATCACTAGATAAACATGTCCCTTGATCACTAGATAAACATGTCCCTTGATCACTAAACAGGTCTCTTGATCACTAAACAGGTCCCTTGATCACTAGATAAACATGTCCATTGATCACTAGATAAACAGGTCCCTTGATCACTAGATAAACATGTCCCTTGATCACTAGATAAACATGTCCCTTGATCACTAAACAGGTCTCTTGATCACTAAACAGGTCCCTTGATCACTAGATAAACATGTCCATTGATCACTAGATAAACATGTCCATTGATCACTAGATAAACAGGTCCCTTGACTACTGAACTATAGTACTTGAATACTTAATTTTAGATCCAATGAATTCTAAACATAGGATCCCTTGAATACTAAATATAGGATCCAATGAATTCCAAATGTAGGGTCCCTAGAATACTAAAAACAGGGTCCCTCCAATACTAAACATAGGATCCCTTGAACACAAACATAGGATCCAATGAATTCTAAACATAGGATCCAATGAATTCTAAACGTAGGGTCCCTTGAATACTAAACAAAGGGTCCCTTGAATATTAAACCTAGGATCCCTTCAATACTGGATAAAGGAGTCCCTTGAATATTTGTGCCCCTGGGTCTAGGCCTGTATTTTACCTATCCCATGTGAAACTCAACAGTCCCATGTTAGCTCTGAAGTAATGGGGCACATTATTTACTTTCACAACAGGTTTGTTTGCAACTGCCACAGTCCAGCAAGCCTCCTAATCTGAGGAGTGAGTGAGTGAGTGAGTGAGGTTTAGCACAGTAATGTCTGACACATCCTCTCCATCACGATCGTCACCATACTTTGAAACTAATTACATCTGTTCTCATACCGTCAACATTTCAATGGTCCTTCAGGAAACACAAATAGTCTAAGGATTTATCTAGACTTGCTTAAAGGCCGGTATTCTTCCCCAAGTCTGCAGCAAATGTCAAATGTACCAAATTTGAGTTTAAAATTTCCCAATTCATGTTAATATGGTTCCAACTACTCTTATCACTTTGCAGAGGTGACTGACAACGTGATCAACTGATGGAGAGGATTAATGACTTGTTTTACATTATTGTTGTGAACATGTAGAATGCAATGTTTTACATGCAGGACTGGAGATTTAAGGCTGGTTTCAACAGCATCAGGCAATAAGAGTTACCATTTTGTTTCATGAGTGAGTGAGTGAGTTTAACACCGCTTATAACAGTATTGCAGTTATATCATGGGTGTCAGCTAATGTGGGAGGAAAGCCCGAAGTGATGCAGGTCTCAGACGTTTACCACTTCGGTGAAACCCACGAGCACGGGTATGGTGCTGACAAACCTAGAAACATAATCAGGGTGAACTGGGATTCGAACCCACAATCATAGGTTTCTGGCGTGCCCAAGGGACGCAACTCTGCACAGCAAATTGCGGCGCCTTAGACGACTGAGCCACCTGTGCATTTTTGTTTCATGACAGGCGGGAAGGTTATGGTAGTTTCATCAAACAGAAATATATCATGAACCAATAAATAGGTAAGGGTATTATGTATCATAAAGTCAGGTGTAAACCAATGGCCATGGAGTTGTCAAGAGGCTCAGAGGCCCAAAGTCTGCAGCAAATGACAGTAAGTAATAATAATAATAATTACAAAAATAAAAACTTCAAAAAATCCAGTTAAGAACAGTATCACGATTTTTTCCCAATCTGCCTGCGAAGGTGACTTGGGATGGAATCCCAGATAAATCTGGTCATACACATTACATAGTAACATTTATGCGCATGACCAATAGTCAATATTATTACCATCATCGCTACCTCATGGGTGTGTAAAACTACGTATCACCCGGGAATACATATGTCTGTTTTGTGGCTGCTAATTTGGATCAACTAATCAACCAAGAGCCTGGTCCAGTGAGAGGGAAACCAGCATGTACTCTGACCAATGAGCTCCCAGGTCACATCTCACATGGTAATGTTTTCCACTTGACATGACTCGCAACATGACCCATAGTCGTGTGGTATGTACCATAGTTCTCCTCATTGCTTCAATGTCTGGCCATGGCAGGGTTCCCATATAGTTCATACACTCAGTTGAGCCCATATGACTTCCTTGAGTTCTGCACAGCCTCATGTCATTAGCTGTCTAATAATAGACACATGTCACCACTGCACTGCATGTCGGCCCAAAATATTCAGGTAGTGAGGGAAACAGTGTATACATACCCCTGGAGCATTGACGATGGATCACGACTGGCACTGTGATAACAGCAGGCAGTTATTATTGACCATGGGATAAGTGCAGGCAGTTATTATTGGGAACGATCTGCAGTGCATTACATCCTCGATTATCCAGTGTATCACCAATCTGTTAAGATCAATACTTGGATCCATTTGCTACCACAGGGCTTTGAGCCCTATTCAAACGGCAAGGCGTTAACATTAGCCGTCAAATCAAATTACTCATGGGCAAGAGAATTCCTGTGCTACAGAGTGATCGGAGATGGAGAAGGCGATTTCATTTCCGAAACGAAGCCTTCGTGACAAATGGGCCCGTGCTATTTATAATGGAATGGAGACGTAATACCCTAGATGAACGAGGATGAGTGCACTATGGCCTTATGCCTAAGTGACGTAGGTTTCAAGTGGCATACCAACATCATAAGGAATGATAAAATACCTCAACACGACATGTCTAGATATTTCTTACTGTTACTTTCGGTGTTACATGCTCACAGTTGACAGCTGGTATTGTCTTTGCGTTGGGGGAAAAACATCGTGTCAGTGTAAAACTTGAGTTTATCATAAAACGTACATAAATGTATGTCATGTAATTGCTTAGGTTGAAACATTGCAGTGATATTTTTTGTGAAGGAAACAAGAATTACATTGCGACAATGGCGCTTATAGCCTAATGTTTTGACTGACAGTATGATAAGGGCCCTTGGAAAACTGACACAAGTTACACTACTGCATGGCTTGTAAAGCCTTGTATATATTCCATTTTGCATGTCTCGCTTTAATAAACAAATGATGAGTTCAAGTTAAAAGCACTCTCTAAAAACAAATTCGTACATATTCGATTCTAGTGACCACAAATAACAAATTCAATTCATGAAGGGATACAGTACGATTCACCGAATACGTGAGTAAATCGTCACAGCCCTAGTCTATACACTTATTGATATTAAATCAAAATGGACACACATACCAGTAGAAAAGAGTATTTCTACATCCATTTTCACGCCACATCAGTCTCATATTTTGCATGAATCATTTTAAGCCAATACCTGATTTCAAGATAAATACAAATAAGAAGACAAAGTAATAAATATCCCCTGCAATGGTAAAAACTTGTCAGGAATAAATATATTAAACTTGTCCCAAGTTGTGTGTAGAAATACTGTACAGTTTTCCATATCTGTCCAGAAACAAGCAATAACGCCATTTCCAAGCTGTTGACATGGAAACTAGAAAACTATTTTTTGAAATAATAATTCCAACTATCAAAAGGCCCCAAGTCACCTCTAGACCTATATATGTACCAAGTTTGTTGACGAAATATTATATGGTTTACAAGATCTGACGGAAGGTGTCCATACCTCCAAGAAAATGCGTATTATATATGATGCAGGGGTTAAAGTACAGAAATGCACTGATATTCCAGTGAATCAATGCTGCCCTGTGGAACCACCTGCACACCCGATGGCAGCAGGAACTATGCAGGAAGGGTAACCTGTTCCGTGTCATTCTGACTTGGTGCCACCACTCCACATCTTGAACTGCAGCCAGATTCATCAGTGGAATTTTTCCTTGCATGTGATTGTAAACATGGAGGGATAGTGTGTGCTTCAGCAACCAAGCCTCTTCACAGACCCTTCTAAGCAAAATCAAGACCCTTGCTTGACCCTTCTTTGCTAAACCATGGCCTTCACTGACACTTCTCCACTAAACCATGGCCCTTATTTATCTCCAGTTAATCCAAGGATTTTCATTGACCCTTCTATACTAAACCAGGCCCTTCACTGACCCTTCTATACTAAACCAGGTCCTTCATTGACCCTTCTATACTAAACCAGGCCCTTCATTGACCCTTATATGCTAAACCAGGCCCTTCACTGACCCTTCAATACTAAACCAGGCCCTTCACTGACCCTTCTATACTAAACCAGGTCCTTCATTGACCCTTCTATACTAAACCAAGGCCCTTCACTGACCCTTCAATACTAAACCAGGCCCTTCACTGACCCTTCTATACTAAACCAAGGCCCTTCACTGACCCTTCTATACTAAACCAGGCCCTTCACTGACCCTTCTATACTAAACCAGGCCCTTCATTGACCCTTCTATACTAAACCAGGCCCTTCACTGGCCCTTCAATACTAAACCAGGCCCTTCATTGACCCTTCAATACTAAACCAGGCCCTTCACTGACCCTTCTATACTAAACCAGGTCCTTCATTGACCCTTCTATACTAAACCAGGCCCTTCACTGACCCTTCAATACTAAACCAGGCCCTTCACTGACCCTTCTATACTAAACCAGGCCCTTCATTGACCCTTCTATACTAAACCAGGTCCTTCACTGACCCTTCTATACTAAACCAGGCCCTTCACTGACCATTCTATACTAAACCAGGCCCTTCATTGACCCTTCTATACTAAACTAAGGCCCTTCATTGACCCTTCTCTACTGAACCAAGGCCCTTCATTGACCCTTCTATGTTGAACCAAACCCTAGCCTGCAGCTACCTCCAGTCCTGATCATGTATTGGCTCAATCAGCGTAACAAGCTACACACAGGGAGGTCATTGTCACACAGCACAGGCTACTCGGTAACAGGGTAGAAGTAGCCTTTGCAAGAAGAGCTACTGAATCACTTTGATAAAGGAGGCATAAGATGGCAACAATGCCCAACTTACAACCGAGCCTACAAACAAGCTTGCTACTACCGAGCCTACAAACAAGCTTGCTACTACCGAGCCTACAAACAAGCTGGTTACTACCGAGCCTACAAACAAGCTTGCTACTACCGAGCCTACAAACAAGCTTGCTACTACCGAGCCTACAAACAAGCTGGTTACTACCGAGCCTACAAACAAGCTTGCTACTACCAAGCCTACAAACAAGCTTGCTACTACCGAGCCTACAAACAAGCTTGCTACTACCGAGCCTACAAATAAGCTTGCTACTACCGAGCCTACAAATAAGCTTGCTACTACCGAGCCTACAAACAAGCTTGCTACTACCGAGCCTACAAATAAGCTTGCTACCTAAATGAGTAAGTGAGTGAGTTGGATTTTACTCTGCTTTTAGCAACATTCCAGCAATATCACAGCTTCTCACAATGTACCCATGTAAGGAATACATTGTAGGGAACCCAGGTCTTCTTTGTGACAAGCGAAAGCTTTAACCACTACCCCACCTCCCCATTTTAAAACCACCTAAATTACAAATGAGCTTGCTACCACTTCTGATATACCTGGTGGTATTCTACTGTTTTCAAATAATTTTAAGCTCATATCTGTCTGTTCATATTCTCACGAGACTGACCTGTCTCTCTCTATCTGCATGATCTGTTCATAAACGTGTGTTTACTTTCAGTCTCAGTGTGAGAGTCAGTGGTACAGTTCCAATTGACCTTGAGTCTTTGCTGGTACTATAATATTGATAAGTATACATGTCTAGCAGCCAGGCAGGGCCATGCTGTTGAAACTCTGAGTCCACATGAATAAATGATAAGATATTCCTGTAATAACGCCAGCCAACCTCCCCTCCGACAGCTCCCTGTGCCAGCTCAACCAGTGCACAGACAAAACACACTTTCTTTGCCCACTCACAGGCAATTATGTTTTTCTGCATAAATATATTCAACCTTTCTTTGAGGCCGGCAGTCAGGTGGAGGAAGCTGTGTCTGCATTATCTCCTGGTGGCATGCATCCACACCTCCACAATTAGCAGAAATTGCGGTACTTCTCACCATCCTGGATACACAGCATCGAGGATATATCATGCACAATATTTCAGTCTTTTAACAGCATGTTAGACTTGCACAAGTCTCTAAGCCAATAATTATTAGTTTCAATCATAATTTCTTGATTTTGTACATTATAAGAACAAGTTATCCGTAGAAGAGACTGGAGTCCTTAGATGTACTGTCCTGATATCAAGACTTGCCTATTAGGAGGATAGAATTACAATTCATCCATGGACTTATCTTTCAGTACAACCTTGGAGCAAGGCTAACAGCATGTATTCTCAGTCAAAAGAATAGTATCAGTTGTGTGGAATCACCTTCTGCTTATTTAATAGACTTTTTCCCAATCCTGGGAATAACCATACTATGGACAGGGTTTTGCTGTTGTACAAGGCAATGTGTTCACAGTCCCTGTCACAGATCCACAAACCATGATGCCTCACTGTACTGACGGACTAAAGGCTGTCTTGATTGTACTGTGTGAGTGAGTTGGGTTGAACACTGCTTGTAGCAATGTTCCAGCAATATCACGACTATGGACACCCTGCCTGGCTGATAGTAAGTGTTAGAGTAACTTTTGGGGGTCATATATATTGTATTTGTCTGTAGTCCATTAGGCTTACTACTTGGGGATAAGATATGCTTACTTCAAACAACTCATCAGCCACAAGAATCACATTCAGATCGGCAGGTAAATCCCGTAAGTAACGACTACCACAATGTTTCTAACATGGCCACCAAACTACAACCAGCATCATGATCATGGAGGGGCACCAAGCATCATTCTCAGCAACATCGGAGCTTCCGCAGCTAGAAATACCAGTGGACATAACAAAGGATAAACTTCTTTGTTAAGTCTAACGAGTACCTCCAACTGCCCTCAGCCACAGAATACCATCACAAAGGCTGTAGCTGACAGAAAGTGATTTCTGCCAGGCTACTTTCACCTGTGTGGCTATGGCGTAGCCAAACACCACGACGTTGACGGGAGACAGAAGCTCTCTATTGTCGGCAGAACAGCGGCAAGTCTGTGGGGTCATACATTGATTCTGGGAGGAGTCTCCACGCCGACGTGGACAACATGTAAACACTGCCATGCTGAACCACAAGGAAGCTTAACATCTCCAACATTGTCAACAACAGCAGGAGCAGCTTCGCTGCAGCAACATCTCGCCTCCCGGTCGGACGTAACATTACCTCACCACACATTGATCAACCACATATATCAATAAATCTCCTAGGCCATGTTCATCAGGTGTAATTTCGGGTTTTGGGAACAATGATTTCATAAGCATATTACATGGTGTAAGAATATTTGCATGCTGCTCAAAAGAAGTTAAGGACCACCCATTTCTTTCAAACAACTATAGGTAATCTGTTGTGGCATGGCATTCATATCAATCCATACTGGTAGAAGAAAATGGTGGTGTTAATAGCTAAAATGGTCAGAATTATAAAAAAAAGGTCCACATGTTATCAAGCAAAGTGGGGGCTTTGTAATTTCACAATTCCCTCATTTTGGCTAATGACGAGCCATCTTCAATGACATTTTCGTGTGACATCATACCTAATTTGCATACTAACGTAAATAAACAGGGTTGTTTGGTTTGTTTGTTGTTTAACGGTTCACTCAGCACTATTCCAGCTATATGACGGCGGTCTGTAAATAATCGAGTCTGGACCAAACAATCCAGTGATTGACATCATGAGCATCGATCCACGCAATTGGGATCGATGACATGCATCAACCAAGTCAGCGAGTCTGACCACCCGATCCCGTTAGTCGCCTTTTACGACAAGCATAGTCACCTTTTACGGCAAGCATGGGTTGCTGAAGACCTATTCTTCCCCGGAATCTTCATGGCATTTGACAGTAACGTTATGGATCTGTCAACTCGAGAGGTTGAGCGGATGCTTCACGAGTCAACTGTTGATATCATGTTCATATATTAAAGAATTGACCTCAATAGTTTTGCCGTTTATGGAGGTATAAACATAAACATTATTTACGAGCATACCTGCATAAACATAAACATTATTTACGAGCATACCTGCATAAACATAAACATTATTTACGAGCATACCTGCATAAACATAAACATTATTTACGAGCATACCTGCATAACCATAAACATTATTTACGAGCATACCTGCATAAACATGAACATTATTTACGAGCATACCTGCATAAACAAACATTATTTACGAGCATACCTGCATAAACATGAACATTATTTACGAGCATACCTGCATAAACATAAACATTATTTACGAGCATACCCGCATAAACATAAAATAATACTTGAGTCAATTTTCATAAATAAAGTCAACAATAATAACTTCATGGGGTCATATTTAAGCAACTTAACAAAACGATGATACCAAATCAGTGACAATGATCAGTGCAATAATGTAACACAAGCTCTAATATCAGCCAATCAGGAAACACTTAGGTTTATGGAAACATAACAACACTAATGCAATTTATTCAGAAGAAAACAATAACGACTCAGAGGAAACACTCTCCAGCTTGCAGATGGAGCATCAATGGAACTCTAAGGGAAGTGCAACATTAAGGCAATAGTCGGATATTTTGAACTTCCTTGCAGATGCCACCATCCATCATTTCACTGTGCATCATTTCACTGTCAATCATTGCAATAAAAAAGGCAACAAATCTCCAAAAATTGACTTTTGATTAGTTAAAAAAAAAGGCCAGGGTCGAATGACATCACATGACTTATTGTGACGTAAACTATTGTCGATGATGTGTTTCTAGACCCGCGACACACTTACCTATGTTCTGTCTTTCATGTGAATAGCAACAGTCTACCATAGTTTGTTGATATTATTTGGTTGTTTTGCTGATATCACCATGCAACAGACAAGTTCTGTACATTTAGATATGACACTGGAAACAGGGCAAATATCAGGGCATCACAGTTCGCAGAAGCTCGAGGTTTGACATTAACTGGCTTAGGGCTTCGACTAATGATAATGCCCTGAAAATAATGTTAACCTCATAATGTACTACCGAGCAAAAATAAGGAAACTAATGATTTGAATGTAGCTATTGTTGAGGTATATATTTACAATAATGTGACATTGCATCTGAACGCAACATCTGATCACAATGAAGTTTCACAGCATGCATTAACAGCATGTGATGCATGTGCACACAGAAGTCAAAGTGTGTGCACCTATAAGGGAAGGCGTCCTGTGAAGGGTGTGACCCTGACACCTTACCAAGGCGGCAAATATTGGGGTGGGCAAGGCAACACCAGGGACGGGCTGTGCACACTGCTATACCACATCCACCAGTATATAACCACATATCTCCTGCATAGCTGGCGCAACATGCTGTTGTACAATACCACTGGAAATTAATCAGTATTTCAAGCTTAAACTGGTGTACCCTAATAATATTTTTTATAACACCTCCTCACAGTAACTTCACATGCCTACATTTCCTAAGGAGCACAATGCAGATCTGCCTTATCACACAATGGCCAACTTTATACAGAGCCGGAACCACACACCTGCACAGTGGAGACTTAGCATTACACCACTGCCTCAGGCTAATTTGCATATCAAGTGACCAGACTTTTTTCTTGTTTGTAAACAAACACGTTTATTCTGAAATCAGAGCGGACTGGCCTCAAGGAAGCGATTCGGTGCGCTGTACATATTGTTTGGCGTACTTATACAGATATGCTACTACTACTGCAACAGAGGCCATATCGCTAGCAATCCGCAGGGCTTTGATGACAGCTCGTTGAGCCATACAACCAATGTAAACAAAAGATAATTATGCAAATGGAAATAGTTTTTGATATTTTAGGATATTTTCATGACACGTTTATCTAAAGGTTTAGACTCTCCTAAACTGAAACAGATGCAAAACGTGTAGTTTGTTGAATGGAGTGTGTAAGACATGACAAATCGCATGGAACTCTGGGTAGGAGAGCGGATAGGAACAATTCATCAATGGTGCGTCAAGCTGCTTTGATCGATGACACAAGAATGGTATTGTAATGTCAAGGACAAATATACACAAAGATACAAAGTATGGGAAATGAGAGCAAATGCATAGTCAAAGAATTTATTGCAACAGTCGCTGCTAGTTTACTTGGCTGAAGTTAACTTCTTTATTTACAATGTGTGGGTGGCAGGTGCTACCGGTAGAGCAGGACATGCTTACCCTTTACGAAAACACCTGGTGTCATCGTTAGGTTTCAGTGATCCATTCATAGAATGGAATCTGGTTTGGCAGGTAATCAAGGCTGATTATTCCCTGGCATCTTTATAAATGTTTTTGGGTTTAGTTTTTGTCATTCACTTTGAGGCTTCCTTACATGAAGGCTTGTCAAGATTTTATGTTACGCGTTGCCATTGCAACTGACATTTCAGGAAACAAAATGCAAAGAGTTCATCACTTATTGCAAGGGCATAAATATGAAACTTAAATCTTGGTGTTGAGCAAAATATGTAAGCTGAAATATGGAAGAAAAGGGTGAACCTTAAAATGATAACCCAAATATATAATAAACTAATAAAAATAATTTAATCTGCAGATCCTTGCACAACAGGGATTCATTGTCATTAACCACATGTGCATGTCCATTGTCCCTGGTTACAGGACCATGTTACAGTTCTGTCAGTGCTGCACAGGTGTGTATACATGACGTTCATCCATCGCCGTGATTACATACGGCCGCTTTGAGGAGCAGTCGCTATTTCCAGCGAGGGGGAAACCAGCGAGCACGAAGACCAACGAGCCTTCAGTTTACATCGCACAAAAGGTAACTTTTCTCATCTGACAGCATGTGCCATATGATTGTGGCGACTATCTGCACATTGCTTCAAGTAATGGTGGGGTCTGTACAAAGTCCTGGCATGGAGAAGGGCTCGTCTGACTTCCGCATGCAATATACGGCCTCATTCCATTGGCTGACTAAAAATAGATGCCATCACTACACTGCATCAGCCATATACATGTATATTCGCAAATGATGGAGGAACGTAGTGTAACCAAACCGATGACATACTGACGACGTGTACCACAGTCTCCATCAGTGCTCACACCATCAATCATTGGTTTGTCTGACCCTGACACTGTCTACTAGAACTAGGGCTGGAACGACGCACCAACTGTGCAATCCGATACATATCACAAGGCCTTGATCCTGATCGGATACATATCACGATACTTGCATGTGCTCTTATCTGTGTTGCGTTAGCCATGTTTTTCATAGAAAGAATGGCCACATACATGGCACACTAACGATTTACAGTTGGCAGTGCCAAGTATGGCGCAATGGATGAAAATATTTACGTTTTCACTTTCACTTTCACTCGTCATTAGTGTTTGGTGTAACATTTAAGGTAAAAACGATATTTTTTACTTTGAGCGCAATTGTGATCGATACTTGTATCTTGAAGTAGAAAATCGCGATCCACTGATGCATCGATGTATTGTCCCACTACTAATGTCTATTTGGTATCACTCAGATAACAACAGCACAGTCCCAATCACCTGATGTAGAAGGCCTCACACCATGAACAAGTATTTCATGATACGGTGTGTTGAACTGTAACACAATGTGTAAGATACAAGCAATGCGGCTATCAAGTTCGTGTAGTGATGGCAGGCTGTTCAATGTCCTCGAGGAGCCAGTGTTCAATTGTCTCATTTCAAAAACAATGACAGTAGGATAAGATAGCGTGTCCGTCACAAAGTTAATTCATTTGGGGATTGACAGTGTTTGGTTTTTTTGTTTATTGAGGTATGAATCTATATACGGATGTGCAAACTGTATGAATAAGGCTTGTTTGGACAATGAATATGCATATATGTCGCTAAATGTGCATGACAATACACGTGACCATAAAGGGAATTCCCTCGACTGCAATACTGGGGTTACCTGAAAATTCTGTAGTAATAAAATAGTCCGCCTCTGCGGGCGTGGCTAATTTTTTTACATTCATTGGGAAATGAATACAAATAACCAACTTAGCTAATCAGAATGCAGGAAATACAATGAACACAACGAAAACTTAATTTTAAAACAAGGGTAGACTTGTTGAATTTTGGTTTGTTTGTTGTTTAACGCCACACTCATCAATATTCCAGCTATAGGACGGCAGTCTTTCAAGAATGCTGTTGTCTGTATGAAATCATAACATGTGTGATTTGTAGTGACTTGATCAACTCATTTCTCTGTGTAGAAAATACATTAAGTTAACTTGATAAGTTTATGTACAAGAGGGATTGAGTTATGAATTAATTTGAAATTTCATGAAATGGGGACCTGTTTCATAATTGACCCTTACCTTGACCTAACAGAGGTCACCCAAAAGATGATATGATCGGGACCCTGCCATAGAGTTCATGTATCAGAGCTCCAGATAAGCTGCGTATCTGCGTAAAATACGCATAAGAAATGCAGATATACGGAGTAAAATAAAATTCAAACGTATCAAATACGCAACGAACATTACAGATACGCTACAAAAATAAAACTTGTGCGTATCATCAAAATATTGTGAAGTAACCCTGCGTATTCGATTAGCAAATCAGCAACTTATTTTGAAATTATAAACGGGCATTCCGTCAACCTTGCCAAACTCCACGATGACAGTTACATCATGATCATTTGCCATCACACTTTCTTGTGGAAGTATCGTGTTATTTTTTAGTCCTATAAAGCTCTCTAACCCACACGACACCAGTTTGCAATAACTAGATGAATAGTGTTTTTAAATATTTAACTTAAATACCCACATGTGTAAAAACTAGTGGGTAACAGAAATTTAAATACCCAGATAGAATTACTAATCCCCAATGATTTTATAATGCATGGGTAAAATACCCACAACACCATTAGCTTATCTGGAGCTCTGATGTATTAAGTTCCATCAAATTCCATTCATTAATACTCTCAAGTTGTCATTAACCCAAGCTTTTCTGACACAGTTCATACTTAGTGTCCTTGACCTTCACAATCTCATTAGAATCAGATCTTAGTTCTCGCTATCGCTAAACAAAGATCCGAGGACATCCCATTACAGGTCACGTCAGAACGACCTTTCGCGAACTTTGACCGACCTATGAAATGACTGACAAGAAATCGACATTGGCCAATCAGAAGGCAGCTTTCTCGAGCTTTACGACACTTGTTTCAAACAGGCGATTACGCCTTGAAACATATTTTGACGTATTCTCGATTAAAAAAATTAAAGCTGACAAGAAGAACATTCCGGAATGGCTAAAAGATGGCCTAGATTGTAATGGATATAATCATAAAACCCGTAACTGTCGTTCGGAATACCCCGTGTTAAATATTTTGTGGTTGCATGATCAGAAAACACATTCCGACTGTCACTTTCATGATCTGGTAAGCGACGCCCTGATTGGTTGGATGAAAGGTCGTTCTGCCGTGACCCGTAATGGGATGTCCCCAGATCTTTGTTTAGCGATAGCGAGAACTAAGATCTGATTTTCATCAGATTGTGACCTTCAGGGTCATCCAATCACATCTCAGAAACAATTCCTCATGAGAGTATAGGAGATATTTCAGATATGAAGTTTCTAACATCTGTCAAATATACATATATCTGAAGACATCCTCATTATTCAATACTGTAAAAACATTTACTGCACTTCATCATTCAGTATAACCTATGGATAAACAAATAAATTCTGAGTTCCAAGGTCCAGCAATGTACTACTTCAATGGGTCCACCTGCTAACGAGGATACCACAGGTATGTTCCACACTGCAAGACAAGCAGGTTCATTTGGACAGAGCTTAAGGCAGCATGTAGAATGTGGCCTGTACAACACTTGGGCTCAGACAGCTAAATGTTGCAGCTTCCTGTTACAGTGTGACCTGAGACAACACACTGATTACATAGCAACCAACAACATGCTTGCTTGCTGGCTGTCTCTCTCCCTGCCCAGTTACGGACAACAACACTCTCTCCCTGCCAAGTTACAGACAACAACACTCTCTCCCTGCCAAGTTACGGTCAACAACACTCTCTCCCTGCCCAGTTACAGACAACACTCTCTCCCTGCCCAGTTACGGTCAACAACACTCTCTCCCTGCCCAGTTACAGACAACAACACTCTCTCCCTGCCCAGTTACGGACAACAACACTCTCTCCCTGCCCAGTTACGGACAACACTCTCTCCCTGCCCAGTTACGGACAACAACACTCTCTCCCTGCCCAGTTACGGACAACAACACTCTCTCCCTGCCCAGTTACGGACAACAACACTCTCTCCCTGCCTAGGTACGGACAACACTCTCTCCCTGCCCAGTTACAGACAACAACACTCTCTCCCTGCCAAGTTACGGACAACAACACTCTCTCCCTGCCAAGTTACAGACAACAACACTCTCTCCCTGCCAAGTTACGGACAACAACACTCTCTCCCTGCCCAGTTACAGACAACAACACTCTCTCCCTGCCAAGTTACAGTCAACAACACTCTCTCCCTGCCAAGTTACGGACAACAACACTCTCTCCCTGCCCAGTTACAGACAACAACACTCTCTCCCTGCCAAGTTACAGTCAACAACACTCTCTCCCTGCCAAGTTACGGACAACAACACTCTCTCCCTGCTTAGTTACTAACAACACTCTCTCCCTGCCCAGTTACGGACAACAACACTCTCTCCCTGCCCAGTTACGGACAACACTCTCTCCCTGCCAAGTTACAGACAACAACACTCTCTCCCTGCCCAGTTACAGACAACAACACTCTCTCCCTGCCAAGTTACAGTCAACAACACTCTCTCCCTGCCAAGTTACGGACAACAACACTCTCTCCCTGCCCAGTTACGGACAACAACACTCTCTCCCTGCCCAGTTACGGACAACACTCTCTCCCTGCCAAGTTACAGACAACAACACTCTCTCCCTGCCCAGTTACAGACAACAACACTCTCTCCCTGCAAAGTTACAGTCAACAACACTCTCTCCCTGCCAAGTTACGGACAACAACACTCTCTCCCTGCTTAGTTACTAACAACACTCTCTCCCTGCCCAGTTACGGACAACAACACTCTCTCCCTGCCAAGTTACGGACAACACTCTCTCCCTGCCAAGTTACAGACAACAACACTCTCTCCCTGCCAAGTTACGGTCAACAACACTCTCTCCCTGCCAAGTTACGGACAACAACACTCTCTCCCTGCCCAGTTACAGACAACAACACTCTCTCCCTGCCAAGTTACGGTCAACAACACTCTCTCCCTGCCAAGTTACGGACAACAACACTCTCTCCCTGCTTAGTTACCAACAACACTCTCTCCCTGCCCAGTAACGGACAACATCACTCTCTCCCTGCCCAGTTACGGACAACACTCTCTCTCTGCCAAGTTACGGACAACAACACTCTCTCCCTGCTTAGTTACTAACAACACTCTCTCCCTGCCCAGTTACCAACAACACTCTCTCCCTGCCTAGGTATGGACAACGCTCTCTCACTGCTTAGTTACCAACAACACTCTCTCACTGCTTAATTACCAACAACACTCTCTCCCTGGCAAGTTACGGACAACAACACTCTCTCCCTGCTTAGTTACCAACAACACTCTCTCCCTGCCCAGTTACCAACAACACTCTCTCCCTGCCTAGGTACGGACAACGCTCTCTCACTGCTTAATGACCAACAACACTCTCTCACTGCTTAAGTACCAACAACACTCTCTCCCTGCTTAGTTACCAACAACACTCTCTCCCAGCTTAGTTACCAACAACACTCTCTCCCAGCTTAGTTACCAACAACACTCTCTCCCAGCTTAGTCACCAACAACACTCTCTCCCTGCCTAGTTACCAACAACACTCTCTCCCTGCCTAGTTACCGACAACACCCTCTCCCTAACAGGTCTTATCACCATAACAGTCAGACCTAAATACAAAGTTAACAACAAATACCAAATCACACAAACAATAACATAAACTGAACATCACCCAAGAAGATGGTGTCACAAATATTTTACATTTGAAAGCCAAGTGATATCTTCAATATGGAAGCCCAGGCATAATATTCAGTGCTGTTACCATAATTATAATGAATGTCCCCATGTTGTCACTGCATCCACACTTATCACAATACTTAAGTGGTTACTTAGTAATTGAGTCCTCACATTCTTTTGATTTTGAAAGATATAAGTCTTTCAGCAAAATCTCACTGACTTGAAGTTGCTGTAGTTATTCTGAAAATAATTCTTGAAAAACTGATCATTATTGGAAGTACAATGACATATATATGGATCAAAGGAGTGATCCTGGCAGGAACGAATCAGTGTGTTGGGTTTATTCAATTATAACAAGGTGTGTCAGCTTAAAGCCTTGATGTAAACTACTTTCATTGAAACCATTGGATTCAAACCTACAATCATCAGATCCTGGCACATATTTGCATTTACACTAAGAATATTTACTGCAATCATTTTTCACAAACTTATGCAACTGACCACTGCCAAACTCATCAATTAACATTTATGTTTAACCTTGATTTGGCTTACCGTAATCGACGTAATAAGCGCCCCGCTCTTATAAGCGCCCACAGCGATTCGTGCTAACATATTGGCTTGTGAACAATCCTAATTAGCACCCCTTCCGATAGATCAATGTACACAAGACTTATTTATTTGTGTATAATACACACTCGTGTGTTATGCACCCTTAATTATGGGCAATTAAGTTCTGGAAGAATATATCTGGCGTATGCAAACATTCAGCATAAACATGAAATTTAAGATCTTTCAACTCTGTTTTTTTCACCAAAATAATATTCTAATGAGAGCCCTCTATTCCTAATTTTGAGAGCGCCCTGGGCGCTAAATACGTCGAATACGGTAATTGGGATCCAAAAAAACAGAAACAAAGTGTTCCGCAATTTGGCATGTGCATGTATGTTATTTAAGTTGAACATTATTGTGCAAATATTTGAGACATGGTAAATGACAACAGTGTCAGCAAGGGATTTCTAAACGAAATAGATCTACAAGTTTGACAATCACAAGTCTTTGGCTCTAAGTTTTAACACTCACGATTTTGACATCTGTCACGACCACTGTTCATATGGAAATAAAACTGCTTATCTCATTTTGTTGTACAAAGTACGTCTAATTTGTTCACAATAGAAAAACGATAACGTGTAGATGCCAATCTATGCATACAATCTGTCAAGTTTCGGCATCGCCACGGGACCCAAACAATGGAACACGATGGATCACAATCTAACGATGCAGAAAAAAAATAATTATAATGAATTAATAACATGTCAAGAAAAATGCAGTTACCTGATAGATTTTTCATGGAAATTATCAGTGACATGATGCATGTCTGCATGCTGTCTGTGTTCATTGCTTTCACGGAGTGTAAACAATACAAGTTTTGTTTTGCAGGGCACTTGCTCAGACGGTTCGGGCACTTGCGTGAAACGTCACGTGGGGTGTAAGTCCTACTTTCAACACAACTCATTCAATGGACCAGTAGGCTCGGAGTGACATTTACGGAAACCATAACAAGTACTGAAATGACACAAATTACCATAAATATTTTTCTTCAATACCGCTGCTGGTTGTCGTGACATAATGTGTACTACGTGTAACCAGAGACCACATGTAGGTCAGAGGCCATATTTATCAGAAATTATATACTGACATGTTACATGTTAGAGACCGTTTTATGTAAGAGACCACTCATGTCATGTATACATCAGATATATATATATATATACATTACATTAAATACCAGGGCCACATACCTTATATTACTGAGGACACGTACACTCAGATGAAACAATTTAAGAATTAAAAAGAAATACTATGTTGGTTATTCAGAGAAGGAATAAGTAAATATATTAATTAAGTTCATGCTTGTAAAATGTTGTATATCGGTATATTCACCGGTGTGGGGAACTCGCAGGGTCATAAATATTTATGTTTACTTCAGATTTAACACCAATGACAAGACAAGGTTACCCTGGCGAGTGGTTGATGTTGTGAGCAGCGACCATGTCGACGGGGTACGATGACACGCAAATAACAAAAGCACCTCATCCATTTAGTCATCGTGTGCGACCAACACAGGTTGTTGGGGACCTACTCTGTCCTGGAATCCACGCGCTGTGAATTTTGATTTCATGTAAATAAAGGTAGTTTACTACCAGATCTATATTTGTTGGAAACAGATAAGAGAATGTTAGAGATGGATCGATATAGATGTGAATAACATACATTTTGAATAGAAACCAATTATTACCTGGCATGGCGCCAAGCGCGGGTTCGGCTTTTCGGCAAAGTCGGGTCACTTAAATGGCAATATTTCGGGAAACATTTTACATGTTTTAGCAAAACATTAGTCAGTTAACTATTTAAGGAATGGGGGAGTATGCGATAACCGCAGGAAGTCGATTTGTGCTTACAGGTGTGGGTTATTAGAACGTTTCAAGGGCCAGCCACAGTGAACATGTCATACATCCAAACTGCAGGTGCATCAACTGTATATTACCCTACAGGTTCCAAACAGCAGGTGCATTAACTGTATATTGCCCTACAGGTTCCAAACTGCAGGTGCATCAACTGTATATTACCCTACAGGTTCCAAAGTGCAGGTGCATCAACTGTATATTACCCTACAGGTTCCAAACTGGAGGTGCATCAACTGCTTATTACCCTACAGGTTCCAAACTGCAGGTGCATCAACTGTATATTACCCTACAGGTTCCAAAGTGCAGGTGCATTAACTGTATATTGCCCTACAGGTTCCAAACAGCAGGTGCATTAACTGTATATTGCCCTACAGGTTCCGTACAGCAGGTGCATTAACTGTATATTGCCCTACAGGTTCCAAACAGCAGGTGCATCAACTGTATATTACCCTACAGGTTCCAAAGTGCAGGTGCATTATCTGTATATTACCCTACAGGTTCCAAAGTGCAGGTGCATCAACTGTATATTACCCTACAGGTTCCAAAGTGCAGGTGCATCAACTGTATATTACCCTACAGGTTCCAAACAGCAGGTGCATTAACTGTATATTGCCCTACAGGTTCCAAACAGCAGGTGCATCAACTGTATATTGCCCTACAGGTTCCAAAGTGCAGGTGCATTAACTGTATATTACCCTACAGGTTCCAAAGTGCAGTTGCATCAACTGTATATTACCCTACAGGTTCCGAAGTGCAGGTGCATCAACTGTATATTACCCTACAGGTTCCAAACAGCAGGTGCATCAACTGTATATTGCCCTACGGGTTCCAAAGTGCAGGTGCATCAACTGTATATTACCCTACAGGTTCCAAACAGCAGGTGCATTAACTGTATATTGCCCTACAGGTTCCAAACAGCAGGTGCATTAACTGTATATTGCCCTACAGGTTCCAAACAGCAGGTGCATCAACTGTATATTACCCTACAGGTTCCAAAGTGCAGGTGCATTATCTGTATATTACCCTACAGGTTCCAAAGTGCAGGTGCATCAACTGTATATTACCCTACAGGTTCCAAACAGCAGGTGCATGAACTGTATATTGCCCTACGGGTTCCAAAGTGCAGGTGCATCTACTGTATATTACCCTACAGGTTCCAAACAGCAGGTGCATTAACTGTATATTACCCTACAGGTTCCAAACAGCAGGTGCATCAACTGTATATTGCACAGGTTCCAAACAGCAGGTGCATCAACTGTATATTGCCCTACAGGTTCCAAAGTGCAGGTGCATCAACTGTATATTACCCTACAGGTTCCAAAGTGCAGGTGCATCAACTGTATATTACCCTACAGGTTCCAAACAGCAGGTGCATTAACTGTATATTACCCTACAGGTTCCAAAGTGCAGGTGCATCAACTGTATATTACCCTACAGGTTCCAAACAGCAGGTGCATGAACTGTATATTGCCCTACGGGTTCCAAAGTGCAGGTGCATCTACTGTATATTACCCTACAGGTTCCAAACAGCAGGTGCATTAACTGTATATTACCCTACAGGTTCCAAACAGCAGGTGCATCAACTGTATATTGCACAGGTTCCAAACAGCAGGTGCATCAACTGTTTATTGCCCTGCGTGTTCAAACAGCGGGTGATTATCCTTCAAGGAGGGAGTATAAACAAGTTGCCATCATTATTACCTCGCTCATTCCTATGTCAATCAAACAATATGTATTTTCTTTACTGTGTGTGTGGTAAAGGACATTTTGAAACTGGAGAAAAGTAACCATGCATATGAATAACCTTTATGATAATCTGGCAGTGCAATCCTTCCTATTTCAGTAATGCCGAGAGGGTTTGAATATTTACCCACCCAGAGATCCTATGTGGGTAGACAGATGTCAATATGGCGGGGATAGACACCCTCATCATTGAAACGATTCAGTTAAATGCAAGCTTGCCCTGCAAATTATGCATAAGTAATGCGGTATATTTCGATGTGCATATTTATGCTGAATAAAATATAAAAAGACGACCGATGCCACCCAATCACAGTCGGCCATTTAAAGACAAGCAATTTATAAAAGTAAGAGTTTCGTTCTAAGAATTACATATCTGTGCAGATTCGCTTCATTGTTGTTACAACACCACGTAGTTAATGGGTTGTTGACACAAGGGACATGCGCATGTGTCATTACAACTCAGTCTCTAAATACTCTTGAATAATCATGGCGTAATCTTTTGGACATTGATTTGTTTTGACAATGTATTCGCCCTTGTTCAGATCAAGCTTCTTATAGTGTTTACAAATACATTGGAAATAAGCATGGAAATCAGATTATAACTCCACCTTAAAGTTTATATTATTTTATTGTTATATCAAGATCTTTGTTATTTCTGAACCAATTGGCATTTATACAAACTAATACACAACAGCAATCACGTGTTGGTGCTAATTGTAACCTTTCTATAGTTCATTTAATAAGTAAAAGTTCCAGATTTTTTAAAGTCATTGATGATGCTTTTACATGAAGTCATTCTATATAAAATGTTATTACGAGAATAGTTTCGTTATCACGTGATTTGCGAGACATGCGCATGAAAGGCGACATTTAACAGAAGCCAGTGGACGTAATGGGCCTGATGCCGATATCGGCCTCCAGGCAGGCCTGTCAACATAGCTTTGAATACTGACAGAATCTGTTGATTTCGGCAATAATGATGTCTCGGCACCGGTGCTATGTAGATACTCTATTTTGAGACAATTTGAGTGTGTATTCCTCAAGCAGATTCTGTGATATACGTGCAATCTTTCCAGGGTAGGAAACTCAGCCATTTGAATTCCTTCTGAAAGGTGAGTTGCCTTGCTCTGCCGTGTTGGGGGCTTTTACTTCTGAGAATGCAATCTTACTGAAGTGAAATAGTGCATTTATATTGTTAATCATATCCAAAGGCTTTTGGGGTATAGCATTTGTTATGTTTTGAGTGTTTACAAGGCTGTTGTTGTGAAAAAAACATCTGTCTGCATTTCGCAATGCGGGTAAGGTGTCGGTGAGGAGAAGGTGCCCCCTATTTTCGAGCTCAAAAGCTCAGCAAATTGGCCTCAGCTGTGTTTGCAGTATGTTGTTTAGGTAGTGATCAACTTTATTCTTGCTGTAAACATCATAACCTACTTAGATGCATTTTGGGTAATGTCAATACAAACAACATTCACTTCGAGGATCGGATCAGACAGGTCGCCATTTTTGTTATGGGCGGCCATGTTGTAGAGTGGATTGACTTCATTGAAAATTCAAGATGGCGTTTCTGCCGATGCATAGACGGTCCCGGGCGTCTTAAACAATGTGCATAACCATTTTTGCACAATTAACTGCTATTTAACATGTTTTAGTAGGAAATATGCCGCCAAAACAACAAATCATATAAATTTCATCCCTCGAAGCACGAGTGGCATTTTGCCAAAACCTCAAATGACCCAGACTCTAGTTATGTCATGGCCACCATTGACATGGCCGAACATAAAATATCATTAGAATCGGACATAATTTTTGATTCAGAGAATTTCCTCTGATACTATGTCTTAGAAAATGAAGTAATCATAACTAGGTGACGTATCTCTTATATGTTGCCGAGTTCAGAATTGAAAATGTTTTCTTTTTTTTTTCAAATGTAGAACAATGAAAATGAAAACATAATGTTTTCTTGGGGCTGACATGTACGAGTTTGGTTAATGTGACATAGAATCTAACAGGAAAGGTTAGGTAGATCTTTGTTTAGTTTTAAGATAGTTTTATTGGAAATATATTCCAAATAATATATGTATATTGGTTAAAAAAGACCCTAACATTTTTTTTTATATTCCTGATCAGCTTATATTTACACAGCTTTTGATTTTCTGTTTTGTTTCAGCTGTTATCCAAAGATCTTTCATCTTGCCTTGCAGTATAATCAACCTGATCCTGTTATAAGGTGATTCTTGAATAAGCTTCCTGTAGTTGAAAATGTATGTTTGATTATCTTTTCTTTTTAATTTCTATAATACATGTTCATGAATATATTAGCTGTGGGGTACATTCTTCATTATGTTAGGGTTTGGAGACTGTCAGAAAAAGCCATTCCGTTACCAGCAGTGGTATGAACTAGAAGTTACACATTTTTAATGATCATTACACAAGGTTTGGCAAGACTTCCAAATCTTGGAAATCTGCCAACTAGATTAGGATTAGTGGGAATACTTCTGGGAAGACTAGTTAAATTCTTTAATGAGACCACTTACAAAGTAATCAGATGTTTTTTCTTAAAGGTGTAATTTTGATATTTCTATTTAAATTTTGGGTTGATTTTGAGTTTTAATTATGTTTTCATCATTTGCAGGGTTTAAATTCCATTGCCAAATCGGAAGATATTAGCACTGCCTTTCATATCTAATCTCAAGGTAAGTTCTAGTCCAAATTGACATTGTTTGTCATATCTCTTGGAGTATTCATAATAGCGCCTTTCTAGTTATCACAGCTTGAGTAACCTGACTGTAAAATTAAAGACAATGTGTAACACAGATTGTGAGAGTACCCTGCATCTTATTTTACCAAACATCTTGGGGTAAAATTCTCAACCAGACTATTGCTGTTACCAGTTATGAGCAATCCTATTGGCATGATACATACTATTTATTTATAGTTAACTGAAAGCAACTGCTTATTTGCAATCACTATTTGGAACTATGTGGATATTAGTGATCTATTGTTCTTTGGCTTTTTGTGTTATCATGGCTAATTACAGATTTTGTTTTTGTTTTGCAGAACCATAATCAACAGTCATTAAGAGGTGAGTATCATGTGTTTTTCAGTATACTGTTCACAGTTAAATGTAATACAGGGACAGTGCTAGGCGTGGGCAATTATTGGGTTATTAACTGCCCATATAGTACATTTTTTGATTTGACCAAACAATATGACATTTGAGAAATCATGAAATAAAAACCGAAATTTGCCATAGATGTCAAATACATATTTACTCAGGAGCTTGTAATGAGGGACCAAACCTAAAAAAACCTATCCTATTGCGTCTAACACATGCAAAGGGGACACTGGTGCCCAGTCAACTAAATGCACAGAAACCTATTATTGTAGGTTCAAATATCAGATTCTCATTATTGTTTCAACCTTTGTCAGCACCATACCAATGCTGTTGGGTTTCAAGAATATGGTAAACATCCAAGACCTGCATCACTTTAGGCTTTTCTCCCACATCAAGCTAACATGATTACTGAAATACTGTCTGAAGCTGCGTTAAAGAAAGTGAACACCAAATAGGACAGTGACATTTGTAGACTTTGTTGGCCAGTGTGTTGTAACTGTTACCAGCACGCAGTGTGAATGATAGATATTTCATCTAGGAACAGCATATGATGCTAATTTTGTAATGCAATACAGGGTTGTATTGTATTGAGGTACAAGGGATTATTGTATGATAAAACCATCGTTTATTTTGTTATGGTGTATGTTATTCAGTGTTCGAAATTAAGCATGACACTCCTGGAGTCCTTTTCATAACCCTTGTTAAAAGTTAATGATTTTAATGTCACCTAAATGAAAATGCCACAGAAGACCTCAAGAATCCTAGTACTTCCTTAATTTCAAAACACTTTTATAAGTGGAGTCACAAGATCTATTGCAGACAAATGAGAGAATTTCCTGAGATGGTGGTTGTGTTCAATGTATCAAATGTAGCCAAGCACCCTCTAAGATGTACATAATTACTTACAATACATTTACTTAAATACACTTCCAAAGGGGCAAGAATGAAAATACTCTGTGCAAAATAAGTCCCTCAAATATTAAGGTTTGAAGTAATCTGTTGTGGCATAGTAAATTGATTAATTTATTGTGATATAGCTGTGTTATCATAGTTATGCTAGTCTGTCCCAAAGAGACATCTGAGTTGTTTGTGGATGGTTATCATCCACTAACTTTTGACATTTTTAACTTCTCAATCTCATTGAACTGAAGTTGTTTATGAATATTTTGATTGCAGCTCCAAGTTGGGTCCAATGTATATTATCATGAATGTAGACTAACATCGTAAATGAACATATATTTACAGAAAAAAGTTGTTAAATTATAGTTATAAAATATAATAAAAAGGAGCCCAGAGACTTTCTTCAATTCCTGATACTGCAGTAATCTAGACTTACTGAACAATATACATTTGCATGGGATGTATGACAAACTATCATGAATGGTCAATTTCAAATTGTCTCCATCAAGAGTTTAGTTTGATTATCATGAGAACGCTAATTAAAAGAAAACAAGACAAAATTGTGTGTAGCTTATGTGCAGTGTGGCCAATATGAAATTACGCAGATTTTGTTTTTTAATGTTATGACTTTTTAGAGACTGAGGTGACTTGTATTTCACTGATAACTGAAGAAGTTTTGATGCTTAGTTTTACATTATTGCATTGAATGCAATATTAAAATAAAATACCTCTTATTCAAGAAAATAGGAACTTTAAAAATATGAAATTTTGAACAATGATTTGTTTTCGAGTTGTTTCTCTGCTAAATGTACTAAGTTTCTGATCCTAGATAAACCACTGTCTGTACATAGATGTAGAAACCAGTGGCAACCTTTGGGCTTTGGTCATGCCTACAAGTGTGTGATATGTTTCTTCTCAAAGCCGCAAGTCTTTTCAAATTGTTTCCAAAAGTATAGTTTGGTTTCCATGAAAACCCTATAAAGTTATTTGAGAATTCATTTACTCAGAGACTTTGATATTTAGTACCATTAGTATCACTTTAATCATGAAATGTCAACCTCAATAGATGCTTTGCCACAGAATAAGAGTATAATCCTTTTTCGGTTAATTAAACTTTGTGAAGCCAAAACATCTAGTAGATCTACTGAGGTTTTTTTCAAACAGGTATTCAAAGAAACACCTTACCCCTTTCCTCCATGCAAAGAAACACAATTATCCTCACAAATTTATTACTTTTCATTTCACTTCCTATTTATGGGTTTAATATGTCAGTACACATTTTCTTTATTTTTCAGATTTCTTGATCTGCTCGCCATTGTATTTTTTGTTGTGCAAAGGTAGATATTTTAGTATATTCTATATATTGTTCTGAAGAGTTTTTGAATAATTCATGGTGATAGTAAACTTTCAAACTAGTTTGCGACTTTACGCTGATGGTGTCATGGTACCCTCAGTGTCATTTACAGAATCTCCTGTTCCTTGAATTGATAATAGCTCAATATGACCTGCAAGGTATGCCATAGATTGAATCAGATTAGAGCAATAAATTTGAATTTGTCTTTTATCACAAGATGGGTTGGCTTGAAAAAAATTAGTGAGTTTCACCTTAACGCATACCAGAATTGGATGGATGAGGGTTTTGAAAAACACATAGGCCAGTTATTTCATTGTGCAAAAGTTGGTAGATTGGCATGATTGTCGAACTACTTTCATATGTTTGCATTCTTCTTCAAGGGAAGGGTTCTGTGAAGAAAGTCTCTTTAAACAAATGACATGAGGGTTATTCTTAGTAGATGCCGAGTAACCATAGTTTTCAAGTATTGGATACTATAATTTATTTTACCGGATTTATAATTAAATAAATTCTAATAGATAGTAAAGATTTCAAAGGTTTTAGCTTAGAATTAAAGATTAAAGACATCATTATATTACACTGTTATTTTTTTTTTCAGATCTCGTGGGTCCATGCCATATTCTTTCAACATTTCATTGTAAGTTGTTTTGAAACATTAATGTTCTCCAAGCATTTATTCATTGACCCCTGAGAAAGGCATAATGCCCCCATTTCTGATAAATATGACTCGCATGACCATCAGTTTCCTATCATCAGTTCCATCAATTTCACAGTTACTGCTTCTGTTAACTTGAATCATTACTATTTAGATAACGATCATGATAGCTTTGTGATTTACATTGTCTGACAAATTCTTTTTTTCCTTCCAGATTTTTGTCTAGTTCAGAACAATGCAAATTGAACCTTGCTTTGAGGTTGTGTTGTAAAGGTGAGTTATGATAGAACTAAAAATATTTTATCAGTGCATAAATGACATGATGTTTTGTTATAGGTGCCATTGGCATGTTTTTAATATATTACACTAACAAAAATTGCTCTCTCGGATAAATTAGAACTTTTGAAAATATATGCCAGGGATTAAGGTATTGATATCATAGTTTTGCCATTAAAACCCAGCTTTAGAGTCAAGTGTTTTAACAAGGGAATAAATATAACATTTGTGTTCTTACTTGTAGCGTGTTTGTCTGTATTTACATTAGTTGTTGATATTGTGAATGATATGCTATGAAATGTATTCTAAGATTTTCTTTTATCAGATTGCATTCCAAATTGAGGGCAAGCACATTGAAGCATTCTCTAGCTAAGACAAATCAGTCAAAGTGCCTAGCTCTCGGGTAAGAATCTTACTGATGCCCTCACTACATACTTTTTATGTAGATATTAGCGCTCTAGCCATACTGATAATCCTGTGTGGAGACACAGCTAGAAAGGGTCCCCAGCTTTTTTAGCAAGAAGCGACTCGATAAGATTGGATTGTTGGACTTCGTGACTTAATTGTCATTGTACCCTGATTTGTGGGATGATACTCAAAAGATCAGTCACTGGTTTGTTTGGGATTAAATTATTATATAGCTGTAATATTGCTGACTGTATTGTGAAAACATAACCATACATGCTGGTACCCTCAGATAAAATTTCATGACTAGCATTTCAGACTTTTTGATCAGTTATAGAAACATACTGAACTATTTATCTACTTTGTTTTAAAGCGTTCATGCATGATCTGATCAAATTGGACTTGTATACAATAAGTCTTTGCAATGGAATTGATTTCATTTGAGGTCCATTGATTATGACCCAGAGAAGTCCCAGCCAAGTGCTAAGCTTGTTCAACACAGAACTTTTCTTTTTAAGGAAATGGGAGTTACTGAATCCTTCCAACAAAGAGGGAAGCTTACTACTTGTTTTCACAATAGCTGGTACGTTGTGGTATGGTTCATGCTTTACATTGTTTAGACTTAGATACAGGGTTATTGCTTACACTGGAAAGTTAGCTATATCAAGTATCATGGTCTTTGTTCAATAATCTTCCATCAATTAAGTTATTGCAATATTCATGACTACTTTGAAAGTAACTTTACCATGTGGCCTTACCTTTGTATAATAGGAAGGTAAATGGAGATGTATTTATGTCAGTCATCTTGTTTGCAGATTGAACAAATTACAATTAACTCAAGATCAATCATCGCTTGCTACAAACTACTCATTGCTCCTTATCAACGAAGTACTCACCAAGCCACGATTCCCCCCTGAGCTGGTCACAAAGACATGCAAGAAGGTAAGCAGCGTTAGAAACTAACAGTTTCCGTCCACTACTCCTTATTATGATAACAAATATCAAAACCCCTAAAAATGGCAAATGTCTTCTAGTCCTTATGATACCTTTACTATTGGGCAGTTTAGCAAGGACGAGTGCCAATTTCTAAAGCTGGTAAGTCAGTTTAAGAAGTAACTGCAATTAACATTTATGTCTATCTTTCACTACCATTTTGTTTGCTTGCTTCTGTATACACCAGACTGTTAAGCAATCAAGTCAGAGATTTGTGTAGGATTTCAAATTAAGTGCCCCTGGCAGGCAAATTGGAAAACATATATCATTATTTATATGTAGAGGCATGTGAGCATTGCATTTAATACAGTAGTGACTCAGCCTGTTTATTTATCCTGTTATCAGTGAAATACAAGTAGCCTACACAAAGCCATATATTAAAACTATTTTTAATTTTGATGGACATTTGCCCCAGACTTGATGCTTAATATTAGTCTCTGAGCAGGTCTAAATACATCCCTAAAGGTTAATGAAGATTTGGTTTGTGGAATAATCAAATTGTGACTTGTAAAATTATTGATACTCAAGTATTATAGGGTATTTGCTGCACTGATTACTACTCGTGAAAGTGTTGAATCATCCAGTTAGGCTCTGTTCTGTACATGCAACCTATTTCGACATTAACAGTTTCATTGTTGACAACAGGGGGTAAAAAGACTGGTAATCAATGGGCGTCTTCAGCGTCAGCAGCAGGGGGACTGGGTTGGTGTGAAGAGGATGATGGTGGATGGCGTGAGGGACCACCTGCTACGGGTAGTGGTTGGACAGATCCAAGTGAGTTCTACAATAAGGCCAAAATATTTTCTTGGTTGTCAGGCATGTCCACAAAAACTGCCCTTGAAAGCATTTAAGTTTTTTCTACCCAGTACAAATTTTTGGAAATTTATTTGCCTGAGAACCAACTTTTTATTTTTGAGTCTTACTTCAAAGTGTGTTGAATATTGCTTCATTAATATTAGTTTTGTGATTAGTCTTCTGCCTCTGAGATAATAATGAATGATGTTCAAGGAAATGGTCATAGTTGGATCAAATCATTTGTGGATGCAAGGCTTTTGAAAATAGTGAATGAAAACATCCCTTACCTCAAACAGTAATGTGTTTGAGTGAGAATCCCTCTTGACGTAAATTAATTCTATCATCCCTTAAGGAAATATAGTCCTATTTTGTCTCTGTAAGGTCCAGCTGCAAACGACAGAGGTCAGAATATAGGAACCTGGCACAATCCTTCCAAGGACTGTGAGTGGAGCCAAAGCTCAAGTGTTAATAGTGTCATTGTGGATTCCTCAGATAAAGAAGCTTGGCCGTCCATTGGGAACTCTGAAACTGCGGGCTCTGATGCAGGAGATGATGCTGCATCTGTCAAGTCCGGATCTGTGATATCTAGCTCAAGTAGCCATGGTCAAAATCAGGAGACCAATCAGGGGTTAAGTGCCATGCAGAGTCAAAGTGCTTCCAATCCATGGGGAGCCAATTCCACACTTGGTGGACTTGAATCAAATCCTTGGGGGATCAGGGATCCTCCCAATTCCTCTGCTGCCAATATGAATCCTATGAATTGGGGTTCAAGTAATCCGCATCCAAGTCTTTCTATGAACAACCAAGGACATAATATGCAAGTTGGTACCAGCATGGCTGGTAGTGATACTCTATCAAATTCTATGAACTCAAACTCCTCCACTTCCCGTTCAGGATGGGGGATGGGTGCCCCAGGCCAGGGTAGCCCAAGACCACAGAATTCCATGCAAATGCAAACCTCAAATGGCAACAATATGCATGGTTTGATGCTTAGCAGTAGCGGTGCTCAACAAAGTGGACCTCCAGTGAGTGGCAATCAGACAGGGCCTTCAAATAATCAAACTCCATGGCAGGGTAGTAGTGGGTCTGGTATGTTTGGTGGCATGACTACGTATTCCAAACCCCACGAGTCTGGCTGGAATAATCCAACAAGTGCTGTGATGAACAATTGTGGGAAAGATAACAGTGGCAATAATGGTGGCCCGGATGGTGCGGGCAACGGCTCCAGCATGTGGGGCACACCAGACGCGGCCCCTAAGTCTGGCTTTTTGGGAAGTAGTGGGTGGGGAGAGTCCCTACCTCCCACTCCACAGTCAGCAACCCAGTGGGACAATAATTCTAAGTCACAATGGGGGGACAACCCCAATGGTGCAGCCAATAGTCAGGGATCAGGCAATACAACTGAGTTCATCTCATGGGCTCAAGCTGCATGCAAGGGCTTAACCCCAGGCAGCGGCAATTCAGGGACCGGGCAACCCTCTGCTGCTGATGCAGCCGCCCAATCAGGACAAGTTGCTGATGATTTCATCAGACAGGCCATTGAGAACCATGATGGGTGGGGGGCGAAACCTGTCAAACAGGATACAGCCTGGGATGTCTCAGAATCACCAAAGACCAAACGCAAATTTTCTACCGACAGTGGTGGTGGAGCTTCCAATGTGTGGAACAATAATAATGGAACGGCAATCTGGGAAGCTAGTCGTGACAGTAGCTCTGGAGGTAATGGAGGAAATGGTGGCAATGGTGGTGGCGGCGGTGGCTGGAATGGTGCATCAGGTGGATCTCAGTGGCAAAACGAGAATGATTCCAATACTTGGAATGGCCCACCAAATAAGCCTGGAGCTGATAACCAATGGGGTGGTAACGGCGGAGGAAACGGTGTTGGCAGTGGCGTTGGTGTTGGCGTTGGCGTTGGTGGAAATGGTGTTGCAGGAAATGGTGGCCTTGGTGGAAATGGTGGCCTTGGTGGAAATGGCCTTGGTGGAAACAGTGCTGGCAATGTTGGAGTTGGTAATGTTGGAGTTGGTGGAAATGGTGCTGGCAATGGAGGTGGAAGTTCCGACAAAACCATTGGTACCTGGGGCGGAGGCTCTGAAACCTCAAGTATGTGGGGTAACAAGACCGAGACAGGATCTTGGGGATCTTCAGGCCAGGATCGCGATCGTGGATCTGGGTCCCAGTGGGGAGATAATCAAGATTCTCAAGGAGGCTGGGAAGATGCAGCAATGCAGCGTCGGCGTGTTGATAATGGTACAGGTTATTGGGGCGAGCCACAGATTCAGCGCCCACAAGGCTGGAACAGTCAACCAAGTACCCCAGCAACTCCCCTGACCCCACGGCCCAAGCCTGAACAGCCTGAGTCTTGGAACAAAGGAGCACCTGTCCAAGTTCCGCCACCAGCACCGACAGGTGGAATGGGTGGCGGCGGAATGGGTGGCGGCGGAATGGGCGGCGGCGGAATGGGCGGCGGCGGAATGGGCGGCGGCGGAATGGGCGGCGGCGGAATGGGTGGCGGCGGAATGGGCGGCGGCGGTGGTGGAAATGTTGGAGTTGGCAACCCACCGAAGGCCTCTGGATGGGGTGACCTCTCAAACTCCAACATGAAGGTTGATGATGGAACCAGTATTTGGGCAGCTAATGCCCAGCAGCAGGTTAGTGTTCATTTTGTTAGCCGAAATCACTGTTAGGTAATACAAGTATAAGAGAGCAATTTTATCAGCATTACCCCTGAGGAACACTAAATTTTACCTTTGTTGACATTTCATTACATAGTGTAATTATCTTTTTTCGTGGAATTATTGTCTTTGTATTATTCCCTCAGGATACCAACTTGTAGTTCCGTTGAAGAAACAATATCCAATCTTCAAGTGCTGTGTGTAAAATAAAATACCTTTGATTGTTGAATAGCTTATCAACATAATGATATACCCTACCTTGTGTTCCAGGCCCGAGCTGGAGGTTGGGGTGACCCAGGGAGTCAGTGGAATCCCACACCTGGTGCCAAGCCAAAATCCCTATCTACCTCGAGTTGGGGCGGAGACGGCGGTGGAGGTGGTGACCAGAGCTGGAACCTGAGAAAGGTTTGCTACGTTTCCTGTATAGCCCTTATCACTATTGGTTAATGCCCATTGTGCTTGCAGACACGAGTGCATTGTGGCGGGTGTTGTAGCTGCTTCTCAGTTGATTGTTGTCCGACTCGGCCTCCCTCACAGCTGGGCAGGTGTAGCATGGAGACAGCATGGGAAGACCGTGCACAGCCCGTCTTACTTGCATGTCCCCGTGTTCCACCAAGTCTTCATTGGATATTTGAAAATATTTTGGAAATTTTTGAAACAATTTTTGTTTTGGAGTTAAATATATTATGGTCATGAATAGTCTAATGGTCATGTGCACAGTTGGCTTTTCATCATTTCATTATTCATTTCATTTGCATGCTATTATCATTCATTTGTTATGTTTATATTAATCATTTAGTTCATATGTACATCATCAGTCCACCTGATCATTCAGATGGGTTAATGCTGAGGGATGTCGTCAGTCATGTGAAAATCATTTCATCTTAATTTGCTCATTGAAATGGTCTCCTCAATATTCTTTCTCTTGAAGAGGTTTGCCAGGAAATTGAACGAATTAACATGTACAACATAACTTAAGTCAATATTCCAAAAAATCCACATAAATAACTGTTTGCTCACAGTAATGAAAAGAAAAAATCATTGACAGATTGTTTTGGTAAAAAGATACAAAGCTTGAAATACTTTGCCCTGATTGCCTTCAGGATGATTTCATAAAGTATATCCATGTTATTCATGCTATTTTTTTACTGTGATTTTAATGTGGTTTCTAGATAAACATTAGAAATCAGCACTGATCTTATTGTCCCAAGTTTTTTCATAATGACTATATCATAGGACTAGAAGAAATGGCTAAACTTCTGAAGGTTTTCCTGTATAGTATATTCATGGGTTAACAGCTGTTAAATGTTCTTTTGGACTTAAAGAATTGTTCACTCATTTATGATACAATAAGCTGTTTATATGAAAGAAATGTAAATTGGGGGTCAAGGTTTAGAGTTTAATGAATGTCCTATTAACCAAATCACAAGGCAGCAGTACAGAAAATGAGCAATGCATTTGTTACAAACTGTGACCACTGTGGATTCTTGTGTTTAAAAGTGTTCCTACAGTTTGAATTTCCAGTTAATAATAACCCATATACCTTTCAGTCTACTTTGATGTTTTGTCACAAAAATATTAGCCTGAAAAATGTTGAGATAAGAGCATCCTTCATTCATTGCCAGGCATTAACTAATACTCTTTCTCCATAATGTAGCATTAGTGCTAATACTCTAACTCCTCATGAGGCATCACATACCTGAATATCTCAACATTGGTGTCAAGGGAATTAGTTCTAGATTGTGGACATCTTCAGTTTGTTTGCTCTTGTCCCAGTTCATTGTTCTGAGCACCCTCTATACAGGTTCATGTGACGTTTTCATGACTCTGGACATCTTATGTTTATGGCTTAAATCATCCTTACATTTGTGGCTTAGTATTATTCATACTAGATTTAGGTCAACTGTGCACATGGTTAAATCTGGTAAACTGTTACTCGACACTTGAGTGAAGCATCAGTCTGTCTTCTTTCTCTCTTCCCTGTCCCTCCTCTTCCTCCGCCCTCCCTGCCTGTGCTGCTCCCCACCCCCCTTGGATTGCGGCCAACACTTGTATGTTGCTGATGGTGATTCTTGCAGCCGGGCTGGCCAGATGAGAATGCAAGCAATTCAGGCAATGTGTGGGGTGGTGAAACCGAGGTGGGATATTGGAATGACATTTCACAAGAAAATAGTACATGGAGCAGTGCCCCTGGCTGGAAAACCAAAAAGAATCTGGTGAAGGTATACTATCCCTGGAAAATGTGGGCACCATGAGACCCCGTCACTTCCGACACCGTCCTTGTTCTAGCTCACACTAGCATAGCTGCCTGCAGCTCAAGTTGTACTGCCAGTACACTAGTCACAAGGCTCACCTTTACCATCATTTTGTTACATGCTAGATTGCTTGTAGTACAAATCTTACAGAAGTCATTTCATGCCTTTTGTAAGGTCTTAATGCTCATCCGTTCTTTGTTTGCAAATGAAATGAATAGTTAATGCTTTGTATTTTTCTCTAATCTTTAATGTTTTTTTCATTTTTGACACTGAGGCAACCATTTCTATTTCCCAAAATCATATTCATAAGTTTAGTAAAGGTAATGTTGCTGTGTTGAGGTGAACATGTTAACTAACTGCAGTGTTCAAGTTTGGTTTAATTTTGTTCCTCCCTGTCATCCCAGTTGTATGGGACAACAGTGATTGAAGTGGCCCTCCTGTGCCAGGGATAACATTGGAGCTTGCAACATCGCACAATGTACAGTGTCTCTCTTGCTATTATGCTAACATGATACATTTATCTGTCTGCACGTTCTAACCCACAGTTATTGTTCATGCTTTGTCATAATTGTTTTTTTATCAGCACATTGCTCATGCATTTCATCTTTTACGGAAATGAAAATTGATGTTACATGTTCAATTACAGTTGAAAAACAATTGATTATTGATTTGTTAAGTTATTTTGTAGCATACTTTCATAAAGTGTTTTGTTTTGTAAGCATTTCTATTTTGTGAAATGATTGAATCATGGAACAGTTTTTCAGTAGTTCACAATAATTATGTCCTGGGCTTTCTTACAGGGTCCTAACAAATTCCCCACCGGCAACAATCATCATCCCCAGATGAGAAGCAAATTGCTACAACAGCTGATGGATATGGGTTTCAAAGTAGGTGTACTCTTCCTGACATGTGCTTAATGAAATTCACTAAGATTAGCCATAGTGATATAGGTATCAAGTTGTTTGACCAAATGGTTATTAGTAATGTTATGTCAGGGCATCTTTGAGAATAGTTGTGCCATTGTTTGACAAGGAATTTCATACCAAGTATCTTTGTGTAAAGGCAAACTTAATTAGCTCAGTTCATACTAAGGGGGGGAGGGGGGAGCTCTTGAATTGAAAAGAGCTTTTAGAGACAGGTAATGTCTTATTACACAAAATAATCTTGTGATACCAGGATGTATTTTCAAAGTTTGAGCTAGTTTAGCAACATAATCTTTGGACTTTTGATTTTACATCTAGTCACAAAAAAGTAACTAGTATATTGATTTATGGCGGTGGGAAAGGCTAGTGGTTTAAGCTTATGCCAAAAGCCTGGGTTAGATTCCCCACTTTGTTACAATATGTGAAGCCCATTGCTGGTGTTATCCACCATGATATTGTTGGACGAATGCTGAAAATGGTGTAAAACTTTACTCACTTGCTCACTTTATGTATAGTTACCAATACTCTATTCGTATGGAAATTGTATTTGAAATCCTCATCTATTGTTACTTACTGTTATATCAAGAAGACATTTGTTTAGGTATTCATAAGATGTACAGAAATTTGATGTACTTCTGTTTTAACCGAACAACCCACCTATCATTTTTTTTACAGAAGGAAGAAGCTCAGAATGCCTTGATTAGCAATAACATGAATGTTGAAAGTGCCCTGGGTAAGTAGCTATGTCTTGGAAACCTTTACATTTGAATTCATAATTGGGTAGTTTTTAAAAATTCTTTGGGCCTGTTGGCAAAGGTCTCATTTGTCATGCTGAAGCCCCGGTTCAATGCCCCACATGGGTATCAGGGTTGGAACTAAACTCAAAAGCTTTACGAGCTTGATTTAAAGAAAAAATGCCCTTGTGATGTTTAAACAATGGGGAAATTTGTACCAGCCCACTAGAATTTGTACTAGCCCCAGTCTAGCAAGATAGTGTTAAGTTCTAACCCTGGTGTATGATGTGGGAAGCCAACCCCTGGTGACCCTGTTGTAATATGGCTGGAATATTGCTATGAGCAACATAGAACCCTATGAACTAAAAAAATACTTTTGTATAGCATTGCATGTGTTCGCCATGATTACAGTGAAGGAAGTTCTTGGTGTTATCCTTGCACATATACCCCATGGTACATTCCAGCTTGGAAAGTCATTTCAACATCTGAGAAGGTAATACTTTTGTTTCAGCTGATCTAATGGCCAACAAGAAAGATGCCGACATGGATGTGTTCATGTCAAATAGTGCAAAACCCCGAATGCCTGGCATGATGCCTGACAATGCCATGGTTAACGATGACATATCAGATACTCAGTCTGAGAGCAATCCACATGTGCCTAACATTAACATGCAAAATACTCCCTTTCAAAATGCTCAAGTACCAAATCAGCCATTTGTGACCATATATGACCGGTCTAAATCGGGACCTAGTCTGCCCCCATCTAGTCTGAATCCAAATAACCCCAGTATTAATCCACAATCATTGCAACAAAAACTCATGCAGCATAAGCGTCAACAACAGCAACAGAACCAGTCTATGAATTCAATGAGTCCCACCCAAGGTCCTCTGACCCGAGGACAGCTGCCGAACACACAGGTGATGCAGCAACAGATGGCGCAGCAGCAGATTCTGCAACAACTGCGACTGGCAGTACAGTCTGGCCTCATCAGCCCTCAGCTCTTGAACCAGCAACTGCCACACAACATCCTGGTGCTCCTGCAACAACTGCTACAGCTGCAGAATGTCCTGCAGCAGCTTGTTAACAAGCAACAGTTCCTCCAGCAGAACAAGATGATGAACATGATACAACGGCAACAGGTGGAACAGCTGGCAGTCATGATCAACAATATCAAACAGCAGATACTGCAGCTGCAGAAGCAGCTTTCTCAGGCACAGCAGATCCTGCTCAAAAATCCCGGTGGGGCTGTAGGGGCCGGAGGTCCCATGGCTCAAGCTCCAGCGGCAGGCCCACATATTCATGACTCAGTTGATAACATGATGCCCATTCAGAATGAGCTCGAGAAACTTGCCATCAATCCACCTCAAGTGCAACAAACGTCCCGCCTTAACCAGTGGAAGCGCCAAACCCCAGACAAAGAAACCGCTGGTGAAGTTGGAGAAAACCTCAATAAAGCTGTTGGAAGCAAACCTCTCCAGCAGTCACAAAATGGCCCGCCTCTGGGGCCATTCTCTGATCTCAGTGGCCTAAATATCAGTGGTGATACTACTTGGTCTACACAAGCAACCACCTCGTCTCAGAATTGGCCTTCTACTAGTTCTGGTGGAACCACATCACAAGCCGAGACAAAAGAGAGCTCTGAAAACAAAGAATCTCACCCACCAATTACCACATCCAGCACTCCGACAATCAGTATGACAGACATCATCCCTGAGTTTGTTCCTGGCAAACCATGGCAGGGGCTCACTAAGAGTGTTGAAGATGATCCCCATATCACACCAGGAAGTATTTCCAGGTCGCTAAGTGTCAATGTTGTGAAGGATGACTACCTGAATAACTTGGCGACAAGCATCAAGACCAGCCCTATAGTGGCTGCTGACTCGTCCACCACTTGGAGCATGAAAGGAAGCCACATCTCCACCACAAGTTCGTCCAAACCCTGGTCCACATCTGAATCAACAACGCCCTCCATGTCTGATGTATGGAGCATGCCTCCAAAGAACCGCCCTCCCCCTGGCCTCATGGCGCACAAGTCCCACCACTGGCCTGCTGGTGTCAACAGACAGAACTCCTGGGCTGGCAGGACAGACAACTCAGCATTTACTCCAGGTAATCTTTATTCCTCTATTCACTTGGTGATGGGTATCAAGCTTCTGCTTCCTGGACTAACTGCAAACCTTCATGTGACTTGTATTTGTTCACGTCAAGGTTTAAGCCCTTTTTTAGCAAGGCTATTTAATAGTTCTCTTTTCAAACCTTAATCTTTCAATTATAACATTCAACATCTATGTGAGCTGTTTTAAAGGTAAGAAAAACATTTTGGACTTTGGTATAACTTTCTTTTGCTTCATAAGTATGTGAATTTTATCCACAAATGCACCTAGTGGACTATTTATGCGATCTGATATTTGCCACCAGTGATGCCTGATTATAACTACCACCACTTTTAACTACCTTTTCTGCTTGTACCACCCCAATAGTCCCCCTCTGCCTTCTCATCTCTGACATTGACACTTGCTGTCGGTCGGTCGGTGCAAGCTAGAGTGGGGTATGCCTAGTGGACCAACCAGTGTAATGGTGGAGACTATCGGGGCGGGTGGGCCTGCTGCTCTGTATATTTGGCAAAGCTTTGCAAATTGCTGTGAGACAAAATCTTTTTGTGGGTTAGAGGTGATTGGTGCTGTCTTGTGAAGCTTTTGACCTCTTGTCTTACAGTGAACGCTCAAGGTTGGGATGGGAGAACCCCTAATACCTCCACTTGGCTGGTCCTAAGGAACCTCACTCCACAGGTAGTAGTTGTCTTGTAGTCTTTAACTTGGTCACAACTTGCATGCCAGGCTGGGATATGAATCATTAACTATCACGCCATTGGTCCGTTCGTTACCTGTCCCAAGTCCATCTAGCCTGGTTACTGCAATCTTTTAACCATAGTTCCATCCCACAATACCAGCTGTGTCCATATTGCATGCTCCATTCTCAACTTCTTCACATTTTGCTGCCTAGTGCTTGCTAGAGGTAAAATACAGCTTTCTATTCTAATTGGCTGCTAAAATAGTGCATTAGTTACTTTAATTAGGAAATTGAGCTGCAATATTTGGAGATGGCTGTTGTGGGCTTAGTCAACTTTCACATAGTATCTTAGCTTGCTTAATCCACACTTCATCAGCTTTTAAGTTGGGATTTGGAAGTTCTTTTTATATTTTTGTTTTCATGCATACATTTAATGATACTTTAATTGGTAATCAGTCCAAATGCTTTTTTGCCACAGTGTTGGCGTATGAAGTCTTTGATTTTGTCTTGCTTGGGGTTAGTCCCTTACAATTAAAATAAATGTTCCTTTTCAGATTGATGGTTCCACACTTCGTACACTGTGCCAACAACATGGCCCACTGCGTCTGTTCCATCTTAATCTCAGTCAAGGACAGGCAGTGGTCTGCTACAATTCCAAGGATGAAGCCATTAAAGCTCAAAAAGCACTTAATACTTGCGTTCTTGGCAACACCACCATTCTGGCTGAATTCTTGTCTGACCAAGAGTGTGCTCATTTCCTGGATCAGCATAGCAATTCATCCAACAACCCTAGTCAGTGGTCACAAGGCCAACAGGTGTCCAACTTCCAGCCATTGCAGCAAGCACCCCCTGGCCAGCCTGCCGTACAACGCTCCACACAGCCGTCCTCCGCTGCTAACCCTGGGTACTACCGCAGCGAGTCCACAACTCCGTGGAGTGCCATGCCAAGTCGTGGAGGCATGGGAGGGGGACAGCCTGGTCCCGGCAACATGTGGAGCTCAAGCTTGTGGGGGGGAGGGGCAGTAGAGGATCATAATTCCAACCCTTTCCTTAGCAATATATTGGGAGGGGAATCCATGTAAATATCAAACAAATCTTTAATATATAGAGATATATTATTACACTGAAACCTGCCGTAACCAAATCTAATCTGGGACCTCTACCAAGATTTTTGTCAATTCACTGGTTGTTGGTAGTCTGTTTAAATGATTAAATGTTGATGACTCGTGATATGGTCAGTATTCCAGTAGTGTGTTTCCAGGACAATCAAATATGGGTTGGGCAGGTTTCTGGCTTGTTTGTTGACATGGTTTCCCAGTTTCCCATCATGTGATTGATCTCTTGTTGTACGCGGGTTAGCTAGCTAATGCAGGTGGGTGCCGTCGCCAACGACGCAAGTTAGTTACTGCTTCTATGTGTTCCATGGACCATCACTTGTGCTCTGAGAGCTGCTACCCTGCTGCCTACCCTCCCTAGTGCTAAACAGCGTGCAATTAGTGGTGCTCACTGCTTCATGTATAGCACAGAGTTTATTTTTTGTACTTCAAGTGAAGTATTAAGTCTTTCAGAATTCCCAAATTGTCTTGTCATGTGGGTGTACAGCCTCAGCAAGCAAGTGGGCCTACTAATAATTGGGCTGGAGGGAGGGCGGGGGAAAGGGAGGGTTCAAAGCCTTTTATACAAGTTAACCTCAAGTCTTTATTTGTGAATGTATGAAAATACTGTTTATGTATAGGCCATTCATGACTGATGTCAAATCGAATCTTACTTGTAATGCAGCAACAATGAGTGCAAATATGTTTTCCTTTAATTACACTTGATTGGTGGTGTAATATTTTTTTTTCTTGTTTGAATTGGAATCTGTCAGTTGGCAGGAAAAATACAACCTGTGATACTGAAGTCTCATATGTGTGTCTGTTGTCCAGTTGTGTGATTGAATCAGGATAGAAGTGCATTCTAGTGCTGTTGATAATTCTTCCAAGAAATAAATGATATTGGGCATAACGAATCATCTTGGATGATTGATTGGGTTAGCCATTTTATATAATATGCCACCTGAACTGCTGTATTGTCTGTAATAGTCCTTATTCCCGCCCATACTTGGAGAAAAAAAAAATGAAAAAAAGAGAGAAAAACTATGGAAAAAAACACAAAAAAACAAACAAAATATAAAAATAAAAAAATAAAAAAAGACAAAAGAAAAAGACCAAAAAAAAAAAATACCTCCCAAAAATAGAAAAGAAATGTGCATCCTAAATCCACAAATTTAATTTAAGATTTTTAATTATTTGTCCTTAATATTATCAGTGATCTGGCATTTATGGGCTTGAGAGTCCAGCACGCCGTGGCAGCAGGTAGACACAGGATGCAGTGCAAAAAAAAAATACTTAAGTGAAAAAAAATGGAAAAAAAGAAATACAAAGAAAAAATGAAAAAAAAACAAACAAAAAAAAACAAAAAAAGAAGAAAAAAGAAACAAAACAAAAAAAACAATATAAAGAAAAAAAATACCAAAAAAAAATTACTGTATCTATATAAATGCTATATAAGCACACTGTGATTACTTCCAGGCAGGGCACCGTGTGTTCCAAAGTGCTGCTATTACAGACAGTATGGTTCTTTATTATTATAATTATTATTAATGTATGATGCCTCTTGTGTTTTCCGAACTCAGTACTTACTGCATTTTTATTGTGACCAAGAAGAGATATAGATCACAATCTGCCAAAGCACAGGTATCCTAGGATTGGGCAGCTTTTATCAGTACAAGTGATAGGAGAATTTTTGACATGACATGTATATTGTGCTCGTAGCTTGCTTGAATTGTATTCTGAATAAAGTCTTTATTCAAGTCAATTTTATGTTGTTTTGTTCTGATGCATCAGTTAAAATAAGTAGTTCCCTTAAGGCATGAATAGTGCATTGTTTTCGACAGAATTTGACAAAGTACCTAGGAACAGTTAAGATGACATAATCAACATTCAATTAATGGACAAAAACTCGCATTAGCATCATATGATTAATGTTGATTAGTGAACAAGAGGGAGCCTGCAACAAACAATGGAAAGACAATGTTCAACAGGGACAAGCTGCCAATCCTGCTGCATTTACCTTCACTGTTCATGGCCTACTTCCCAGATGGGGAGTCCAGGGCAGAATAGGTTCCAGCAACCTGTTGTATGAGGTGACTTGATGGATTGGGTAGTCAGACTTGCTGACATGTTGATTACGTGTCGACATACCCTGATGGCATAGATGATGATTATTATTGTTATTGTCTTGTCCAGACAGTTATTTACATCTCCATAGCTTTATTATTGCTGGGTTAGCAAACAGAAATAAATGATGGTCAACACAAATCCAGATATCGCCACTCTTAGTAGGTCAGGACCGCCTCTGTAGTCTAGTGGTGGAGCATTGGAAGGTCGGGTTTGATCCCTGACAGCATCATAGCAAAAGACGTTAAAAGATGATACTTGTTACCCTGCCTTGGGCTCGGCATTAAAGGGCTAAAACGAGGCCTGGTCGGCTAAGAGTCTGTATACTGTGTCTGAGTGGGGTATTCATGTTAAACTTCAGCATGACACTCAGCGGGCTAGCACTATAAACTCAGCATTAGTCCGGGCCAGTACAAGCAGCCACACATGTTCATGCATGTCACTATCAACACGACAAACCCTATCTCACTTCACCTCGCCTATTAGTGGGTTGTATATCTTTTTTAGCACAAATGGTCTGTGTAACATTAGCATGTCTCTGAAGTTCTCTACACTGGAAATGAATTTGGGTCAGTAAGATTCATTACATGCCTGTGAGCTAGTCTTTTTAATAGACCTACATTGATGGGATCCCAATTGGCCGTGCACATGACCCTTGCTTCACATACCAGCAACTTCCACCATAACTTCTTTAAGTGGCATTTAGAAGTTGGTGTGATGAAGTAAGACAAGTTCTATGGATGAACAACTTCTTTATTACAATTAGTGCGAAGTTTCAGTGTAGATCCTAACACCTTCATCAAGCAAGAGATGGATAGCGCTAAACAACATAGGTGTATATATACTTATTAACCTCAATGTTTATACAGTAAATTGATTGATGGACAGAGAGCTGATTAATATATTGGAAGCCAGTGAATGACTAATGGGACAGGGTAAACAACCACGGAAGCTGATTGGAAGCCAGTGAATTGTCTAATGGACACAGAGTCAGCAAGTATCACCATCTTCCACCAATCCTCGTGGATTTCACTGAAGGGGTCAATGCCCAAGACCTGTCTCTTTGGGTTTTCTGCAATGTTCTGCCAATCCAGTGAATGACATCATGAGAATCAATCTATGCAATTGGAATACGATGACATGTATCAACGGAGTCAGCGAGTCTCACCACCTGTTGCCTCTTACAAGCATAGCAACAATATTGAGGTTGATATTTTTAACAGTAAATGCATGTTACACTGCTTGCAGCAATAGTCCAGCTACATCACAGAGGCCTGTAAACACTCCAGTCGGTTCCAGGTAAACAAGTGCCCAGTGACATGAGCAGTGCTCCATTGAGGGTGTTGATGACAATCGGCAAGAGCTCCATGTCATAAGGTGATGTGAAAACGGGTTTAATGTTGTGTCCAAGATTATTGCACTTATATAACGACATGTGTTTGTGACTGCTTGTACTAGTTCGGACTGATGCCGATTTAATAGTGCTAGCCCGCTGAGATACCATGCCGCAGTTTAACATGAATACCCCACTCAGACACAGCATACTGACTCCAAACGGACCAGCCCTTGTTTTAGCCCCTTAATGTCGAGTGCCAGACAGGGTAACAAGAAGTTCTATCTCTTAACGTCTTTTGGTATGACATGGTCGGGGATTGAACCCCAGATCTTCCACTCTCCAGGCGGACGCTCCACCACTAGACTACAGAGGCGGTCTCCATGTCACAAAGCAATCATAGCACTACAACAATCACAACTGCTATACTTAACACACGTCAGTCATAGCGCTATGCTTGCTTTGTCTTGTCTCACATTGAAACCACCTCCTCAGTCAGATTACTAGAGCCTCATGTTGTCTATCCCACGATCCCCACAGGAGATTTCATAAATAATTAAAACAACATGTTTATTTAGCGGGTTTATTCAAGATAATTCTTCACCTCACAATAGACATAGCTTGTTCACCTCGTAACATCAACTGACAAATGGCTCATGGTAGGTTGGGACAGATTGTCCACAAGTACAGATGATGGATGACTTGACAATGAACTGAAACTATAAGGTTGGCCTGGAGAATTCGAGAAGAGAATTCAAGAATAGAATAAGAATAGATTTTTCATCATTGCTCATTCTGAAACTACTGTGCACAAGGCCAACACTGATTGTTTCTCAGGCACACCTAAGAACATGAGGATATCACATACAACTTTAATATACAAACATCCTGGGTTTCATCACGGCCATATTCAACAGCATGTTTTAATGTCCTCATAAAGCAAACATTCAAAGTTGACATTTTCACAACAGTTTTTTCAATACAGGCTAGCCATTACATATTTTGAACATGTACACTTGGGTCCTTGTAGAATGGTACACTCTGTGAAACTAAAACTTTCCAACAAACTGATCTGTCTAAAACTTACTATCTATAACTACAAGGAATAAGCGCAAGTCTCAGTCAGCAATATTCCAGCATGTAAATGGAGTTGGGCCAGGCTAACAAGACACTGACAGAATGAGAGGGTGTTTGGGATATGGCGACACACAATCCACCACTCCTCCTGCCCATCTGATCCAATTTAGCGGCCTTGTACAAATAAGCTAGTGCAAAACACTTGCAGAAAATAATATGCAGTATCATGAATTAATAAAACGCAATCAAAGTGTGATTTTTGGAAATAATCAGTTTGATTTAAGTGTCTCTTCACTCCATGTCCCCAAAGGATGTAGCGTTTCATCCAGAGTCCGGAACAAAAGCAGGAAAGATGGGAACAACGACATCATCCATGTTAGGCTGGACAAACACTCTCTGTAAACACCAAACTATAGTCAGAGACTGTTTAATGCACTATTTATCACAGTGTGTTAGTTAATTGTGTGAGGAACTTCTGCATTGACACAGGTCCGAGACGTTAATTTATAAAAAAAAGTCCAATTTGGTGAAAGTTGGATCCACATTCTACGCTGGCCAATATCACCAGCTAAAGGTCTATGTTAGGGTCAAATCACATTTATTTGTCCTGGTAATATACTGTAAATATTTCCATTGCAACAATATCTATTATTTTGGCTGTTTGTGTAAATACAATAATATCTTTAGTAAATAAGTTTAGATCATAGTTATGACTTGATACTGAGACAGTGTCATTCTTAAGTTGAACCAACTCCTGCAAGTTATGTTTGTCTGGTAGACATGATCTCCATGGACAAATGCTCACTATAAACAAATTATTTTAAAGTCTAACTTTCTGATACATTGAAATAATTTGATATTTTGATAAGACAGCTTATGTTAGGTTTATCAATACACAAATCAACTTAAGACACATAAAGCTGTTCCATCATTGAACCACAGATATCTGTACATATGAGTGTTTCATTCAATATTCAGCTCAACATTCCCCATTTCTGGGTGAAACCATGGACATCCTATAGTACAAACATAAACCTATAATGTCAATGTTGATCGAGATGTTATGGAATTCCTGTAAACTTCATGGTGAGAAAAAGAACCAAGGTTACAAAAGCAGAGATTACTAGGCTATAAGGTTATTGCCAATACAACGATGGTTGGGTTCTTAAATAGCTTGTTAATTTCAGTCGATTGCAGGAATTGCAAAACATGTATACCGTCAACTCAGCGTCAACAGATATTTCCCAAATATTTTCATGTTTTTAATGAAGGTGCTCACCCAATTTGATGCACTTCGTGAATTAAGAGACGTTTTATCACAATATTGATTTTGATTATCAATCAGATTTTCTTGACTGGGTGCCGCCATTTTGTTTGAAGCAAATTCATGTGATATGAGAGGTGGAATATAATTGGTCAATAGGAGGGACATAGAAGGGACATAACTCCTGATAGCCACTGGTGGTAGTATGATTCAAGCCAGAAATTCCAGCCTGTTCGGGCAAGGGTGGAAACTGGATTATAGTCAGCGAAATCCCTTGCCTCAGGACGATCGTGCATGGTATATACTGGGATCCTTTGCATATCATCCATGAAGCCTCTTGATATGAGGTTACTTTATGTTTAGTCCAGATCGAGCAGCCAAAATGTCCTGGGACATCCAGCCCTGGTGACTAGTGTCTGACGCTGCCCACAGCTACTTAATGACAATGGGTTGTGTGAGTAAATGAGTTGGGTTTGACGCTGCTTTTAACAGTATTCCAGTTATATCACTCCGTGTCAGCTTGATGTGGAGGGATGCAGGTCTTAGACGTTTACCACTTTGGTGAAACATGGGTATGGTGCTGACAAACCTAGAAACATAATTGGAGCGAACCAGGATTTGAACCAACAAATATAGGTTTCTGGTGTGTGCATGGGATGCAACTCTTCACAGCCAATTGCAGCGCCTTAGACGACTGGGTCACCCATGCCCCTGACAATGACTGGAGAGAGGATGTGTTTAACTGGAGAGAGTATGTGTTTAACAAGAGACAGGATGTGTTTGACAAGAGAGAGGATGTGTTTGACCGGAGAGAAGATGTGTTTGACTAGAGAGAGGATGTGTTTGACTAGAGAGAGGATGTGTTTGACAAGAGAGAGGATGTGTTTAACTAGAGAGATGATGTGTCTGACTAGAGAGATGATGTGTCTGACTAGAGAGAAGATGTGTTTGACCAGAGAGAGGATGTGTTTGACTAGAGAGAGGACGTGTTTGACTAGAGAGAGGATGTGTTTGACTAGAGAGAGGATGTGTTTGACAAGAGATGTGTTTGACTAGAGAGAGGATGTGTTTGACAAGAGAGAGGATGTGTTTAACTAGAGAGATGATGTGTCTGACTAGAGAGAGGATGTGTTTGACTGGAGAGAGTATCCTTAACAAGAGATAGGATGTGTTTGACAAGAGATAGGATGTGTTTGACTTGAGAGAGGATGTGTTTAACTAGAGAGATGATGTGTCTGACTAGAGAGATGATGTGTTTGACCAGAGAGAAGATGTGTTTGACCAGAGAGAGGATGTGTTTGACTAGAGAGAGGATGTGTTTGACTAGAGAGAGGATGTGTTTGACAAGAGAGATGTGTTTGACTAGAGAGAGGATGTGTTTGACTAGAGAGAGGATGTGTTTGACAAGAGAGATGATGTGTTTAACTAGAGAGATGATGTGTCTGACTAGAGAGAGGATGTGTTTGACTGGAGAGAGTATCCTTAACAAGAGATAGGATGTGTTTGACAAGAGATAGGATGTGTTTGACTTGAGAGAGGATGTGTTTGACTGGAGTGAGGATGTGTTTGACTAGAGAGATGATGTGTTTGACTAGAGAGATGATGTGTTTGACTAGAGATAGGATGTGTTTGACAAGAGAGGGGATGTGTTTGACTAGAGAGAGGATGTGTTTAACTAGAGAGATGATGTGTTTAACTAGAGAGAGGATGTGTTTGACTTGAGAGAGGATGTGTTTGACTGGAGTGAGGATGTGTTTGACTATTGTAAGTGTAGATAAAGACAGCACACATCATGGCTATCCTAATGGTCAAACTTGTAACAAACTCTACCATGCTCCTCCAGCATAGTCTGTATAAAGAAAAATACATTTCAGGCCAAGTACTGAGGTCCTTTAACTATTGCTCCTTCAATAGATGTATCATTACTCTTGCAATAGCATTCTGGGCATCTTTACCTCCAAACTTCTGGATATTCTGGGAAGACCTGACATGGGCTCATTAGATTGCAAGGGAACTTGTGGGACATTTTGAATAGAAAACTCTTATTATAGTCTGTTGAAGAGGTGAATATGTGATTTTGTTTGCTTGTTGCTTTACACCGCTCTCAACAATATTCCAGGTATATGACGGCGGTCTGTAAATAAACAAGTCAGACCAGACAATCCATTGATTGATATAATGAGCATCAACCTATGCCTTTGGGATATGTTGACATGCATCAAACAAGTCAGCAAGTCTGACCATTATGAACACATGAATATGTTCCGACTAAAGGTGGTGGTGGTGACTTTAATGAAACCCTGTTAATCACAAATATAACATGCCAGACAAAATCATCTGGATTAACAAATCATAAATATGTAGTTATGGCCCTATTTTAAAGAAGGACTTCAGGTTAAACGGGGTCAGGAAAGTTTTCACTTTATACAGTTGTCTATCAAGACTATGGCCACAACTGTATATTTTAACTTGTCAATGAAATGCTGTCAATGCTGGTAGTTTGATCAATCAAACCATGTAATACCAACGTCTGTGCTGGGTCTTCTTCAATAAATGTTAAGGAAATCAGTGAGTTGGCAGGGTCTGATGTCCCTCTTGGCAACATCATAGCGACATGAATACATGGAATACAAGAAACGAAACTGTAATGTACTGCTTCTACTTCCCTAATTAATCGTCTAACAAATATGGCATATGACCAGTATTCAAACTACAGACACTTGGTTTGTTATAAATACTTTATGTATTCATGTTTCAATGTCAGTACATATGGCAAGCAATCTTTGATCAACAATGTAGATATCACCATAATCATAATAGTATCATTCTATATATCTTACTTCTCTTGGTCATTTAGTCTTTTTACAGACTGGCTGGATAACACTACTGAACACCTGCATTACCTCTAGCCCGCTTACCCAAGTCATTTTGTCTGACGTTAAATGTACCTCACGGGATATAACTATTTTACGCTTTTCAGAGTGTCCTATCACTATTGTGATTATGGTTTTACGCTGCTTTAAGCAATATTCCAGCAATACCACAGAGGGGGACACCAGAAATGGGCTTCACACATTGTACCCATGTGGGGAATCGAACCTGGGTCTTCGGCGTGACAAGCGAACGCTTTTACCACTAGGCTATCCCATTGCCCCCTGCAATAACTAATTAGGCTAGTAAATGTTTCATGTTAAATTGCATCACTGTAGCCTACCGGTATTCTAATTTTCTATTCTCTTCCTGCAGCATGCCCTAAACTCACTTCTGTTGCATCTGGACCCTAAAACTAGGAAACTATCTGCACCTGTCTACCCCTTATGGTCTGTTGGGATAGGCTGATGGAGAATCAGGTACCTGTTCAACAAAGCTATCCATGCAACAATCACAAGGATGGGAGTTACGACAATCGTACCACCATGATCTTTCCGTGAAACACTGCCATCTCCTTAGAACCCTGAAGATAAAATGACCCTCCCACATTTCCCAATATTTCTAAAACCAGGTTCGTCGGTTTCATGAGTTACTTAGTTAATAGCTAATCAGTCTAAGCCCTTGGGTGTTTGCTAGATGCTGAGAAGGAGGTTAACTCTATACACAGAAAAGAAGGTAGCTGCTATACAAAGAAAAGTAATTTGGCCAGTTCTTGCGTACAGATCGTTGACACATTGCACGTCAAAGTGCTACATACTTCCTAGATACATGCTTCAACATACAGGAATATAAACTTCAACAATCTTCAACACATATATACATACCAACAAATAAACACTTGAACAAGCCATCTTCAAATAAAATACATACATCTCAATACAAGTAGTAAAATTACAAAAAAATAAATATATGAGAGGAATAAAATAACCATCAGATGGAATACCTAAAATGACAAGGATTTCTGAACTGAGCTGTGGGAATTTTATAAAGCTGTCTAACTCAGATAGGAAGAACCTGACCCAGTAAGAACTAGACATGCTTGATACAACACAAGCAGGATAGTTTTTACTAAAGCTGTAAATTACCAGCATCAAACCCTACAGCTCTTGTTCTGGAGAAGACTTGAATTCAAAATGGTACCAGGGCCCCGTTCAACAAAGTGAACTTAGAGCTATGACTGTCACAAGTCTATGTTAAAGTATTGGAGTTGGGATCATCTCAGAGCTATGACTGTCACAAGTCTATGTTAAAGTATTGGAGTTGGGATCATCTCAGAGCTATGACTCTCACAAGTCAATGTTTAAGTATTGGAGCTGGGATCATCTCATAGCTATGACTGTCACAAGTCTATGTTAAAGTATTGGAGCTGGGATCATCTCATAGCTATGACTGTCACAAGTCGATGTTAAAGTATGCTAGTTGGGATCATCTCAGAGCTACAACTGTCACAAGTCTATGTTTGATTATAATCTTAGAGATAAATCCACTTTGTGGAACGGCCCCCTGTACCCATTAAAAACTGACATCTTATGCGAACATGCTCAGTCTTCAAGCAAAACCCTCATAAATTGATACAGATGTTTAATCGAAAAGCTGAGCAAGTTGCAACTACAGATAACAATGTCACCGTCTGAACACAACAGAAGCATTACAAGTGAAACACAAAGCAAGCAGCTCTGTAGCTCACCTGACACGAGACAAATGGTCCAACTGACATCCTTGTACAATGACTAAAAGATTGAAGAAATTCCTCATTAATTTGCTGAAACATTGATGGTTCTTATGGACAGGCATGATGACTTAATAATAAATATTTTTGTTAATATATTTTGGGCTTCATTCAAACGGAATTCACAAGAACCTTTTCAAAACTCAATAATGAATACAACAGCAACTTTTAACAATTAACCCTAACAATATAATTGAATTCAGCTAAACGTGGCAGAAACATACATGTTACCACTGTCCACGTCTATCAAGGATGCACCACACTGTGTCAGAAAGTAAGGTGAACCTGCGTGACAACAACACAGCTGTCAACAATACAATGGTGCCGGTAACCTTGGCCTTGTTATAACTAAGGGACATAACTCTGAACTGTGAAACCAGCCAATCAGAGCACCCTATTTCTTAGTACTATTTATATCTTATAGGTGTATAGAGAAAGCACAAGGTGACAATACTGGTATGAAAAAATAAGATTTCTACTGTTAAAACCAAGAAAAATATTTCCATACTATTCAAGTATTTGGCATTTCTGTTGTTCAAGCTAGCATTACGTCCTGCATGCTGAGCCTTACAGCCAGGACTACACAGTTTGATTAAAGCGTAGGAAGACAAGCATGGGCACATATACATGACGACAATATTATGACAAGATTTACACATCCTACCTGGGAGAACAACTTAGGAAACACAATCTCACAAAAATGTTTTACTCCGATAAGATAGTTGACTGCATGAAGACCTAATAACCCTCCTAAAAAGTCGGCATCAGCATGGCCTTCATTAGTTACATTCAGAACTGTCCATTCAACTTGAGATACAGAAATCTGATATGCTTGTCTGAATGCTAGAAGTGAAAATTTAGAAGCTCCAAAGCTGACTGGTTGATCAGAAAGGTCACCTGATGCGATCTCCTATGAAGGGGTTATCACATCTTTACACATCATATCGCATCAAAACATTTGATTTTAAATAGGCAAATACTTCAAACATATAATGGTACAAAGTCATGCATTTCAGTCCATACAAAACACAGCTAATACTTTGGTCACTGTTTCTAGCAGTGAAACCTCTGCTACAAGTACAACTCTTTCTTAAGTATACACAGTACATTGACTATCAAGTTTCTCTGCACACTACCAGGTGCAAGCTTTACTTAAAAGCCATACAAATAAATACTTTAAAGTACATGAAACATTGGTTCATTCCTGTATGCAGGACACTGTTAAGCGATGATTTTATATTAAGTGACACTTTCAATGACAATCATACAAAAATACCACCATGGCTCCTCTCCATATATAACAGTTGTATAACACTACATGACTGCTAGTGCAAAATTAACAGTGCATGTTGTTGTGATATGACATATAAAACTCCAGATCACATTGCCTGGACACAATGCTTACTTGCCACAAGATGCCTAACGTTTCCTTCTATTCTAAGGTTGTACATGGGAAGGGACATTCTGAAAGCTAACACATATTTAAACTACTTTGATTGTATTTCAGATACAGGATCAGTTGGTGAGTGAATGGTGTTCTACACCGGAGTGAATTAGTGGCTCATGTGACAGCCTGGATTTGCACAGTGGCCTGCTTGCGGCATTCAACTGGTTGTGCATCAGCTTTGCATCTGTTTTGTTGGGGTACAAGGGTCACAGCCAACAGCTGGCTTTACAGGGTGGTCCCCAAGGGTGGTCCCCAAGGGTGGTTCCCAATCTGTCCAAGTCCAATCTGTCTTGGGACACTCTTGGGATCAATGATTTTATGATCAAGATTCCTGGAGGAAATATATTTCAGGTCTTTCCAGATTTAAAAGTCATAAATAAAAAACCCAAATATAATGAATATTTCTATGACATCAGAATTCCACCTCTGTATTATGATCACGAGGAATTGTCACCTGTTTTCATGTAACTTCCCCCCAACAGTCTGAAATGAACCAGATTTGGGCTCTATGTTAATGATAGACAACACAAGTACTTCCAGAATGAGAGTTATCTCCCTTACATCATTTGAGGGGTATGTGGGAGGAAGGTTTGTTTATACTCTTTTGTTGACATCGCATATGACTTGGGATGAACAGCTATTACGGAACCAAAGCGAACGTTGAACATTATATGTCAGCCATAACAGTTACATCAAGTACTTAACTGTACTCAAAAGCTTCAATTAAAAATATTCCACAAAAGCAGTATAAAATACCATATATCTTGTGATATTACAAAAATAAAATGTTTGGCAAAATATGATGGTATAAGTCTGTGGAACTTACATATTACAGAATGCTACAGAGACAGGTGTTCAGTTTGTACATGCCAGTGTTTCTTGTGTCTCAGTGAAACAGGCACGGACCTATCTTAACAATAGATGTTCACTGTGTCAACCATGCCAAAGTCTGAGTAGTACTAGTATGAGGCTCTGGCACCCAGAAGCTGACCAACACACCGGTAGTTATTCTAGTTACACACACACATGCTGATAACTAGCAAACATAATTCTCATCGTAACATAAAATATCCAGTAGATTATTTAATCTCTATGACCATAATTTTCCTGATATATTGAAGTAAAGCATCATATACCTTATTTTGCAATCAACAAAAGAATACCTTCCGTGCCACCCTAAAGACAGCTAAAATATACATATGTTATATAATACAAAACATACGCAACATAAATCATTGTCAAAATAAATAATCTGCAACAACTTACAATATCCCTGCAAGCAGAGTAAGCTACTCCTTCTGCCTTCCCACTACATGACCACACAACTGGACAAACCAGCTGTCTTCCCACGAGATGACCACACAACTGAACAAACCAGATGCCTTCCGGCTACATGACCACACAACTGAACAAACCAGCTGCCTTCCCGGCTAGATGACCACACAACTGGACAAACCAGCTGCCTTCCCGCTAGATGACCACACAACTGAACAAACCAGCTGCCTTCCCGCTAGATGACCACACAACTGAACAAACCAGCTGCCTTCCCGCTACATGACCACACAACTGAACAAACCAGCTGCCTTCCCGGCTAGATGACCACACAACTGGACAAACCAGCTGCCTTCCCGCTACATGACCACACAACTGAACAAACCAGCTGCCTTCCCACGAGATGACCACACAACTGAACAAACCAGCTGCCTTCCAGCTAGATGACCACACAACTGAACAAACCAGCTGCCTTCCCGCTAGATGACCACACAACTGAACAAACCAGCTGCCTCCCCACGAGATGACCACACAACTGAACAAACCAGCTGCCTTCCCACGAGATGACCACACAACTGAACAAACCAGCTGCCTTCCCGCTAGATGACCACACAACTGAACAAACCAGCTGCCTTCCCACGAGATGACCACACAACTGGACAAACTGGCTGCTGCTTCAACAGTCTTGGGCATCAGCAATTCTTACACCACTAACATTGTCTACAGCGTCTTACAGCCTGATCGTCACATAAACACTTCCTGTAGCTTGTTACTATTACGGTCTACAGCATCTTACAGCCTGATCGTCACATAAACACTTCCTGTAGCTTGTTACTATTACGGTCTACAGCATTCCATCGCCTGCTCATCACGTAGCATGTCTTGTTACTATTACGGTCTACAGCATCATACAGCCTGATCGTCACATAAACACTTCCTGTAGCTTGTTACTATTACGGTCTACAGCATCTTATAGCCTGATCGTCACATAAACACTTCCTGTAGCTTGTTACTATTACGGTCTACAGCGTCTTACAGCCTGATCGTCACATAAACACTTCCTGTAGCTTGTTACTATTACGGTCTACAGCGTCTTACAGCCTGATCGTCACATAAACACTTCCTGTAGCTTGTTACTATGACAGTCTACAGCATCTTACAGCCTGATCGTCACATGAACACTTCCTGTAGCTTGTTACTATTACGGTCTACAGCGTTCTATAGCCTACTCGTCACGTAGCATGTCTTGTTACTATTACGGTCTACAGCATCATACAGCCTGATCGTCACATAAACACTCCCTATAGCTTGTTACTATTACGGTCTACAGTGTTCTATAGCCTACTCGTCACATAAACACTCCCTGTAGCTTGTTACTATTACTGTCTACAGCGTCTTACAGCCTGATCGTCACATAAACACTCCCTATAGCTTGTTACTATTACGGTCTACAGCGTTCTATAGCCTACTCGTCACGTAGCGTGTCTTGTTACTATTACGGTCTACAGCATCATACAGCCTGATCGTCACATAAACACTCCCTGTAGATTGTTACTATTACGGTCTACAGCGTCTTACAGCCTGATCGTCACATAAACACTCCCTATAGCTTGTTACTATTACGGTCTACAGCGTTCTATAGCCTACTCGTCACGTAGTGTGTCTTGTTACTATTACGGTCTACAGCGTCTTACAGCCTGATCGTCACATAAACACTCCCTGTAGCTTGTTACTATTACGGTCTACAGCATTCCATCGCCTGCTCATCACGTAGCATGTCTTGTTACTATTACGGTCTACAGCATCATACAGCCTGATCGTCACATAAACACTTCCTGTAGCTTGTTACTATTACGGTCTACAGCGTCTTACAGCCTGATCGTCACATAAACACTTCCTGTAGCTTGTTACTATTACGGTCTACAGCATCTTACAGCCTGATCGTCACATAAACACTCCCTGTAGCTTGTTACTATTACAGTCTACAGCGTCTTACAGCCTGATCGTCACATAAACACTTCCTGTAGCTTGTTACTATTACTGTCTACAGCATCTTACAGCCTGATCGTCACATAAACACTTCCTGTAGCTTGTTACTATTACGGTCTACAGCGTTCCATAGCCTGTTCATCACGTAGCGTGTCGTTACTATTACGGTCTACAGAGTCATACAGCCTGATTGTCACATGTCACTGAAGTGTGCCTTTAACACAACTACCAATATCTAGGTACACCACTGAAGCTAATACACACTAACAAGACAAAGGCATCATAAACAAAGACTTTCTCTAATTATGCAAGTGGGGATATGCCGGGGGAGAAGACTCTGATGACTGGTTCCTCTGTGGTTCTGTGGGGCACTAGAGAGATTGTTGTGCACTCTGCATGATAGGCCTGAGAGGCCTGGACAGCTTTGTGTCAGTACACATTTGCACACAGAGAGGTGCACAACCTGTGAGGAGGACGTTCAAGTGCAGAGCAGGATATTCTGGCATCTATTGGAGAACTGAGTGTCAAGCAGTGTGAGGATAGGCTACCCTGCTGCTGGGCTCTGTTTTGCTTGTGGGCAAAGCAGGGTGTTGACATACTGAGTGCTATTTTGGCTGTGGCAGATCAGGGTGCCCTGCTGCAGAGTGCTATGTTTGCTGTGGACTGATCAGGGTGCCCTGCTGCTGAGTGCTATGTTTGCTTTGGGCAGATCAAGGTGCCCTGCTGCTGAGTGCTATTTTTGCTGTGGGCAGATCAGGGTGCCCTGCTGCGGAGTGCTATGTTTGCTGTGGGCAGATCAAGGTGCCCTGCTGCTGAGTGCAGTTTTTGCTGTGGGCAGATCAGGGTGCCCTGCTGCAGAGTGCGGTGCTGTCTGTATGGAGATCAGGGTATCCTGCTGCCAAGTGCAGTGTTGTCAGAGTCAGACCGAGGAGGTGGTGGACGGCGTGGCAACAGGGATGGCTTCAGGGAGGATGCCAGGGAGAAGGATCGGGATAGCCAGGTCATCCATGTTGGGCATAACAAACACACGCTGAAACATACACAGTTGATCTGGTTAGTTTTATACCATGGTACAAGCATCAATCCAAACAAATTTCACAATATCAACTTATGAACTCCTCCTCAACAGATGTGTACATAAAATCACTATGATGTATTACCTTGTTGTTTCCACTTTAACACTGTTATCAGTACAAACAGCACATGGGGGACATAGAAATTAATACACAAGTGTCTGTGAGATACCATTTATCTTACAGGTTATTTCAAAACCTATCTAACACACGGAAGCGAGTTAGATACATTCTGAAACGAGCTACAAGATAAATGGTCTCTGACAGGCAGGAATGCAGTAATCTGTTTCTTACATACCAGATATTGCACCATTGTAGCATTCAATTGATGCATAATGTCTATTCTGATGATCGCAGTGGTGCATTAATATATAACACAACAATCATTAGTGACCGACATACTGCTTACTACTCATACTGAGGGTGATTCTCCATAAAACAGTCTCAGACATATCTGTGGATCATCAAGGTGATGATGATAATACAAACTAGATAAGATCAACATATGTTGAACACTTTATTACAGGGATGTGAGCAGGTTTTCCCCGAAAAAAGAGGAAAAGTCTAGGGGGGTCTGGGGGCATGCCCTCCAAGAAACCTTTGAAACATTTGATTGCATTTTGAGCAATTTCGTGCAGTTTGGACAACATTCACACCAAGAAATGTAATAAGTCAATGGCAAAAGTCAATAAGTCAAATATACAAGATGGCAGATGCAGTAAAAAAAAAATTTTCAAGTTAAATCAGTACTTTAAAAACATCGGGCATATCTTTCGCGCACCTGGCTACCCGCCAGGTCTGGGAGCAATACTGCCATAAACTTCAACCCCAATCCCACAGACACAACGACAACTGTCACAAGCGTGCAATGTCAACTGTAAAACATCTCATTCACTTACAGGCTAAAAGACAACTTTATCTTAAAAACAAGCCATCATCTGACTCTGAGTATTTACAAATTCTGTGTGACACCACACCCACGTTATAGTGCAAGTATTCGTGATAGAAAACGTATGATGTCTGAAAACCTATGCTGCTGAAAGCTCTGATCGAAAACAGGATAATCCGGGACGGTTGTCCGGTTTTCGATCATATTTTTCGGAGTGTTTTTTTTAAATCTTTGATTATATTTTTACGCGGAAGATGATTTTTTCCGAGGACTGCTGTTTTAAAAAACGTGATTTTCCGCGGGGAGATTTCACATCCCTGTTATTAAACACTAAAACCATAAAGTTTCAACACAGACATTGTTGAATTCGACTGAAGCACGAGAAATGTATCCACGAATTACAATCAGTCGTTCCGTCATTATCTGAACTTAGATCATAACCATGGAGTAGCTAATCACAAACTCAATATTTGATCTCCCATATGTTTGATACCAGTTCTATCAAATGGGTTACTCACCAACAGGTGTGTAAACATAACAAGTACCTCCCAACCCAATCAATACACATTCTCTCTTAATCAAAGAATTGTTCCAAGAAAGAGAGCTCTCATAGATCAGTCAGCAAGTAAGTATCACTACTGCATTGTCTTACCTGGAACTCCACTGACAGCTTCTTCTCTATCCATTCTGTGATATAGTTGAATGTTACCTCACGCTCACCAACTTTCGGCTTAGCTGACAGCCATAATCTAGGGTTGCCACGGAAACCATACCTTAAACATGAGAGATCAATTTTAGTAACTGCAACCAACAAGAGGAAAGTTTTAGTATATGTTTGTACTGTATTTATCTAGCATGAGACAAAAACTTGCCAATACTGAAATACAACAAAAACACTTCCTTAAAACCTCTAAAGTCAGAATTTTTACACAGTTTGACCTTACCACACTAGGTGTTGTTGTAAATGTAAAACATGTAAGTGTTGAAATGAATAAAGACTGGTTCTCTATCATATGAACACATCTGACAGTCTCTAAAAAAATGCCCCAAAGGGTTTATCCTTTATTAAAGTATTTGAATCCAGGGACTTTCTAATTGTAACAAGTGTTATATTTGGGATGACACTTTGTGAGTTAAGTACATATTCTCGTATCTTTTAGGTTGAGTCCCAAATGAGGCTTGTGGAGTCCCATAGACTCAGGAATTTCTATCCCTGCATTCTGGTACCACTCAGCCACCAAGGCTTCCACAAAATGAAAGTCCGCCAAATGGTAGTCTAGATCACATACTTTGTGTACCCCCTGACAAGTGTAAATTGGCACGGCTCCCATGGCCAAAAGCTATGAACACACAATGCCATTTAGGAAGTGGTCAAATGTAACAAATGTTATACGATGGGATACGATGACCTGCATCAACCAAGTCAGCGAGTCTGACCAGCTGATCCTGTGAATCACCTCTTACGACAAGCAGTCTAATTCTAACCTGGATCTTCACAGGTAGTGTTGTGTACCTACCAGAACCTGTCTGTCGGTGGGGGCGGGATGTTGAGGGCCATGGTCCCCACCAGGGTCTTGACCTCCACCGTGAGAATGAGGGGCGTGTTGGATACCCCCTCCATGGCACGCTTGATATACTTATACTCTGTGGCCTGCTGGAAGTATTTACTTTGTGTGATCTTGTCCAGGTATCTCAGGAACTTCTTACTGGTGGTGCCACCTGATGCTGCACTGTAAATAAAGCATGAGGTCAGCGTCAGCATCCCTTCATCCAACTGCTGATGCACTCCAACTGAATGATTGGCAAGATTTCAGTGGCTCACTTAGGCAGTGGTAGAACAGTTTCAGTCCACTAGTCCTTAAAATGATAACATATAGCAAAGCCCCTAAAAATGGCAAATTTCTTTATGATACCTTTATTATTGGGCAGTTTGGCAAGGACTATAGGACTAGTGCCAATTTCTAACGCTGTTAGGACTAGTGAATGTTTCTACTCCACACCATAACGAGGTCTGTGTACAGCTCCACTACTACTACACTACTGACCTCTCATCAGTGGCTGGGGTCTCCTCCTCTTCGTCCGTGGAGGACTCCGCACTGTCCTCCTCATCAGAGTCTGTTATGGGCGACCTGCCAACATTCAGGGTTGGAATATGTGAGTTGGGGTTAATGTTTTTCCATGGCATCTGGTATGGAGCGTTCTACCTTCCCCTAACAAATGTTTACGGTATCCACACAATTTCAAACACTTTTACAAATGAGGCTTGTGGTCCCATAGATTCAGGGATTTCTATCCCTGCATTCTGGTACCTGAAATTACAGGACAAATTACTTATACAGTAGTCAGAGTGACTTGCAAGTAAACATACTCTAAAGTTCCCCCTATCCAAACACTTCGCTTGATAACAGTCTTTATCTTTTGGGTTGGGTAGTGAGAGGTGGTTTGAGATGATCAATAGCAAATGTTTATCCTGATTATAAAGGAAAAACATAAAGTGGTGATCTTAAAATTCCAGTCATGTACAGCAGTATGTATGATAGACATGCACATTGACATGAGACTACCCCAAAATTGAGAAACAAATATGAACTTGCGTTTTTGTGTGTGCTTTTTTGGTAATTAAATTTCTATTTCTGTCCTCTTACAGAGAGGAGCTTCTGCCCAAGAGTGAGTGAGTTGGATTTTATGCACCTTTTAGCAATATTCCAGCAATATCAGAGCAGGGGACACCAAAAACAGGCTTCACGATTTCTACCCATGTGGGGATCAAACCCAGGTCATCAGTGTGATGAGCGAACACCTTAACCACTAGACTACCCAACCTCCTGTCTTCTATCCTGGAAAGCCTGAACCTCCTTGGAATGAAGATTGAGATATGAAATACATGACATTGGAGTTTTCAGAACACACATTCACACACAGACACTCTCATCTGTACATGCAGTGCTGACCTTATACACAGGGTGTTGTGAGTACGCTTACCTCTTATCAAGTGGCCGCTGTGAGACGTTATGATGTGTAGTTTTCTTCAGCTTCATCAAGTTCACCTTGGTTGCGATTGTCATCTTGAAGCCCCCATTGTAAGCAATGTCCAGGTCCACCCAGAAACCCTTCTCGTCCAGGTACGGTTTGCCTGCACGCCGGATGGCAGGGATCTCGGAGCCCATGTCAATATCCATCACTTGCAGTTCCTCTATGAAATATGGCACCTGCAATTGAAATTCAGATTGTGTTTGCTGTTTAATGCCTCCCTCATATATAGTATAGCTGGTTGATGGCAACCTGTAAATAAAACATAATCGAGGCTGGACCAGATAAACCAGAGATTGGTATTGTCTTCAAAGTCCCAAAGTCTGCAGTACAGAAGTGTTAAGGGTGTTGAGGAATATTGCTTGTTGACTATACAATATGATATGTTATATTTGGTCATTGTGCATAGTAAATATATTCTACTCTCTCTTATTCTTCTTGATCTTTTCCTACATGGGCTGGTCACTATGCTTCCGAAGGAGTCAGCTCATCTCTCCTTTAATCACTGGTGTAATACTTTGTTATGATAGAATTGTAGACAAAAGTACAGTCAAACAGACCCCCCCAACACACACACACACCCACCCATGTATCTTACTGAGGTCCTACCATCCTTCAACAGACACCACTTACAGGAATCTTACTGAGGTTCTACCATCCTTTAACAGACACCACTTACAGGAATCTTACTGAGGTTCTACCATCCTTTAACAGACACCACTTACATGTATCTTACTGAGGTCCTACCATCCTTCAACAGACACCACTTACAGGAATCTTACTGAGGTTCTACCATCCTTTAACAGACACCACTTACATGTATCTTACTGAGGTTCTACCATCCTTTAACAGATACCACTTACATGTATCTAACTGAGGTCCTACCATCCTTTAACAGATACCACTTACAGGAATCTTACTGAGGTTCTACCATCCTTCAACAGACACCACTTACATGTATCTTACTGAGGTCCTACCATCCTTCAACAGACACCACTTACAGGAATCTTACTGAGGTTCTACCATCCTTTAACAGACACCACTTACATGTATCTTACTGAGGTTCTACCATCCTTTAACAGATACCACTTACATGTATCTTACTGAGGTTCTACCATCCTTTAACAGATACCACTTACATGTATCTTACTGAGGTTCTACCATCCTTTAACAGATACCACTTACATGTATCTAACTGAGGTCCTACCATCCTTCAACAGATACCACTTACATGTATCTTACTGAGGTCCTAGCTACCATCCTTCAACAGACACCACTTACATGAATCTTACTGAGGTTCTACCATCCTTCAACAGATACCACTTACATGAATCTTACTGAAGTTCTACCATCCTTCAACAGACACCACTTACATGAATCTTACTGAGGTTCTACCATCCTTCAACAGACACCACTTACATGAATCTTACTGAGGTTCTACCATCCTTCAACAGACACCACTTACATGAATCTTACTGAGGTCCTACTTTCCCATGGGCAGACACCACTTACATGTATCTTACTGAGGTCCTACCATCCTTCAACAGACACCACTTACATGTATCTAACTGAGGTTCTACCATCCTTCAACAGACACCACTTACATGAATCTTACTGAGGTCCTACTTTCCCATGGGCAGACACCACTTACATGTATCTTACTGAGGTCCTACCATCCTTCAACAGACACCACTTACATGTATCTAACTGAGGTCCTACCATCCTTCAACAGACACCACTTACATGTATCTAACTGAGGTTCTACCATCCTTCAACAGACACCACTTACATGAATCTTACTGAGGTCCTACCATCCTTCAACAGACACCACTTACTTGTATCTTACTGAGGTCCTACCATCCTTCAACAGACACCACTTACATGTATCTTACTGAGGTCCTAGCTACCATCCTTCAACAGACACCACTTACATGAATCTTACTGAGGTTCTACCATCCTTCAACAGATACCACTTACATGTATCTTACTGAGGTCCTACCATCCTTCAACAGATACCACTTACTTGTATCTTACTGAGGTCCTAGCTACCATCCTTCAACAGACACCACTTACATGAATCTTACTGAGGTTCTACCATCCTTCAACAGATACCACTTACATGTATCTTACTGAGGTCCTACCATCCTTCAACAGATACCACTTACTTGTATCTTACTGAGGTCCTACTTTCCCATGGGCAGACACCACTTACATGTATCTTACTGAGGTTCTACCATCCTTCAACAGATACCACTTACATGTATCTTACTGAGGTTCTACCATCCTTTAACAGATACCACTTACATGTATCTTACTGAGGTCCTACTTTCCCATGGGCAGACACCACTTACATGTATCTTACTGAGGTTCTACCATCCTTCAACAGATACCACTTACATGTATCTTACTGAGGTCCTACCATCCTTCAACAGATACCACTTACTTGTATCTTACTGAGGTCCTACCATCCTTCAACAGATACCACTTACTTGTATCTTACTGAGGTCCTAGCTACCATCCTTCAACAGATACCACTTACATGTATCTTACTGAGGTCCTACCATCCTTCAACAGACACCACTTACATGTATCTTACTGAGGTCCTAGCTACCATCCTTCAACAGACACCACTTACATGAATCTTACTGAGGTTCTACCATCCTTCAACAGATACCACTTACATGTATCTTACTGAGGTCCTACCATCCTTCAACAGATACCACTTACTTGTATCTTACTGAGGTCCTACTTTCCCATGGGCAGACACCACTTACATGTATCTTACTGAGGTTCTACCATCCTTCAACAGATACCACTTACATGTATCTTACTGAGGTCCTACCATCCTTCAACAGATACCACTTACATGTATCTTACTGAGGTCCTACTTTCCCATGGGCAGACACCACTTACATGTATCTTACTGAGGTTCTACCATCCTTCAACAGATACCACTTACATGTATCTTACTGAGGTCCTACCATCCTTCAACAGATACCACTTACTTGTATCTTACTGAGGTCCTACTTTCCCATGGGCAGACACCACTTACATGTATCTTACTGAGGTCCTACCATCCTTCAACAGATACCACTTACATGTATCTTACTGAGGTTCTACCATCCTTTAACAGATACCACTTACATGTATCTTACTGAGGTCCTACCATCCTTCAACAGATACCACTTACATGTATCTTACTGAGGTCCTACCATCCTTCAACAGACACCACTTACATGTATCTTACTGAGGTCCTAGCTACCATCCTTCAACAGACACCACTTGCATGAATCTTACTGAGGTTCTACCATCCTTCAACAGATACCACTTACATGTATCTTACTGAGGTCCTACCATCCTTCAACAGATACCACTTACTTGTATCTTACTGAGGTCCTACTTTCCCATGGGCAGACACCACTTACATGTATCTTACTGAGGTTCTACCATCCTTCAACAGATACCACTTACATGTATCTTACTGAGGTCCTACCATCCTTCAACAGATACCACTTACATGTATCTTACTGAGGTTCTACCATCCTTCAACAGATACCACTTACATGTATCTTACTGAGGTCCTACCATCCTTCAACAGATACCACTTACATGTATCTTACTGAGGTCCTACTTTCCCATGGGCAGACACCACTTACATGAATCTTACTGAGGTTCTACCATCCTTCAACAGACACCACTTACATGAATCTTACTGAGGTTCTACAATCCTTTAACAGATACCACTTACATGTATCTAACTGAGGTCCTACCATCCTTCAACAGATACCACTTACATAAATCTTACTGAGGTTCTACCATCCTTTAACAGATACCACTTACATGTATCTAACTGAGGTCCTACCATCCTTCAACAGATACCACTTACATGTATCTTACTGAGGTCCTAGCTACCATCCTTCAACAGATACCACTTACATGTATCTTACTGAGGTCCTACCATCCTTCAACAGATACCACTTACTTGTATCTTACTGAGGTCCTACTTTCCCATGGGCAGACACCACTTACATGTATCTTACTGAGGTTCTACCATCCTTCAACAGATACCACTTACATGTATCTTACTGAGGTCCTACCATCCTTCAACAGATACCACTTACATGTATCTTACTGAGGTTCTACCATCCTTCAACAGATACCACTTACATGTATCTTACTGAGGTCCTACCATCCTTCAACAGATACCACTTACATGTATCTTACTGAGGTCCTACTTTCCCATGGGCAGACACCACTTACATGTATCTTACTGAGGTTCTACCATCCTTCAACAGACACCACTTACATGTATCTTACTGAGGTCCTACTTTCCCATGGGCAGACACCACTTACATGTATCTTACTGAGGTTCTACCATCCTTCAACAGATACCACTTACATGTATCTTACTGAGGTCCTACCATCCTTCAACAGATACCACTTACTTGTATCTTACTGAGGTCCTACTTTCCCATGGGCAGACACCACTTACATGTATCTTACTGAGGTTCTACCATCCTTCAACAGATACCACTTACATGTATCTTACTGAGGTCCTACCATCCTTCAACAGATACCACTTACTTGTATCTTACTGAGGTCCTACTTTCCCATGGGCAGACACCACTTACATGAATCTTACTGAGGTTCTACCATCCTTGAACAGATACAACTTACATGTATCTTACTGAGGTCCTACCATCCTTTAACAGATACCACTTACATGTATCTTACTGAGGTCCTACCATCCTTCAACAGATACCACTTACTTGTATCTTACTGAGGTCCTACCATCCTTCAACAGATACCACTTACATGCATCTTACTGAGGTCCTACCATCCTTCAACAGATACCACTTACTTGTATCTTACTGAGGTCCTACTTTCCCATGGGCAGACACCACTTACATGAATCTTACTGAGGTTCTACCATCCTTGAACAGATACAACTTACATGTATCTTACTGAGGTCCTACCATCCTTCAACAGATACCACTTACATGTATCTTACTGAGGTTCTACCATCCTTCAACAGATACCACTTACATGTATCTTACTGAGGTCCTACCATCCTTCAACAGATACCACTTACTTGTATCTTACTGAGGTCCTACTTTCCCATGGGCAGACACCACTTACATGTATCTAACTGAGGTCCTACCATCCTTCAACAGACACCACTTACATGTATCTAACTGAGGTTCTACCATCCTTGAACAGATACAACTTACATGTATCTTACTGAGGTCCTACCATCCTTCAACAGACACCACTTACATGTATCTAACTGAGGTCCTACCATCCTTGAACAGATACAACTTACATGTATCTTACTGAGGTCCTACCATCCTTCAACAGATACAACTTACATGAATCTTACTGAGGTTCTACCATCCTTTAACAGATACAACTTACATGTATCTTACTGAGGTCCTACCATCCTTCAACAGACACCACTTACATGAATCTTACTGAGGTTCTACCATCCTTCAACAGACACCACTTACATGAATCTTACTGAGGTTCTACCATCCTTCAACAGACACCACTTACATGAATCTTACTGAGGTTCTACCATCCTTTAACAGACACCACTTACATGAATCTTACTGAGGTCCTACCATCCTTCAACAGACACCACTTACATGTATCTTACTGAGGTCCTACCATCCTTCAACAGACACCACTTACATGAATCTTACTGAGGTTCTACCATCCTTCAACAGACACCACTTACATGAATCTTACTGAGGTCCTACCATCCTTCAACAGATACCACTTACATGTATCTTACTGAGGTCCTACCATCCTTCAACAGATACCACTTACATGTATCTTACTGAGGTCCTACCATCCTTCAACAGATACCACTTACATGTATCTTACTGAGGTTCTACCATCCTTCAACAGATACCACTTACATGTATCTTACTGAGGTTCTACCATCCTTCAACAGATACCACTTACATGTATCTAACTGAGGTTCTACCATCCTTCAACAGATACCACTTACATGTATCTTACTGAGGTTCTACCATCCTTCAACAGATACCACTTACATGTATCTTACTGAGGTCCTACTTTCCCATGGGCAGACACCACTTACATGTATCTTACTGAGGTCCTACCATCCTTCAACAGACACCACTTACATGTATCTTACTGAGGTCCTACCATCCTTCAACAGACACCACTTACATGTATCTTACTGAGGTCCTACTTTCCCATGGGCAGACACCACTTACATGTATCTTACTGAGGTCCAACCATCCTTTAGCAGACACCACTTACTGCATCTTCCCCAGGCAAGGGCGTTAACTGACTGTGAAAGTCCAGTTTCCACCCTTGCCGAACTAGGTTGGAATTTCTAGACTTGATTATAGCCCCACTAGTTTTATGTCCCTTCTTTGTGCCCACATATGACCAATCAGATTCTGACTTACATGTATTTTACTCAGTTTCCTCTGTAACTTCTCGGTCACCTTCTCAGACCACCATTTGTCTCGAAGAAAATCCCAGAATATGCGACCAACCATGGCATTGACCCAAAATAGTTGTTTATCACAGATGAGGGAACCACTGATGGTGCTCCATGTACTGTTCTCCTTCCCAGGGCTGGACACACCCGTGGTGGATGGCATGAGGCGCCCCATGTACTGTGCAAACGCCAGGAGGTCCACATCTAACGCAGATTGAGTTTCTTTTGGGGGTGGTGGTACTGGTGACTCAGTTTGTGATGATGTGGACGAAATAGAATCTGTAGAACCTTGTCGTTTGTGTCTCAAAGAAGTGTCTGAATTGCTCCGTTTATGTTTGGATTGACTTGAAATTGCCTTCTTGAGATCTAGCAAGTGGTTGCCTAAAGGCTTACCCATAGATGCACACACGAAACGTTTATACCAGTCTTCCTTTTCTCTTCCTGTTCGAGCGAAGAGATAGAGGATACTACTGTCACATTTCTCTTCATCAATGATTTCAAATCCGGACTCTCCATCACTGTTGGGTGTGGTGGTGCGTTTGGGAGATCCGGACACTGCAGTGGGTGCACTGGTTGACTTGGTCCCAGCCTGAGCCAGGGCCACGCAGATAGGGTACTTCTTGCTCCATATCCTCTTTTTCACTAAACCAGAGGGGAGCAGGAACACACGGCTACCCTGTAGGTCAAAATGCCGCTGGTGTATGAATGATGACGGTGTGAATGCTTCATCCCACATGGCACGTTTTGGCACCCCTATCTTTGGTCGTTGCAGTCTAAGATGTGCACCTTCGAGACTGATGTAGACAGAGTGTGTCTGGTTGATATGGTAGTCATCGGAGCTGTATTCCAACAGCTCATTCATCCAGCCCTGGATTAAATAGACAAGACATTCTACAGATTCAGTTGATTATTATGACAACTTTTTGTGGACACTAATTGATAAAATTTGATGATCAGACAGACTGTATCTGTTTGCTGGACATAGTCTACACTTTCAATCACAAATTTGAAGCCACAGTAAAGAGCTAAAAACAAATATGCTAAATATGATTGCAAAACCTCATGTTAGCAGGGCCACATCAAACATGCAGAATTACACCCACTAAGAGAGCAAATTAAGTATTGTAACATGTATCTTATTGTGACTCAAATATATTGAAGTGTATCAATATACAAAATATGCTTATAATGACTTCCCAGTAAACTTCGGGCGGTCAGGTAGCCTAGTGGTTAAAGCGTTCGCTCGTCATGCCAAAGACCCGGGTTCGATTCCCAACATGGGTACAATGTGTGAAGCCCATTTTTGGTGTCCCCCGCTGTGATATTGCTGGAATATTGCTAAAAGCGGCGTAAAACCATACTCACTCACTCACTCAATGTGCAAATGTGTGAATCTGTTTTAGCCTGTCTGGATGAGTTAAGGGCTGATTGATTGTATACATTTATACAGTGTTCGAAGCGGGTCCTGGGGTCCTTAAGATATACTCCTATACTATATTAATCTATGGACATTAAACCATAAAGTTGTGACAAGAACCCCTTAACTCTCATGCTTAATTTTGAACACTGTTTATTTTACACATAAGAAAGAAAATGAACAAAAGAACTCATCACCTGTAACATTTCTACTTGCAGTGTCATTCATAACAATTAGACCTGTGAAGATCTGGGGCAGGTCTTCAGCAACCCATGCTTGTCGTAAGAGGCGACTAATGGGATCAGGTAGTGAGGCTCGCTGACTTGGTTGATGCATGGCATCATATCCCAATTGCGTGGATCGATGCTCATGATGTCAATCACTGGACTGTCTGGTCCAGATACAATTTTGTACAGACCACCGTCATATAGCTGGAATATTGCTGAGTGTGGCGTTAACCAACAAACATAACAATTGACTATCTTACCAAAGGGCAGAGAGTGAGGGAGTGAGCATGGTTTTACGCTGCTTTTAGCAATATCAGAAATGGGCTTCACACATTGTACCCATTTGGGGAATCAAAGCCAGGCATTCAGGGTCATCACTGATTGGATTACGCTTTAACCACTAGACTATCCCGTCACCCCTCCAAAGAAAAAAGGGACACAAGCTTGTATCAACTTACCTTATAAATACCATCATCTTTGACAGGATCCTTCATCTCTGGAAGAAGCATGGGAGGTAAATCTTCAAGCGGGGTGAGTTTGAAATCATCGTGTTGTTTTGGTGGTTGTTTGTACCAGAGATACAGGGCCCATCCAGCCGACGTTACCATGGCCCCCATCAACAGCCCTGACACATAGGAGGGAAGGGGCATGATAAGATATGCAAACACACACACAGCTATTGCTGCCAGCTTTTGTATGGGGACGGTCTTCTCTGCTGGCTTCACTACATTGAATGTGGTTGGTGTTTTTTTGTCCTGATTTATCAAAATCTCCAGGTCTGGTTTTGGTCCTGGCTCTGTTGACTCCATAACAGGCTCATTATGTTCATCTTGTACTTCCAGATTAAACTGCGGTTCTTCCTCCGCTGGACTGGTGTCCATCAGAGTTGACATAGAGATAGTTGCTGATGTTACAGGTTTAGAGTTTTTCTTGACTAAACGGTTTAGTTTTGATCTCTGCCTGACAGACACATTCAGTCCAGGGCTGGAACTAAAATCCTCCATTGAGTTCATACTAAAGTATTCATCAATAACAGCTATATCATCATCTTCTTCTTCATCATCCTTTCCGACAGCACTTGTGTCTTCCTCACATTCCTGGAACTGGTCAACCAAGTCATCTTTCACAGCACCTGGTACAGCATCTTGAACAACAGGTGCCCTTTCTGGCCTAACCTCAGTCAAAATGTTCACTCTCTCAGTAACCAACATGTCATCATCAAAAGGCTGCTCATTTTCAGGGCTGGGGTTGGAGCTGGAATCTCCCGAAAATTCTTCTATTCTTTTGCTTATTGAATCAGTTATCTTTTCTTTTGTGTCAGTTATCTTATGTCTGATATCTGAAATGATATCTTTATATTCAAAAAAGCTCTTCTTAGTGGGAGATGAGTTACCATCATCTAAGGATTTTGAATTTGGGTGAAGTTTAGTGAGTTTTGAATCTTGTATGGAGGTTGATCCTGCCTTGATGAGCTTCGGTTCCCCTGATGACCCCCTTCTTTCATGGCCGGAGCGATTGGACTTGTGGGCCTCCTCAACAACCTTATCAAACTTGCCCGTGAAGATGGTGAGATCCTCATCATCCTCCTCCTCCAGTGCCTTGAAGCTGATGCCTATTGCCCCTGAACTCATCTTGGAGCCCAAGCTCACCTTCGGGGGAGGAGGGCGAGGGGGCTTGTGTCCCTCACGTTTATAACTCATCTCCCTGAAACATGTACATTAGAATTATTGTCAATAGTACCTGTTTAACAACGGAATATGAATGGTAATGAAACTTGTTTCTTAGTTCTATTTCTTAGACCACCTATTCATATCATACATATGGTAACATAGGAACTGAAACAGTTCGCTTTTTCACCTTACTGGATTAGCACAGGATTGCCCTCCCCACAGTCTGGTGTAATATTACATGTGAAGAGCAGTTCAAAGTTCAAGTGGGAAGTCTAGCTGTGTGATAGCAAAACATCCTCGTCACAAGATGTCGAAATATTTGGCACCTGCCCCAAACAATGCCCTCATGTTTCGGGTATGGGCGGAGTAGAAATTTCTAGTGTTTGAAAGACTATTCATAGTTCACCTATATTTATCATTTTTCTGTTGTGTTGAGAAACAGTATCCCTTCCGTTCTGCTCTGAAATCAGTCAATGAAGATGACAGAGTGACACTACTGAGCAGACAAAAAATTCCAAAGAGTTACAGTTGCGTTTCTACAACAATTTAGTATAGGAAAAGATACCTTCCTGTAATTTACAAGAAAGAACAAAAATACAATAAACATGCTGAAGATGCAGTCCAAGATTTCATTTTGTTTTCCTGCTAAAGAAGCTGCAATTTAAAAATTTCTCATTTGTTGCAACTACGAGCTATGGTTCAAACTATCACCTTCAATTAACCTCCAAAGAACATACAGTCTACTCAGAACTCAGAACTGTAAATTAACTTGTCTCAAACAAGTCATCGGTAGATGACATATCCCCCGGTTCCCTAATATACTCTGAGTGCAAATCTTCTGAAGTTAAGTCAAAAACTGAAAAGCAGAACTATTTTGAAGAATAATTCGGACTGTGTTTACTTCCTCTATTTGTAACATATGTAGACACGTGAAGATTCAGTTTGAATAGGTCTTCAGCAACCCATGCTTGTCGTAAGAGGCAACTGTGCTTGTCATAAGAGGTGGCTAATGGGATTGGGTGGTCAGGCTCGCTGACTTGGTTGATGCATGTCATCGATCCCAATTGCGTGGATTGATGCTGATGATGTTTATCACCAGACTGTCTAGCATTGTCTAGTCCAGACTCAATTATTTAAAGACCACTGTCACATAGTAGGAATATCACTGAGTGTGGAATTGAACAACAAAATAACACATATAAGCAAGAGTCATTAGACATTATTTGTGGGATAAAATGCATGTTCATGGTCCATCATGGACCATATCCTCAGTTTGACATGTTTTAAAAACAGACAAATTATGCATCCTGCCAAGTGCCCTATTTCACAATGGTCCACCCAGTAAAGGTGTGGCTTATCAGAATGTCACTGCATTCAGTACAAAGTAGATATTGATAATGGGCTAGAAGTTCATGTCATTATAACCTTAGTAAATGTCCTGGGAAAAGATTTGATCTGAGATGTGAATGAGTGAGTGAGTGAGTGAGTGAGTGAGTGAGTGAGTGAGTGAGTGAGTGAGTGAGTGAGTGAGTGAGTGAGTGAGTGAGTGAGTGAGTGAGTGAGTGAGTGAGAGAGTGAGTGAGTGAGTGAGTGAGTGAGTGAGTGAGTGAGTGAGTGACACCACTTTGAGTAATATTCCAGCAATATCACAGCTTGGGACACCAGAAATGGGCTTCACAAGAGACCATGTACAACAAGTTAGCCCTACTCTGAGCCAACAGGACCCTGCCTGATACTGAAACAATGTGTAGATGACTGATCATTGGTCTGGGCACTTGCTGGTTTCCTTCTTGATGGAACCAAGGACCATAAAATATTATGGTCTCTGCTGGAACTGAGCTGTGGCTTGTAGCTTGATTAATAATAGCAACTATGTTGCACAGGGATCATATGTATTTATTACAAGGAGCCTCTTAATTAGTGACAGGTGTAATCTTTCATCACTGTTACCCTGAAAAAAGAGATTTGGCAGGAGATATTTGTGAGATATATACTCTGCAAAGAAAGAAACGCAAAAGTGATTTTAGATGTATTTTTTATACATCATATAAATAATCATCAGATGTAATTGATTGTTCAATCGATTGGCACACATCATTGTCATTGACCCAGGTTCCATATGGCACACATGGAACAGTAGATATTTAAGGTGAAGATCATCTGTTCTCAATATCTTGTGTGGCCACCATTAGAGTCGAAAAATGGCTGGCATCGTCGTGCCAAGAAAGTAATTAGATCCTAAATTGTGGCCTGGGGAATGTTCACCCACTCTGCCTGCAGTGCTTGTGCCAACTGTTGGAGGTTCTGTGGTTGTTGCTGATGTGCTCACAGTCGTTGATTCAGTTCATCTCATAAACGTTCTATTGGGTTTAAATCTGGGAACCTGAAGGGCCATGACAGGACCTGCATGTTGTGGTTCCTGAAAAAGGCTGTTGTCAGTCTTGCCGTGTGAGATCAGGCGTTGCCTTGTTGGAAAATTACGTTTGCTTAATGCATAATGGGAAGAATGTGTGGCCGAAGAATCTCAACCGTGTTACGTTGTGCTGTTAAATTCCCCAGAACTTGTTCTACCAGTGTAGGAGATGACCGCCCACATCATCACACTACCACCACCAAATCTGTCCTATTCCTGCATGCAGTTTCATGCGTAGCGTTTCCTGCAAAGCCTGTACACACGGTGTCTACCATCCACACTATGAAGCATAAAACATGACTCGTCACTAAACCAAACTTGTCTCCATCACAGCTGTGACCATACTTTGCAGCCTTGGCACCATTGATGTTGTAGCCGACTATGCAGGTCCGTCAAAATGACACCTCGAACTTGTCATCTAGCTGCCTTTTCAACAGCGCACACAAACTTACAACATACCCTCATTCATCTAGTTCACATAATAAGGAAGTAATATGCACTTCAGGTCTAATGACATCACTTCTGGTTTGGAAAGGCACATGCTTACTTCAAAACAGGAAATCCCAGCCCCAAGCTACCTTGAACGACCTGTCACTTGATGTCACTTCCTGTTTGGGGTAAATGCATGCCTTCTACAAAAGGGCATCTTGAACTAGAAACCACTACATGCTAAACACTAACTTGTTACACAGAATTCATTCACTTCAGGTCAACTCACATATTCTGAAAAATGGCTCAGAAAAAATAGTGAGATGAATGACCATGGCATCTGACATGAATTGAACAACTAACATGGATTGAAAAGGCATATATAGTTTATATGCATGATGAGATATGTTGAACCCAGTTCAACACAGTGTGCCCATGTGTATGAAAAACAAATAGTTGTCCAGCTGATACTGTCCCTACAACATCTCAACAGCAATGTAAGCCATATTCCGCCATGTCCGTATGAACAAATTGAATATTCTTCCAGGTCTCCAGTCACCATGTTTAAATGACAGTGAATGGATTTTCAATCAATAACATCAGCTCCTTGAAGTTCACAAAAATAACTCAAATTCTTTGGCTGTAGGTCTTTTTCTCACGCAGCTCAAGTTCTGTGTTTGTCCATGAAGCATTAAGCTCTATCAGTATTGCCATTTTCAAAAGCAGAATCAGGCTACGCAGGATAAGAATTATATGGATTATGATAATCATGGTGATGTTACACTTGCCTGTGCAGCAGGCTTTAATACAATATGTGACTAACTCACCAACTGGAATACTAACTTAAGTGAGTGAGTTGGGATTAACACTGCTTTCAACGGTATCCCAGTTTTATCACAGTGTATCAGTTTAATGTGGGAGGAAAGCCCAAAGTGATGACATTCTCAGATGATTACCATGATTACCACTTTGGTAAAACCCATGAGCATGGGTATGGTGCTGACAAACCTAGAAACGTAACTGGGATGAACTGGGATTCGAACATGTTTCTCTGGACATTAAACAACTTGGACAATTTGAATGATCTTTTAGACTAAGTGCATTGTGCAGATGAATCTTTCTATCAATTGCAAAAAAACCAAGTCAAACAGAGTGGTTTCCTCCCCTTGAGCAGTCAATGATTATGTGCAAAATTTCAATTACCGGTACCAATAATAGGCAATAGATCAGGTATGATATACATCATATCTGAATTTTTATTCCAAATTCTACAGTTGACATAGTCATTGAACATTTCACATGTAAATCCTTGCCCAACATGGCTGACCACTAGAAATTATGTTAGACATTTTTATAATTAATTGTTAAATTGCTGATGTTAGAGTACTTAAAGAACAGAAACCTAGGAAGTTAGAATATATGTGCTGGAACTGTTACTCAGGAAGAAGTTGATAATTTCCGATAACATTGATAAAAACTGACTTAATATGGGTTTCAGACTTCTGAGGCTCATATCGTCTTCTACTTACAAGCCCCAGGCTGTTACTATCATTACATCCAAAACCATCCAGTAACCATGTTTGGAGCCATCAGTGCTAAAGGGAATTTTCTTCCTCAATATCTGATTATTCCTGTACACAATGTGGGATGAATTGGTGTAGTTGGGAGCTGTTGGCAAAGTGTCTGAGACCAGTTGGTCTAACACGGATATCTTCCATCAATAAGGAATATTTTACTAAATTTTCAACCAAACCTCTTTTCCTCCATGATGACCACAAATCCCACGTATCTCTCAAAATTATTCAGGGGGCTAAGAAAAGCAACACTGCCACCTTCTCTAACCGTTGGACATTAATTTTTTTTAAATGAAAAGTCATCAACTCCACAACGCATCTTATTGGCTGTATTTCCTTTCAACTCCAATGTCATCACTGATGTTTCCATGCCCCCATCACTCGCATTCAGCATACAGTTCTGATTGCAGCTCGTCAATTTTTGGGAAACGCGGGAGGTTTTTAGAAAATGTTACACATGCATCATACCAGACACCTATCCGACAAGTTTGTTTGATGCTACTAATAAAGCTGCATGTAACGGCATCACTATTTGAAAAATAGGGCGATGAAGCCTCAAAATAAGCAGGAAAATGACCCCACTTGCATTTGTATGGCTTAATATGATTAAACCTTGAAATTGAATATAAGTGATGCATAAACGTTGAAAATTAGACATCAACATTGAAAAAGTACTTGAAAATAGAAGTTCCATAATGGTGTGCGACGACCTCATCAGTGACACATTTCAGCGAACATGTTGTATTATATATCTACCATGGTAATCAAACATTACATTTGCTTACGGAAGCATTTAATTCAAGACCCCCTGTTATTTTAGCTAGGTGACAAAAAAGGCGCCTGAAATACTTAGACAGACAGACAGACATGTTTATTCAGTAAAAGGCCAATGGCCCAAAATACAGACATGTGAGCATGACATTTACAGGGCACAGAATTTATCATTAATTATTTTGTGAGCATAATATAAGAATTTACAAACTAGAAATAATGTTTGCTCATTATAATTACTAAGAATATTTATTACATGAGAATTACTGTAATGAGTAGGCATAGGAAGATTAACAAGGTATTTTTGTCTTAGGGCATAATATAGATTACAACAAGTATTTGTCACAAAGTGACGAAATGTCCCCCGCCGCCTTATGCGATATGTGTTTTTTTTCCAAATATTTTATTCCTTTTGAATAATATTATTTTCTGTGTTAGATACCTCCATGGAACTATTTGTCGTACCATTAGAAATAATTACCCAAATTCCTGCAAATCAAATAACAGATTTCCCTGCTGTTACCTTGAAAATTAAGTTAAGGTCACCAAAACCGACTGGTGTCTGTGGACACCATAGTACCAAATATGAAGACAATCCAGCGATTAGTTCTTGAGATATTTCGGATATTTCCAAATCCAAAAGCAGATTTGCCTGCTGTGACCTTGAAAATGGGGTCAAGGTCACCAAAACCGACTGGTTTCTGCAGTGTCTGTATATACACCATAGTTCCAAATATGAAGACAATCCGGTGTTTAGTTCTTGAGATATCGGGGCAACAACGTTTTCCAACTCCAAAAGCAGATTTGCCTGCTGTGACCTTGAAAATGGAGTCAAGGTCACCAAAACCGACTGGTGTCTGTGGAGTCTGTATATACACCATAGTTCCAAATATGAAGACAATCCAGTGTTTAGTTCTTGAGATATCGCGGCAACAAACAGGTGGGACGTACGGACGGACGTACGGACGGACGTACGGATGTACATAAGGACGGTCGTGAATACTATGTCCCCAGCTCCGCGCTTTCGCGCGGCGGGACACAATTAAAGAGTACATGGAATTCATCCTCAATGACATTAACTCCCTTACTACTACAATAGTTACAGAATCTGAGTGAACGGTCTGTTTTACTATATCTGCCAGTTTTTAAAGCTATTTTAAAATTTGAACATCTGAATTTAGTAAAATCAAGCCTCACTCTTTTTGGGGCCCTTAAACAATATGTGACCAGGCACTAAATGACGAAATCAAGGTTGATGCTTCAAAGCCCAGTGAAGACAGCAAAGTATTCGTCTCTTGTTGCTGAAGTTATGTTATGAATTAATCTACACGGGGTAGGGATATTCAATAAGTAATGAAAACATACCTTAAACCTTTTTCACTAATGCATATTTTAATCAAACTTGATCTGTTGATAATTTGCATCAGAACAATCATATGCACTAAGGATGTATTGGCTGCATGTAGAAGACTTCTGGTCTGTAATGTCATACATGTGACTGATCATGTTGTGCATCTATTTCTAATTTGACTGTAATGGAGGGGCTCGAAATCTTGTGACAGTAACAAGGTGGCACCTGATTGACTCGTCTCACTCAGTGAGGCATTATCACTATAAAATTAACAAGGCATGACGGTCATTTGATCATCCAAGTGTTAACAGAAATAAATGTTCTCAAAGGTAAGACTTAATTGTTATTAGACATGTAACCAGAAATACTTCATAGGGGCTCGAAAACCCATAGCACAAGGAGGCATGATTGAGGCCACTGATTTCTCATAAATGTCTGATGTTATCTAAAATTATTTACCATTTAATCGTTGTTTACGCCCAAAACTCCAATAAAAATCAAATAATTCAGATAATTATTTTTGGGAAAAAGAACTAGAATCCAATATCACACACATCAAACGAAAAGCACAATGAAATACTCTGCTTTCAAACTACCCTTCGCAGGTGGTCCCTTAGGATACGTTTGGTGGAATATGAAAAATATCGCTATGCATGATAATAACAACCAAATCCGTGTCTAGTACAATCCAATCAGCATGATGTAGGCCTATAAATGAGATTAGAAATACATCGTCTGCCACTGCTGCGCATCAATTTAAAACAAACAAATAATATTTGGTGTTCAGATAATTGACGCAGTATAATTCATTTTTACAGATCATATTATATAATTACCTAGCTGTTGTCAGCCATCATCACGCAATGACTTATTTCTAAATGGGTGCATTTCATTGACAGATTTTAGATGGATCACTCCTCTTCACTTCCTGTTTATTCCTTTACGCACTGAATTGTCACAACCAATCAAATGCTTTTACGTAGGAATTACAAATGTTACCTAACTGTGTTACAGGATGGATTTTGTTATCGAACATTTCAGATGGAATAAAGTCTGTACATATAAACCACATGCACCTGTCCTGAGTTTTTTGGTAAATACAATAACTTCCAAATTATTTTTAACCAATCGTCTGACCCCAAGGTAATTAGTTCGGAGCTATGCAAACAAATATGGAGGCTCTTCATGCTGTGGAATAGGGATCAATACGTTGAGTGAAAACAAAAAACAGAGTCATATATGTTGTTTTTGAACGATGACAATTGAATTAACATGCTTGCAAATGTTAGGACTTTGTTTTTCCTTACCCTTTTTTGTGTTGGGGCTGGTGGAAATGTCAGTCAGGTGAGTAACTAATGGCGTGATGGTGTAGATATTCAGATAATATGGGATATGTAGATTCATGTATGGGGAAAGAAGAAAAGTCGATTATTTATATCGTGTCCGAAAGTCTGCCGAATGCAATCCCAAGCTCCACAAATCCCTAACCCTAAGAGTGTACAGACAGTAAGGCAGTAAACCCCTAGATTGTTAAAAAGACTAACTATTACAGCGTTAGAAATTGGCACTAGTCCTAATAGTCCTTACCAAACTGCCCTATAGTTAAGGTATCCTAAGGACTAGTAGAAATTGGCCCATTTTAAGGGTTTGGCTATATGTTATCATTATAAGGACTAGTGGACAAAAACTGTTAGTTTCTAACCCTGCATTAGTGATTAGGAAGTTGCATTAGTGATTAGGAAGTTGTTCACAATATGATTGTAGACACTGTAAAGACATCATCAGTCGGGGTGTCCTGTTGCATATTCAAATGTCCGTATACACGTGATAAATATCTATCATTCAAAACCAAAACGTTTCCAGACCTGAAATGAAGTAAAGTGATGTTACAATTAAATTCTCATGCTGAGAACACTGAAAGTAATTATTTCAAACACATGTCTTTTAGTTGAGAAGAATGTTAGACTTTAAATTATTTATCAATACTGTGATGCCAGCATGAAATTAGTGGTCAAGCATATTGTATTATGACATATTTAGTATGACTAATAACTGTCAATTAAAATTTAGTAAAGAAATAGACAGAGACCTATATATCTTTGCAGGAACCATTCATTTGGTGTCCCCCCAAAACGCCTACATGCCAAAACACTTACAGCTTATAACAACAAAGTTCACAGTTGAATGCAAAAAACGCCTTCATGGCAAAACACCTACAGCTTATAATAACAAAGTTCACAGTTGAATGCACACCTAATCCCCAGCCTGTTACCTTTGTCTTTTGAATGGAATAACCCCAAGAATATTTACATACATTTTATTTTACTAATCAGTCAGATGATAATCACAATAATCAAATTAGTTTGGAACTAATCTGTCAGATGATAATCACAATAAGTCACAAGCCAAGTTTCAAAAGATGTCGATAAGGTAGTCCACGGTTCAGTCTGCTGTGGAATCCTTCCAGATTTTTGTTTTTTCTCGGACCTATCGTTGAGTGATGGTTCCACAATGGCAGCGGGAATCATGCTACATACATCGTAAACCACATAGTCATTGAATTCAACAGCTCTTGGACCGATGGGAGTGTCATCCATGGCTTCGATCCAGGTGTCTTGAGTAACTGCTTGTGGAACGGAGGCAGTCCAGCAGCTCTTCTTATCCCCTTGCACACTTCAAGGTCTTCTTTGTACGGATGGTTGTGTTCTGTAGAATTCCTAAGGATATTACCAACTGTGGTCACTTTCCCTTTACAGGTGGTTTTGACACGCTTCCAGTGAATACAAGTCTGTCTCTCTACATTCTTGGTGTGACGATACACATTAAACAAAACTTGTGCACTTCCTTTCTCTGAAAAATTAAAGTCGACATTCTGGAAACCGGCCTTGTTGATATGCAGTCATTTTGTGACGCTTACATACCACAGCAAACGTAGTCTTAATAAAATTGGTTGAAATTGGTTTATTTATATACTTTAGGTACATTCATGCTTCAACCTTGACTTGCTTTTAAACAAATTCTGTATTTCCCGAAACAGTGTTCAAATAGGCAAACCTGCTTGTTCACCAATTCAATTTCTTTTAGAAATATAGTAAGTTTAAACAAACCAGTCTTAAATTAATTAATATAATCTTTTAATCAGTTTCAGTCAATCCTTCCAAATGTTAATCCAGCTTATCTTTACTTGGTTTATCCTTTACTCTCATGGATTAATTAGTCTTTGGGACTGTTCCATTATAAGTAGGTGAAATCCCTTTGTTGTTTTAACCAAGTGTAGGGGTACTGGGCTGTAGGTGTTTTGGGAGATAACCATTCAATTTCAAACCATGCTGCCATTTTTTGCTAATTGACTTGTGATTTGCTGATTTCACTTACCGTTGCTGTCTTAGCCCTTAGGGTTAGTGGTACATTAGTGTTTATTTCAATGTTGTCCATCTTTGAAATGTTTACTATCTGAGCCCATTGGTATGTTGGTATTTTAAGGTGATTTTTTTTCACTTGTGGGTTAATGTGTGGTCCTTATTGTATATGCCAAAAATTCTGCGCCTTAAAAGGTAATTGGACAATCCATACCAAGCGATTTCTCTACCTTCTTATACTTTGTTGGACTCACACACAAGTGTTTGTTAACCCTTACCCATCCGTACCTAATCAGCTGGATGACACACACACAAAAAAGTTTATTCGTACGCTATGATAACCTTCACGATTTTAGACATTATTCGCTTCAATTGTTATCATGGTTATCTGTAGTATTGACCTAGAAATGATATTTGGCACTTTAGATATAATGTGGTAGCCTGGATGTTAGCTTAAAACAATAGATTAAATTCTGGTAGATTTGAAAGGTACTTCTAATTGCTTCTGAAAAGTATCAGCTGAAAAGTAACATTGATTAAACAGGTTTTCAATTAAGACATTGTTTTGAGTTTCATATAACAACACATGAGTAGTCCAATCATTGACTGTGTACACTTCTTGTTTCACCAACAGATTTGTTTCATAATACTATAACAACAATATACCACTACTGGCCATGGCCAATTGAGTCAACATATATTATTATAATTCGTTTCATCTGTCATTAGTATAATAGAGAGGGAATGACTGTTTAATTGTCTGGCAGTCAGAATACATTGCTAATGATAACTATGAAAGTGTCTATGAAAGTGTATTAAATTAAAAGTGCCAAAAATGTTTGCTAGGATATGTAAATTTAGTGCTGTGAATAAATGATTATGTAAATATATTTTTTTGTCGTTTGACGGTCTATACTGGGTAACGCAATCAGGTTTTGGACATCTTTATTTCCAACTTGTTACAAATGCAACAAATATGAAAATATATGTGTACGGGTCCTCCAAATTTGTATATGGCTCATCTTATCTAGGTTTGTGTTTGAGTCATCCAAATATAGTATGAATGTTCCAACTTCTGTGTGGCTTGGGACGGTTGTTTAGGTACTGGTTAATCATTTCCGGTGTGTAAAAATCTTGGATGGTCTCGTATCCCCTTATGAATGCACTGCTCCCTATGTGAAGCCAGAATTACAACTGTATCTCAATCTCATTAAAATCAGATCTTAGTTTTCGCTACCGCTAAACAAAGATCTGAGGACATCCCATTACGGGTCACGTCAGAACGACTTTTCATTAATTTTGACCGATCAATGAAATGACTGACAAGAAATCGACATTAGCCAATCAGAAGGCAGCTTTCTCGAGCTTTACGACACTAGTTTCAAACTGGCGACTACGGTTCGAAACATATTTTGATGTATTCTCGATTAAAAAAATTAAAACTGATAAGAAGAACACTCTGGAATGGCTTACAGATGGCTTAGATTGTATGGGTATAATCATAAAACCCGTAACTGTCGTTCGGAATACCATCTGTTAAATATTTCGTGGTTGCATGGTTAGAAAACACATTCCGACTGTCACTTTCATGATCTTGTAAGCGACGCTCTGATTGGTTGGAAGAAAGGTCGTTCTGACGTGACCCGTAATGGGATGTCCTGAGATCTTTGTTTAGCGATAGCGAGAACAAAGATCTGATTTTAATGAGATTGAACTGTATCTGTGTATGTGATGGTGCACATTATTCTTGCCCAATTTAGCACAGTTAACATGTTAGAGGTATATTTCAGCCCAACCCACTGACTGTACAAGATTCCATCATCTTTGTGTCTACACTGAGTGGAACCTTCTATGCTGTTAGTAAGAATACTGGGAACACGCTGTGGTCACTGCAAGAAGGTGAGATGCCTCCATAGTGCTGCCATAATACCCTTACAAGAAGTGAATCACACTTACATATTTACAGTGAACTATGGATACTGGAGCCATGTAGGATCTGCAAAAATTGCATTGATTGTATTACACACTTATTTGAATGGATGTTAACATTTCTAGCTTATAAAGTTTGTTTGGCAATTTTGTGTGCTCATCAACATCATGAATTTGTTCCGGTATGGACGGGTATTAGAATAGGTACACAGCAATCTATTGCTTGTTGTGAGCTGCGACTAAATTGTATTGGGTGATCTGGATTGTACCGAAAAGGTGTAGGAAATTGCTCATTTGCTCATAACGCCAACCACTGGTTTATCTGGACCAGGGCCACGTTCCTCAAAGCGGTCCTTGTGCTAAGGTGATCACACTGCCATACTTTGACATAGGCTTACGATCATCGTAAGGCTAAGATCGCTTTGTGGGACAAAGCCCAGACTCTTGTTATTTACAGGCCGCTGTGATAGAACTTGGATATTGATGATCAGTGTTATATCCATGTCAGTGTTTTATCAATATCAGTGTTTTATCATTTTTATTTTTTTTGTCAGTGTCAGCGTTTTATCAATTTTATCTTTTGTTAATGATGTGTATACATCTATGTATAAAACCAACTCCTGGGTCCACTTGCACAAAGCGATCTTAGCGCTACAATTATTGTAAATCCTTAAGATCGCGATCTTAGGCTTACGCTACAATTGTCATCCACTTGCACAAAGCGATTGTAGGTTAAGATCATTGTAAGCTACAATCGAAACTTACAATTGGTCCAGACCAATCTTAAGTAGCTAAGATCGTTGTAGTCCCTGACAAAATGGCGTGCAAGACAGGGCCAGTTTCACATTAATAATCTGCTTTACGATCAAACACTGCCTATTTATTTTGTTAGATTTTATGATTCGAATCGACACTTCAACAACACGAAGACCGCACCACAGATTTAACGTCAAAAATATCGTTAATTGCGATAGTGAACCACATAACTATCGAGTCGATAGTTAAAAGTACTATTCCCACCCGTGTCAATGCTGAAAGAAGTCTAAAACAACATACCTTATCAAGGGAAGGATAAAACCTAAGTCGTCTGCAAGCGATTTGTAACGTCCGTGACCTTTAAGATAAATCAAGGGCAGCTAATCATAGTTTATATTCTAGATGGGAGTGGTTTCCCTTTGTATAAGTATCGTAGAATCTTCCTTGCCCAGTTAGTGTATTAATGTTGTAGAACCGCCGAGCTCCCCTTGTATATCTTTTGGGTCACATTCGTGTCAGTTATTTTGTCTTTAGTTTATCATTAAATAATCTACAAGTAAACACAAGTTGAAGTGCAAAATCATACGTTTATATCCAAAATCGAGTGGGACAGTCACGAGCGGTTGTAATATCTGAATTTATAAGAAACTAATACAAATATTCATCAAACAAGCAAATACACATGATGAGACATTTGAAATTTGTGTAAAATATCCCATAAATAGCAAAAGTAAAATTCACACTTTTTAAAAAATATAATTAATACCAAATGAATGTATATTAAACAACTTCTTTCTTGAAACATTATTCTTATTTCCCGTACATGCATTCTTGAAATCTCCCGTCTTACTGTGTTTTGAAAAGGTTGTCATAACATCCTTTGTAATAGCGGCAAAACTAAAACATGAAGGATATACATGTATTTAGGATTTTACGGAAAGCTCCCCCAAATAGATGACGATCATACATTTACCTGTTATGTTATTTGGACATAGAGATCTATTATTATTTTCTTTTTTTACTTTCATAATAAGAATGTCACTAAATCTATATGCCAACATTCTAATTATAGTTTCCTTCAAATAGTTGAGACCTTTCAACTGTGCAAGGTGCGTGGAGGGAGGTACTTGTTGTATGTCGTAACCGGTTCTACACGTTGTATGCGCAGCAAGATTTGCGCGTTTGCAGACAACCATAGACAGGAGTCTAGTTTAAGATGTTTGTACCTCCACCATTGAAGATTTCAATCTTAGTTAAGATCGCGATCTTAAATCCAAGCCGTCTTACAATCGCGTTAAGATCGGTTTGTGCAAGTGGAATAGGACAATTGTAGGGTGATTGTAAAGTTGATTGTAGCCGCCTAAGATCGATTGTAACTAAGATTGTTCTGTGCAAGTGGGCCCAGATTCTTAATACATTTCGGGGCGGTCGGGTAGCCTAGTGGTTAAAGCATTCGCACGTCATGCCGAAGACCCGGGTTCGATTCCCGACATGGGTACAATGTGTGAAGCCCATTTCTGGTGTCCCCCGCCGTGATATTGCTGGAATATTGCTAAAAGCGGCGTAAAACCATACTCACTCACTCACTCACTCACTCACTCACTCACTCTTAATACATTTCAGATCCAGTGATAAAAGTTCCTTTTGATTTTGCGTCTGGGTAAGTATTCATGATTACAGATTACAAAGTAGATAAAATTGCAGAAATAGCCATCGTCCAAGCTATTTGTATTGTATGTTTTGTCTACAGCATGTACAGTAAATGTGTAATCCAAGTACTGTGTCTTAATACTAGATATATTACGGTTGTATTACAATAGGCCAAGCTTCCTGCCAGACCCTAAAGATGGGAGTCTGTACGCCATCAGCTCTGGTAGAGAGGGCATCAAGAAACTGCCATTTACCATTCCCGAGCTCGTCACAGCATCTCCTTGCAAAAGTACAGAAGGCATTCTCTATACAGGTCAGTAGCCAACATGCTGTGCAGAGTTGTGTCCCTTAGCTTCCAGGATCCGCTGGTCTTGGTTTGGATCCCAGTTTCACCCCGATGATGAGCCTTGTTTTCTCAGCACTATAAACATATCTGATCTGCATTACTTTAGAATTATTTTCCACATTATGCTGACATGCTGTGATATGCAAGTAAGCCAGATGCTGTTTAAGGCAGTGTTCTAGGAGCTCACTCTCTCTCTCTCTGTATGTACAGGCAACAAGAAGGATGTGTGGATTGCAGTGGACCCTCTCACTGGGGTTAAGATGCAGACACTGTCCACTGATGGCACACAGAAAACATGTCCATCATCAACCGACGATCTTTTGTACATCGGACGCACAGGTAGGCCAGAGACAATATTTTCCCCACTAAAGACAGAAGTATGTGCAGCTGCTATTTAGTTGTCAGTTAAACACATCAGGTTCTGATTGTAGTCTGTGTTTGTGTATGTCCCCCCTTCTCCAAATATGTGTTTGCTGTACTAACCCATTCAAACATATGGTGTGTAGGTCAAGTCTTTGGTCACTTTGAAAAAATGGTTCAAGCAGTATGTCATTAAAAGCTGGATTTAGTTAATACTGTGATTTTGATAATACCCAGACCCAGTCCTGTAGTCCTTGCCAAACTGCCCAATAGTTAAGGTATCTGAAGGATTAGAATAAATTTGCAAGTGTTAAGGGTTTTGCTATATGTTATCATTATAAGGATGGATGGATGGATGAGTATGGTTTTACGCCGCTTTTAGCAATATTCCAGCAATATCACGGCGGGGGACACCAGAAATGGGCTTCACACATTGTACCCATGTCGGTATCATTATAAGGACTAGTGGACTAAAAATATTAGTTTCCACTGCAGAATACCTATGTGCAACTCGAGAACAATATTAACAAGGTGTATGGTGAGGGGCTCCAGGTAGGGTTGGTCCGAAAATGAAAATACACACATATATTTATTGTGTCTAATGTGTATTGCACTGATAACAGTTCCAGTTTTTTTTACAAAAGATAGCACAATAGCATTAAATTATTAAAGAAGTGTTGAAATGAAGGGTGATGAATATCCTCGGGTGCCTGTGAAACACACAGCTAAGTGAGGTATATCATCAGTCCACCAGGCCTGAGGTGAATGCCAAGCTGGCTTGTGTCCCAGGTTGTATATCATTATATAGCCTGAAGGACTTTCACCTCACTTAGCGTTTGATCATGTTAAGTGATCAGCAGCTGATAAACATTCAACTGTTATCACTACGTGTTCCTCATTATAAAGAAGTTGACATCCATAAATTCTCTCTCTCTCTCTTATGTGTCATAAGCTGCATCTGAGTCATCAGATTCGTGTTCCTCATTATAAAGAAGTTGACATCCATAAATTCTCTCTCTCTCTCTTATGTGTCATAGGCTGCATCTGAGTCATCAGTGGAGGCTGTGTCATGAGTGTCATCAGGGATATGTATACTGATCAGGAAATATATACTGATCAGGAAGTATATACCGATCAGGGAATTATATACTCTTTAAGGAAATATGTACTGATCAGGGAAATATATACAAATCAGGGAATTATATACCTATCAGGGAAATATATACCAATCAGGGAATTATTTACGATAAGGGAAATATGTACTGATCATAAATTATATACCAATCAGGAAAATATATACCGATCAGGGAATTATATACTGATCAGGGAAATATATACCAAACAGGGCATCATATACCGATCAGTGAAATATATACAAACTAGGGAAATATATACCAATCAGGGAATTATTTACTGATAAGGGAAATATATACTGATCATGAATTATATACTGATCAGGGAAATATATACCAATCAGGGAATTATTTACCGATAAGGGAAATATATACTGATCATGAATTATATACCAATCAGGGAAACATATACTGATCAGGGAAATATATATCAATGAGGGAATTATATACCAATCAGTGAAATATATACCAATCAGGGAATTATATACCTATCAGGGAAATATATACCAATCAGGGAATTATATACTGATCAGGGAAATATATACCGATCAGGGAATTATATACTGATCAGGGGAATGTATACCATTTAGGGAATTATATACCGATCAGGGAAATATATACCAATCAGGGAATTATATACCTATCAGGGAAATATATACCAAACAGGGAATTATATACTGATCAGGGAAATATATACCAATCAGGGAAACATATACTGATCAGGGAAATATATATCAATGAGGGAAATATATACCGATCAGTGAAATATATACCAATCAGGGAATTATATGCCTATCAGGGAAATATATACCAATCAGGGCATTATATACCGATCAGGGAATTATATACAGATCAGTGAAATATATACCAATCAGGGAATTATATACCGATCAGTGAAATATATACCAATCAGGGAATTATATACCTATATGGGATATTTATACCAATCAGGGTATTATATACCGATCAGGGAAATATATACCGATCAGGGAAAGATATACCAATATGGGAATTATGCACCTATCAGGCAAATATATACTGATTATGAATTATATACCGATCAGGGAAATATATATACCGATAAGGGAATTATATACTGATCAGGGAAATATATACCAATTAGGGAATTACATACCTATCAGGGAAATATATACCAATGAAGGAAATATATACCGATCAGCTAATTATTTACTAATCAGGGAATTATATACCGATCAGGTAGGCAGCATCTGAATGCATAGAAAACCGCCCTTGTATGGACCATAAAACCTGCAAGAGTGTTTTATTATGGGCAGTTAATCTTTAATGGGACAAACTGGTGGACTGAAACTAATTTCATAAGCAGATAGGGATCGACCGAATTTTGGGTGACTGCTTCAAGACATACTGTGTTTTTTTGTGAAAGGCAGTTAGTTAGTCAGCATGTCACGAAGTTCATTGTAGGCCGTGCTATTGTGTCAGAGGTCAGAGGTGTTTTCAATTTTCAAATGTGCACATTGAAATTATGAAGGGGATATGAGGGTGTACTGTGTCCCAATCTAATAAAATTAATAAATTTCAATTCCAGTCTAATAAAACAAATAAAGTATCCCGATAACAAAACAACGTGAGGTTGTTAAGGACACAATGCAATATCCTATAACCTGGTCTGAATAATCAAGTCTGAAACAGACAAACCAGTGATTCATATTATGAGCAACGATCCATGCCCATAGCATGCCATCAACCAAGTCAATGAACCTGACCAACCCAACCATTAAGCATAGTTTCCTGGGCATCAGTTCTTTTCCAGAATTCCTACAGGGTTGATGGGCAGCTGTGGACATCATAGTCAGGGTTTTTGTCTCGAATGAATAATTTTGATAGAAACAAGCAACTACATTTACATTGAAAAATAGTCCCATTTAGATGGAGTGTCTGAACCTGTGGAAAATCTAGCTTTGGGCTGAGCGGTTCGGAAATTTATATGGTTCAGGTATATCGAGACAGACTATTGAGGTTTGTGTGCCTGGTTTAGTTAAGTGTCCGCCATTCTGTAAGATGCTGTCAGCTGTCCAGCTAAAATGACCTATTACTGTTTATTGTAGATTTTGTATGTGTGTATTTGTTCTCAATATCAACATACATTTCTTTCAGAATATACAATTTTGATGTTTGACAGCAAGACCAGGCTTAAGAGGTAGGGAATATTTTACTTTGATTTGTAGTTCTGTTCACAACTGTAGTGCAAGTATACACACTTGGCTAATTATTAGCAGTGTGATAGCCAAGCAGGTTAAGCAATCACTGATCACTGGTCATGGGTTAGCCAAGCAGGTAAAGCCATCACTAATCATTGGCTTTGGTTTAGCTTAGCAGGTATAGCCTTCACTAATCACTGGTCATGGGTAAGCTTAGCAGGAAAGGTAAAGCCATCACTGATCACTGGTTATGGGGTAGCTTAGCAGGTATAGCCTTCACTAATCACTGGTCATGGGTTAGCTTAGCAGGTATAGCCTTCACTAATCACTGGTCATGGGTTAGCTTAGCAGGTATAGCCTTCACTAATCACTGGTCATGGGTTAGCTTTGCAGGTATAGCCCTCACTAATCACTGGTCATGCGTTAGCTTAGCAGGTATAGCCTTCACTAATCACTGGTCATGGGTTAGCTTAGCAGGTATAGCCTTTTCTGATTAGCTTAGCTGGTATAGCCTTCACTAATCACTGTTCATGGGTTAGCCAAGCAGGGAAAGCCTTCACTAATCACTGGTCATGTGTTAGCCAAGCAGGTAAAGCCATCGCTAATCACTGGTTATGGTTTAGCTTAGGTAAAGCCATCACTAATCACTGGTTATGGGGTAGCTTAGCAGGTATAGCCTTCACTAATCACTGGTCATGGGTTAGCTTAGCAGGTATAGCCTTTACTGATTAGCTTAGCTGGTATAGCCTTCACTAATCACTGTTCATGGGTTAGCCAAGCAGGGAAAGCCTTCACTAATCACTTGTCATGGGTTAGCCAAGCAGGTAAAGCCATCACTAATCACTGATTATGGGGTAGCTTAGCAGGTATAGCCTTCACTAATCACTGGTCATGGGTTAGCTTAGCAGGTATAGCCTTTACTGATTAGCTTAGCTGGTATAGCCTTCACTAATCACTGTTCATGGGTTAGCCAAGCAAGGAAAGCCTTCACTAATCACTTGTCATGGGTTAGCCAAGCAGGGAAAGCCTTTGCTGATCACTGGTCATGGGTTAGCCAAGCAGGTAAAGTCATCACTAATCACTGGCCATGGGTTAGCCAAGCAGGTTAAGCAATCACTGATCACTGGTCATGGGTTAGCCAAGCAGGTAAAGTCATCACTAATCACTGGTCATGGGTTAGCCAAGCAGGTAAAGCAATCACTGATCACTGGTCATGGGTTAGCCAAGCAGGTAAAGTCATCACTAATCACTGGCCATGGGTTAGCCAAGCAGGTAAAGCCATCACTAATCACTGGTCATGGGTTAGCCAAGCAGGTAAAGCAATCACTGATCACTGGTCATGGGTTAGCCAAGCAGTTAAAGCCATCACTAATCACTGGTCATCGGGTAGCTTTACAGGTATAGCCTTCACTAATCACTGGTCATGGGTTAGCTTAGCAGGTATAGCCTTCACTAATCACTGGCTATGGGTTAGCTTAGCAGGTGAAGCCATCACTGATCACTGGCAATGGGTTAGCTTTGCAGGTAAAGCCTTCACTAATTTTGAGTAGTCAGGTTGCCGAGCGGGTAACGCCTTTACTAATGACTGGCCATAGGATTGCCTTGCAGGTAAAGCCTTCACTTATTAATACTGATAAATGTTGATCATACATACGACCTTGTCATTAGATGTAGGAACCAACACTTACAAAGCAGAGATTGGGCAATATGATAATGGTGCCATGATGTGCTTCTGCCTTGCAAGTGTTGCTAAGGATCTGATGATGATCTTCCTTCTCGTGTATATAAACGACACTGTTACCATGTTTACCTGAATGAACCTTTCACCTTTCAGATGGAATGCAACCTTTATGGACTATTCATCCCATGTGGCACCAGACCCAAAGGATTATGGTAACTGTCATATTTTGTATCCATGTGGTGCCTGACTCTAAGGGTTATAGTAACCATGGTAACTGTCATATTTTGTATCCCTGTAGCACCTGGCCCTGGGGATTATTGTAGCCTTGGCAACTGTCAATGTTTTGAATCATTGTGGCACTTGGCCCTAAGGATTATGGTAGCCATGGTAACTGTAATTTTTTGTATCAATGTGACACCTGACTCTAAGGATTATGGTAGCCATGGTAACTGTGAACAGCTTGTGGTTTTACCACAAATAAAATTCATGACGTCATCATTCTGACATGGTTATGTGGTCTGGAATGCTAATTATGTATTGAATTTGTTGATTGTCTTACTACTGTGGTATCAGTGCTAGTAATGTGTATGTCTGTTCAGATATGCAGCACCTCACCGCAAGTTCCAATGGCCTCTCAGTGACTCTCGATAGCAGATCAGGTAGGTTGGAGGAAGCAAGCAGCTGTTCAGAATAAAAATGTTTGCATAGAAATTCTATGTAAAAGAAGACATTTTTGATTTAGTGCCTACTTAACACTTTGGTAAGACTGCTAATGCAGCATACAGATGATTATGCATGACATGGGGGTGGTGGGGTCACCCAAAAGGCCCCACACAGTTCATGAGGGGACGGTCTGGCCAGTGTGGGGAAGAACAAGCCTAAACAGAACAGAGGAAATCTGACGGAACTAGTCCAAACTAGTACAAGCAGCCATGCAAACATGTGCATGCACATCGCTGTGTAAGTGAAATAATCTTGGAAGGTGACAACAAACCCCACTGCACCTGAGCATGCTGACTAAGTTACTCATTTTGAACTGTTTTGTCATTTAGAGTGACCTCCCTTTTCTCTGTCCAGGCGATATTCTGTGGCAGCGCAAGTATGACTCCCCGGTTGTGGCAATGTACCGCCTCCACCAGGAGGGACTACAGAAAATTCCCTTCACCAGCTTCGCCCCCGAGACACTCGACCACCTCACAGGCCAACTTGCAGAGTACGTCTGGCGGGACCGATTCCTTGCTCACGGACAGAAGAAGTCCTTCTAGTGAGTACTGGTGACAGGGTATATTCAGGTGTCTCCTGCAGCCATCTTATCATCTTTAAAAAAAGTTCCGTAATTTAATCGTGTATTCAATGCAAAATACAATCTCATTAAAATCAGATCTAAGTTCTTGCTGCCGCTAAACAAAGATCTGAGGACATCCCATCACGGGTCATGTCAGTACGACCTTTCACGAACTTGACTGACCACTGAAATTACTAACAAGAAGTCGACATCAGCCAATTAGAAAGCAGCTTTATCGGGCTTCACAATACTACGCTTGAAAAATATGTTGACCCAGTTCTCGATTAAAATTTTGAAAACTGAACAAACAAACATTCCGGAATGTCTAATATATGGTTGCGATTGTATGACAGTGCTTCCCACGTACTGTGCAACGCCTCTTCTGTTCAAATGTTTATCCCACGGAAGCGAGAGATAGACGATAATTTTGACGGAATCAGTCGTACGGGCCGTAACTAGTCGTTCGGAATACCCCGTGATTAAGTGTTCGAGGTTGCATGATTAGAAACCCATTCCAACTGTCACTTTCATGATGTGGTAAGTGACGCTTTGATTGGTCGGATGAAAGGTCGTTCTGGTGTGACCCGTAATGGGATGTCCTCAGATCTTTGTTTAGCAATAGAGAGAGCTAAGATATGATTATAATGAGATTGAATGCCATATGGCTGAAATTGCTCAATATCAGTTTAAATACTCCTTGTTCTCTTTGTTAAATGAGCAGTTCCTTCTGTCAGCAATACTTCCGCCGTCAGTGCCTAAGCTAGGTGGAGTAACCATACCTCTGTACTGCTCCCTGTAAACGATATTGATGTTGACTTGTTGCTGCACAGAGCTATGGACTGTCTTGTAGTGTTTCCCCAATATGTTCCTGATTCATAACATATCGCACTAACAACCCCGTCATAATGTTCAGCAGTCTTAGTCCCATGAAATTACATTAAGTAATACGTTACCACTGTTATACCGAGGCTGTTGTCCCCCACAACTGCTCTTATAGTGAAATCTTCCACAGAGATCTCAATCACCTCATGCAGCATGTGCGTAGCCACCTAGCTGCCATGTGACACCCTTCACTCTTGTCTCTTCGCTTGCCCTAGCAAGACGTGTTATCTACTGCTCTACTTGCATTCTACGGTTTCCGCCTCCTGCCTATCCTTGGTGATATTTATTACTGTTTCTTAGTCCTAAGTAAACTGTAATTTACGGGGCGTTAGTTATACGGCGCTTAGAAAATTTACCCGCCTAAATTTTCGCGCCCTTTTTCGCTACTAACGGGGTGTGGCGTCGGCACTTTGTGCCTTCCGTCCACCTTTAGATTTCGCTATAAGAGCAGTTGTGGGGGACAACAGCCTCGGTATAACGTATTACTTATAGAATATTCCGAATAGGAAAATTCTACAAAACTGCAACACATTTTGCTTCCCAAAACACTCTCATACAAATATATGCACTTATATTTTCAATCATGCAACTTTCTATGTACTTGGTTGAAATCAAAGAGAGGTAACTGATAGTTGACTGCCATTGCTTAACTGGTCCATTTTCCAGCTATAAATTTTCACCTGTAATATTGATGATGGTGTGACACACATTATGTGAAGCATGATTTACGCTCAGTGATTCATTGATGGTAGAATGTGTGTTTTACTTTCAGTCCGACTCTGTATGTGGGAGAGTATGAACATGGACCTTACGCTCTTGCCTCCCTCGTGGACGAAACTACTGTCACCATCGCTGTGAGTTCTCTCGCCACACACGTTCTTATACACATTATGGATGGGGAGCATACATTTCATCTTTGTAAATAAGCTGTGGGTTTGAATCCCTGATTCGCACTGAACATTTTGTTCATGGGTATTACATCGAAGGCCTACGTTACATCAGGCTTTCCTACTACATCATATCACATCCTGGGATATAACTGAATACAGGTCAATACACTCATTAATAAGCTGTGCATACTTTGAGATTTTCTGATCGATTAAGTACTTAAATGAGTAAGTGTTTAATTTGTTGGTTTTATCACTCTTGGAATAGATCTACTTTGACTTGATGGTTCCTTAGCAGGGTATGAAACTCCCAAAGATTTCAGCCAGACCACAGGACTGGCTAGCTGAAATACTTGCCAGCCCTGACCAAAACCTGCCTGCCCACTATAATCATATGTTTTTCAGGATAATTTAATCAAAAATATGGAAACTGATTGCTTGTAGCATAAGCGCATCGCTAAATGTTAGGTTGTCTAAAAGCTAACGCGGTTTCTTTTTGGTTACATTTTATCATTCATCTTTACATGTGAATTAATGCTTATCATCGGGAAATATTTAGAATATTTTCACCTATGAAATATAACCCGACCGTCGGGCAGGGGGATTTGAAAATCTGGCAGCCTGAGTTGAAATCAACCCGTCTCGGACGGTCGGGCAGGCAGGTATTTCGAACGCTGTCCTTAGGATGTTTCACTGATGTGCTGGTGATAGGCCTGCACTGTTGCGAAAACTAAACACAAGCCAACACCTTCCTACCTGAGACTACAGGTGATCCTGTGCTCAACTTCCACAGCTGTATTGTGCAGAGTTACCTCCCTTTGATGCCAATTGTGTGTTAAAATCTCACATTCTCATTATGATCAGCCGAAGAACAAGGGTCCACTTCTCCTGGAAGGTCCAAGACAGGAAGAGAATCCAAAGGAGAACCCCCAGAAGGGGGAAAAGGCTTCTAACACTCAGAGCATCCGCGCCACCACCGTCAGAAGAGGGGGCGGAGTCCTCATGCTGGGTATGTTGCTTCATTGTGGATGGGGGCAAGTGAGCTGTGTGCTTGGTGTGTGTGTGCTGTGTGCATGTTGTGTGTGTGCTGTGTGCGTGTTGTGTGCTTGGTGTGTGTGCTGTGCATGTTGCTTTAGGGCTGTGTGCCTGGTGTGTGTGTGTGCTGTGTGCCTGGTGTGTGTGCTGTGCATGTTGCTTTAGGGCTGTGTGCCTGGTGTGTGTGTGTGCTGTGTGCTGTGTGCCTGGTGTGTGTGTGCTGTGTGCCTGTTGTGTGCTTGGTGTGTGTGCTGTGCATGTTGCTTTAGGGCTGTGTGCCTGGTGTGTGTGTGTGCTGTGTGCCTGTTGTGTGCTTGGTGTGTGTGCTGTGCATGTTGCATGTGGGCTGTGTGCCTTGTGCGTCTGTGCTGTGCATGTTGCATGTGGGCTGTGTGCCTGGTGTGTGTGTGCTGTGTGCCTGGTGCGTCTTGTGCTATTAGGGATTTTAGAATTTATGTTTTTTCTGTTTCCATGGCAACAAGTTTTATTTTTTACTCCAATTCCATGGTATAGTTTCGATAGCTCAATAACTAGTCTTGTTTACGGACAAACAGATTAGATAGAAATTCTCTTATCAAGTTGGACTTATAGTAACAGTCAGATGATTTGTTCTTTTGAATTTGTGGAGAACAAGGGATTTGTCATCCCCGCACTCAGCAATATTCCAGCTATATGACGGCGGTCTGTAAATAATCGAGTCTGGACCAGACGATCCAGTGATTGACATCATGAGCATTGATCCAGGCAGTTGGCATACATGGGCATGCATCAACCAAATCAGCGAGCCTGACCACCCGATCCTGTTAGTTGCCTCTTACGACAAGCATAGTTGCCTTTTATGAAAAGCATGGGTTGCTGAAGACCTCTTCATGGGTCCATTGGGATGTAGAAAAATATCATCATTACTTTCTCTTCTCTGAACTGAAGGTATCCAATGGTAACGAACCAAAAGTCCCCTGATGACTCTTGTTCAGTTTGTAATGTATGTATCACAAATGTCTGTTGTGATAAAACCTCTACATATCCAAGCACTGAAGTGTTTGTGTTGTCTACAGGGTACCATGAAGTGCCTGACCGGACCAACGCCCGCATCTCGCCTGCTTTCCAGATCACAGACCACAGCAGCAACAGTGACAAGATTATCTCACTTGAGCCCCTACCCCCATCACCTGACAAGACGACCAACACCACATCTGGGGGAGACACGGGGCTGGCTGCCTACGTCGACCTCAAGTTCCTCACCACCATCGTGTTGTCTCTCGGCACCATCATCGCCGTTGTTGTCTACTTCCCTCGGGTGAGGCCTCACACGTATACTTTCATTTACTTATTGTCATCCATCTGTTGTTTCGAGGTGACTACATCATCAAATTCAAAGTCTTAAATATGCTGTTAATTAAAAATGATTTGAAATAATGTATGGCCATGAGTTTAAAAAGGTTAATTAAAATCTTTGAAGTGACACTTTGATAAATATTCTTTGTTCCCAATTCCATGAAAATGAAAGTGTCATGTACCAGTGATGTACAGAAAGTTATTTCACATTTTTTCCCACCTTCACATACATTGAAGACATGGAGAATCTCACCCAAGTGTCTTTTAATATCAAATATATCTACACGAGTCAATAAAAGTTTAAACTCTGAGGCTTGCCGAGGAGTTTTAAACTTTTATTGATGAGTGTTGATATTTTATATATCAAAATACACAAGGGTGGGATTTAATTTATCATCCAACATCATTCTTCCAACTTTTTCTGTATGTAGACAGTACAAGGCATTGTTTTAAGTGTAAAAAGTACTGCTAACAGCTTCAGTAGCAGAGCCATTAGTGATGTCATTTGATTGTGACGTGATGGTAACTAATGGTGTCACAATGGTCTGCAAAGCATTGTGATGCAATTTCATTTCAGCGATATCTACATTGTAGATATTGATATCACCTGTGGGAGCCTGTTTTGGTTGATATAGGATTTTAACTTCATTTATATTGTATTGTCTACATCTTGGTAAGTCAGTAATATCTATAATAACATGCAGTTTGGTACCATCAAATAAGGAACATTGCAGTGTGTTTACAGGCCTGTGTTTGTGTGGTTGTAGAAAGCCGAGCACTCCATCAAGATGATGCTGCAGAAGCAGTTGGAGGAACAGCGGCAGTTGCAGATGCAGCAGCGGTCTGCACAGACTTCACTGACGCCAACCCCAAGCACCAGCTCACTTGATGAGGAGAACAGTAAGTTCCATCTATGAATAGCACTCAGTAGGGCTGTTCCTTCACTGTATAGATCAGGGTCATTCTATCACTGTATAGATCAGAGCAATTCCATCACTGTATAGATCTGGGTCATTCCATCACTGTATAGATCAGGGTCATTCCATCACTGTATAGATCAGGGTCATTCCATCACTGTATAGATCTGGGTCGTTCCATCACTGTATAGATCAGAGCAATTCCATCACTGTATAGATCAGGGTCGTTCCATCACTGTATAGATCAGAGCAATTCCATCACTGTATAGATCAGGGTCATTCCATCACTGTATAGATCAGGGCTGTTCCTTCACTGTATAGATCAGGGTCATTCCATCACTGTATAGATCTGGGTCGTTCCATCACTGTATAGATCAGAGCAATTCCATCACTGTATAGATCAGGGTCGTTCCATCACTGTATAGATCAGAGCAATTCCATCACTGTATAGATCAGGGTCATTCCATCACTGTATAGATCAGGGCTGTTCCTTCACTGTATAGATCAGGGTCATTCCATCACTGTATAGATCAGGGCTGTTCCTTCACTGTATAGATCAGGGTCGTTCCATCACTGTATAGATCAGAGCAATTCCATCACTGTATAGATCTGGGTCATTCCATCACTGTATAGATCAGGGTCATTCCATCACTGTATAGATCAGGGTCATTCCATCACTGTATAGATCTGGGTCGTTCCATCACTGTATAGATCAGAGCAATTCCATCACTGTATAGATCAGGGTCGTTCCATCACTGTATAGATCAGGGCTGTTCCTTCACTGTATAGATCAGGGTCGTTCCATCACTGTATAGATCAGGGCTGTTCCTTCACTGTATAGATCAGGGTCGTTCCATCACTGTATAGATCAGGGTCGTTCCATCACTGTATAGATCAGAGCAATTCCATCACTGTATAGATTATCCCCACCTATGGGGAGATCAGGACAGTTTCATGTTGTAAGGTTAGAGCTGCCATTACTTCAGATATTCCCACCATTGTGTTATTGATGCTACAACAATGAAGTGTATCAGTAGAGCTCTATCCAAGCCTCTTCTCTCTACAGATCCACCGCAGGGACACTACAAGGTGGGGAAGATTATTTTCAACCCAAAGAATGTCCTGGGTCACGGTTGTGAAGGAACATTTGTCTACAGGTGAGATGACTGAATTATTTGTCAACATGTAAGATAATTGAAACATTTGTCAACAAGTGAGTTGACTGAGACACTCAAACAGTTGTCTAAGGGTGAGATGTTTGAAACATTTGTAAACAGGTGAGATGACTGCTGCTACAGGACATATTCCATCATAACATCCTGCCACTACCAGGGGAGACAACTGTCTGAAACAAGGTATACATGTTACTGCTGCTCACCATATTCCATTGGAACAGTGTGCCACTGCTCAGTGCCTCACAGACTCCGTGTTTCTTGTATTCGGGTGAAGGAAGTCCTTGTTGCTATGTTACAGGGGACGATTTGATGGCCGTGATGTCGCAGTGAAGAGGCTACTCCCAGAATGCTTCAGTTTTGCTGATCGTGAAGTAGAGTTACTACGTGAATCAGACCAGCATCCGAATGTTATCCGGTATTTCTGCATGGTGAGGGAATAGACTTTGGTGTTTTTGTTGGGGAGATTGGAACAGTTATTTGAATATTTTATTGCATGGATGACCTTGTGGTTTGTGCATTTCACTGTGCAGGTTTTTGTCCCAGTTTGAGTTTGGTGATGTGAGGCTGATGTATGTTTTGATGATGTTGCAGGAGGCAGATAGTCAGTTTCGCTACATCGCCCTGGAGTTGTGCGCCGCCACGGTGCAGGAGTATGTGGAAGGGAAACACATTTGTGACCTTGACCCCAAGACAGTTCTTCAGCAGGCGATGGCAGGCATCTCCCATCTTCACTCTCTCGATATAGGTTGGTGTTTTGTCAGTGACTGCCCCGTAGTTGAGTTGACATAGTGTCTGCTTTGAGTGTAGAAGGTCAGTGGTTCAATATCTGTCCCCATGATACGCAAAATGTTACTTGTTGTTATCCTGCCTGGCGTTTGACATTAAGGGGATGAGACAAGGACCGATCGGCTCGGAGTCAGTTAACTGTGTCTGAGAGGGTATCCATGTTAAACTAGTGCTAGCACTATAAAATCGACATATGTCTGGACTAGTACAAGCATCCACGCACACAGGCACATACACACACGTACATGCACATCACTATATAAGCGACGCCAAACCCCATTTCACCTCACTCACTCTGCGAGATTGGCAGGATTACTCATTGTTTGATTACCCCACCTTCGTATAATATAGGCTGCAACTTGTGTGTATTTGTGCTGAGATGATTTGCTAAGTCTGCCATTGATCATAATATTAGACTAATTCAATTTGGTAGAGTGACTGCAGGGACAAGATGTAGTAGCCATGTATAACCATGTAGGCTTCATGTAGAGTACTAATTATACGTAGTAGGCCCAAAAGATTTATGGTCAGACTGAGGCATATACGACCTTGATCAGTATCACATGACAATTCACAGGGCATCCATTCTCCCTTGACGTCACTACATTATCAATATGTCTACTGACCAGCAACTAGTTATCGCCATTTTTCCTTAATTCTTAAATATTCTTATGAAGTTGACTGTGCCAATAATTGTTGCCCATGTCTTCAGTCCACCGCGATATTAAGCCCCACAACGTCCTCATCTCACTGCCCAACTCCAAGAGGGAGGTGCGCGCCATGATCTCCGATTTTGGCCTGTGTAAGAAGCTGGCTGTGGGCAGACTGTCCTTCTCCCGCCGATCCGGAGCTGCGGGCACGGAGGGATGGATTGCCCCCGAGATGCTGGATGAACTTCAGAGGACGGTAGGTTAAAACAGACCTTTAGGGTGTGGAAGTATGTCAGCTTGTGTCATGCTATACTTGGGTCATGCTGTACTTGGGTCATTGATGTCTTGGTACAAGTTTGGAATTCAGCATCAAAGTTGAAGATCCTTGTTATTTCTGTATTATTAACAAGTTAATCTTTTGGGGTGTCCTAAGGTCAAGATACTATAGCACTTAATGTCAAGGACACCGGACCCTCTTAGTTTTAGACAGCCTCCGTGGTCTAGTGGTAGAGTGTCAGCCCAGAGAGCTGAAGGTTCGGGGTTCGATCCCCAGCCGTGTCATACCAAAAGACGTCAAAAGATGGTACTTGTTGTTACCCTGTCTGGCGCTCGGCATAAGGGGCTAAAACAAGGACTGGTCGGCTGGGAGTCAGTATACTGTGTCTGAGTGGGGTATTCATGTTAAACTGCGGCATGGTATCTCAGTGGGCTAGCAGTATAAATCGGCATCAGTCCGGACTAGTACAAGCAGCCACACACACACATTTGCATGCACGTTGCTATATAAGTGCAATAATCTTGGACGCAATGTTAAACCCCATTTCACCTCACCTCAATCCTCTTAGTTTCTGTTGATATTTCTTGTTCAATTCTGCAAATCATTTTGGCCCCAAACCTTATGGGATACTTTTACTAGCAGACATGGCATCCATATTGAAAGCTTAAACTGATAGGGGGCATGGGTGGCCCAGTCGTCTAAGGCACCGCAATTTGCTGTGCAGAGTTGTGTCCCTTGGGCACACCAGAAACCTATGATTGTGGGTTCCAATTACGGTTCGCCCCGATTATGTTTCTAGGTTTGTCAGCACCATACCCGTGCTCGTGGGTTTCACCAAAGTGGTAAACGTCTGAGACCTGCATCACTTCAGACTTTCCTCCCACATTAAAAGCTAACACACCGTGATATAACTGGAATATTGTTTAAAGCAGCGTTAAACCCAACTCACTCACTCACTTAAGCTAACATGCCATGCATTAAATGGATACCAAACTCACTCGCTCACCCTTGATACTCTTCTTTTGAAGACCTGTGCGGTGGACATCTTCTCTGCGGGATGCGTGTTCTACTATGTCTACACTCATGGCAAACACCCGTTTGGCGATTCCCTGAAACGACAGGCCAACATCCTCAGTGGGGAGTTCTCACTTCAGCATCTGGATCCAGAAGGTAAGAGCAGGACAGACATGGTGAGAGTCTTCATGTTGATGGTGAGGCAATTGCACGTGGTAAGCTTTCAAAATGTTGTTAATTTCACAAAAACAGGCTCAATAAAAAAAATGATGTGATTGTTTCAGACCACATATCTCTCAGCCTCATTACCAATATGGTTGCCTACAACCCAGATCAACGTCCGTCTGCTCAAGCTGTGCTAAAACATCCATTCTTCTGGAGCAAGGAGAAGCAGCTTCTGTTCTTTCAGGTGAGTAAATGTGTGCCAGCATGCTCTGGTTCCACCAGTGGACCGAGTATTTTAGGCTTTAGGTACTGAGAAAAACGTTCTTGTTTTGCAGTGATTAAACTGATGATGTCCTGTGTATAGATATGTTAGGTGGTCAAATGCCCAATTGTTCCCCCATGGTGATGCTGTGGTTGTTGTCTGGCAGGACGTGAGTGACCGGATTGAGAAAGAGAAGGAGGACAGTGAGGTCGTGCGGAGGTTGGAGAAGGAGGCACACGCCATCGTCAGGTGGGACTGGCGGCGCAACATCACACAGGAACTTCAGAACGGTGAGGACTTGTTGTAACATGAGATTGGTGTGTGAATGGGGACTTGCTCCCAGTGTTGGTGCAGATGTTGACTCCCATGGGGAAACAGGGTTTGAATTGAACCCCAGCATCCCAGATTTTGTATGAGGGGAACTAATGGGTCGGATGGTCAGACTCGGTGGCTTGTTCAATCATTGGTCACAATATCAATCACTTGATTGTCTGGTCCAGACTTGATTATTTACTGAACTACATGCTGTGGTTGGAATACTGCAAAGTGGGTGTTCAGCAATGAACAAAGAAAACAAACATTAGTAGCATTATTTGGGGCTAACATCTGACTTCATGTATTGTGGGGATTCCAGGTCAGAACAGGTCCTTGGGGCCTCCAGTTTGTTGTGAGAGCCAATTGCAGGGCATTGTGACCCAGTAGAAGGGCATTGTGACCTGGTAGAAGGGCATTGTGACCTGGTAGAAGGGCATTGTGACCTGGTAGAAGGGCATTGTGACCCAAAGGCAGGGGTTGTTGTTCATGCTTTGTCATTAGTTTTGCCTGGCTGACTGTAGCATAAGAAAACATTCACTGACTCACATTTGTAAGGAAATTACCTGCTGTGGTAGATCATGGCTGCACATATTGCCTTACTGAGCTATGTTTATTTCAGATTTGAGAAAGTTCCGATCATATAAAGGTCATTCTGTGAGAGATTTGCTTCGAGCCATGAGAAACAAGGTAAGATCCTCTGCTTGATTCACATTCTAGATTCACATACCAGTTTTATGCATACTGGTTTCACATTCAGTATTCACATACTGGTTTCACATTTTGGATTCACATTTTGTTGGTTCACTCCGACTAATCAACTTGGAAATGACCGCCTTGAGACAAATGAAGTTCAGCAGGAATGTTGGGCAGCAACCATTCCTTGTGTCAGGCAGCAGACAATGTTACCCATGTTTAGACAGCATCTTCATAACCAATGTTTACCAAACAAACAGGGCTTCTTGACCCATTTTATATTTTATCTGCCAACCCATGATCTCACCTTATTTTCAGCAATCAGTTGTGGCCTGGGTTAGAATTGATCAGGATGTCTACCTTCCTTCCAGAAACACCATTACCGAGAGCTGCCGGAGGATGTGAAGGCGTCGCTGGGCAGTGTGCCGGACCAGTTTGTGTACTACTTCACATCCCGCTTCCCCAAGCTCCTGCTCCATGCCTACAGTGCTGTAGAGTGCTGCTGCGATGAACGCATCTTCCACCAGTACTACGACACTGCTACATCATTTTATCTGTCAGATTCCTGCCATCCTGCAGACATACAGACAGACAGACCCACAGACGCACTGACAGACAGACCCGCAGACACACGGACAGACAGACCCGCAGACACACGGACAGACAGACCCGCAGACACACGGACAGACAGCCCTGCAGACACACAGACTTCAGTAGCTTCCTTTCGGACATAGTTGATCATACCACACCGTTTACCACACATACCAAAGTGCAATTATGTGAGAGTATTTTTATATCATCCAATCTTGTATATATGTCATTACAATCATGTGAGAAGGCTTAGTTTTCAGCCAGAGCAGTTCTTCTGCTGCCTTGTATCAGTCAGTCTACAAGTTTTGATAGGAAACATCCATCGCATCTATCTTGAATCATATAATTCTGTTTACACTGTGAGCTGACTTTTTGTGTGTTGATGTCTGAGGGATTACAAGTGTCTTGGTTTTAAGAAGGTACGATGCATGTGTATCTGAAGTATCAGTTCTGTTCGAAATGACTCAATAGAGCACCTTCTCAAAGTCATTGTGTTTTTGGTTCACCACTATTACTCATGTTCTACTCCTGCAAGTAGAATGAGGTTCCAAATATTCATTATTAGGGCTGGGACAGGTAACTGGGGTACTCGGGTTGAGTGGGTCCTGAGTAGGATCCTGGTACCCACAGTACTACCCAGACTCGTGGTTAGTTACAGGATATATTGTTTAATGACAAAAACTCACTGTAGCTCAGTGGCTACACTACAAGTCGCTAATGTTCTCATGTCTTCAAATAGACAGGAATTACAGAGTGTTTTGTAAGACATTGAGTATGTGGAGCAATCGGAGTGCTTAGGTTTTAACGAATCTGTGATTTTACTGTAAAACTGAAAATACTTGAATTTCTTGTATTATGAACTAAATTGAATGTGATACACATGTTGGATTCAATCTTCAGGTTTTCAAGTGTTTTATTATGCTTGATAATCAGTTGATGTAGACAGTGTTCTCATATCCATAATATACATTCAGGAAATGTGGTGACAATATATACTGTAAATCTTGAAATTAACGTGAGTGTGAATTAAATGCGAAAAATGCGAGTGGTCTTTGCTCGCATTTTTAAACATCGCATTTATATCAACAATAAGACATTTTGGATAGCAAATATACCAACTTAGACATACACTGATGTATTCCACACCACTGTTTATGGAGCAGCACTTGTATATAAAGTATATACACAATGTCATTCAAACATTTATTACATCCTGTGAATTGTCACTGCTGGGGTCAAGACAATAGTTCTACTCACTTATGTCATCACTGATCACACCTGCAAGTGCAGACAGACGCCACCCTTTGTTCTTAGCGACTGCGTCAAAGCCCGACACAAGCCAGCGCGCATTTATTGATTTTGCGGAAGTCCTTTACTCAGCGCTAATCAGCGGTGCTATTTTGTGTGTGATTGGATTAATGTAAGGTTGGATTAAGGTGAGGATTCTAAACCTGACTGAGGACATCTTTAGATAGAAATCCACTGATGCTTGAGAGGAGGGGATGTCGCATTCATATTGAGTCGCATTTTTGGCTAGGGTCCAGTGGTCGCATTCTTTTGGAGACGCATTAATTTCACGAAATACAGTATTTGGTTGCAAACATAGGACTTTTCCCTCTTCAGTGTGAGCTGCAGGCAGTTGTTTTAATACAAATTGTTTCAATTTTCTTAGTCTGCCAGTGGTTCTGAAACATTATTGGTATGTGTCCTTCCTTCTGTGAACTAGTCAAGCTTGTGGCGCCCCTCTATGTGGGCACACGTCACACTGTGCTTCAATGTCGCTTGGTTATATACTATTCAAGTAAAGTGAAAGAACACCCGTTCTTTTGAGTAGTATAGTATTTGAGATGTAAAATTTGAAATATTTTCATGTGATGTTTATTTATTGAAGTATTGTCACCTCGCACTGACAGAGGACAAATTGAATCTCATAATACTGATAAATATTGGTTGCCGAGCGTCATCAGGATGGTAGGATCCAGACTCGGGTCTGTAACGAACTCTGGCTGTGATGAACAAACTATCTGTGTGTCTGTGCTGTCGGTGGCTGCTGTCAAACTGTCCATATGTAGATCATGGTTTAAATTGGAATAGGAAGTTAGGCCAAACCTTCTATATTCCTCAAGTTACATAATGTTTAGCTCAGGTAAATTGGCATTTTTTTATATTTCATTTATATTTATCATGGTTTAAATTGGAATAGGAAGTTAGGCCAAACCTTCTATATTCCTCAAGTTACATAATGTTTAGCTCAGGTAAATTGGCATTTTTTTATATTTCATTTATATTTATCATGGTTTAAAGTGGAATAGGAAGTTAGGCCAAACCTTCTATATTCCTCAAGTCACATAATGTTTAGCTCGGGTAAATTGGCATTTTTTTATATTTCATTTATATTTATCATGGTTTAAATTGTAATAGGAAGTTAGGCCAAACCTTCTATATTCCTCAAGTTACATAATGTTTAGCTCGGGTAAATTGGCATTTTTTTATATTTCATTTATATTTATCATGGTTTAAATTGGAATAGGAAGTTAGGCCAAACCTTCTATATTCCTCAAGTCACATAATGTTAAGCTCGGGTAAATTGACATTTTTTTATATTTCAAGTTAACATGTCAAATTGTCAATATTATATATATCAATCTGTTACTGATTACTAGGGGTAAAATGATACATCAGAGCACTGGGGCATCATGAGATTTCATGCAATGATCGATACATGAGACGTTTTTTTCTGTATCGATACAAGACGATACGCTTACTAAATTACTTACAACTTGTTAATGACACCCAGCATATTTGTCAGTCAAATATCGCGAAATGTGTTGTAATTAGGGTTTCAAGTTCATTCCTAAAAATAGCTGCTGTGAATATGTGTCTACAGCTGGCTTTACCTTTTGAACTTGGCCTGAAATATTTATAATCAAGAAGTTTCCATATAATTTGACATATATACATCCATATCCTGATACGTTTTGTAGCATGACATATGTATCATGATATGTATCGTATCGTGACCTTGCTGTATCGCTTCACCCCAACTAATCACCCAATTACATAGAGATAATGCCTCAGTGGCACAGTAGGCCTCCAGCTGCAGTGTCTCGACCGTGACAAGCTGTGGAGCAGAGTCTCTTTGTAACAGTTGTTAGTACTGTTGTGTGTAAAACAGAAATTCATTTCAGATAAATGCAATGTTACTTGACTTATCTCATCATTAAGCCACCTGTATTATCTTCCTGTCTAACCTGTGTATGTCATCTTACGAGTGGTGAACATGTATGTTTGCATTCAGTGAATGGAAATAATATTATTCTTTTCGGAATATTTGTTTCCACTTTTCATATGGTTAGGGTTGCTGGAATCTGTGCACCAATTTTTAGCTCATGTGACAAAGTCAAGTGAACTTTGTCATGGTCTGTTGTCCTTCTGTCCTGTTGTTTGTCGTTAACTTTAACATGGTCGACATCTCTACAACTACAAGGCCCATGGAGTAAGAATGATTGCAGCTATGGTGTCTTGAAGACTTGCTCAGAATCTGACCTGATTGTGAACATGGCCACAATGGCAGCCATATTGAAATGTTATTTTGTCCCATGACTCAGCCATCTAAGCTTGTGTCATTAAGACGTTTGTTATGCAGTAAGAATGTGGAATGCGAAATAATATATAATACCACCTTTGGAATGCTTTTATTTTTTTTGCATGTCACGCTATGACCTTTAACCTTAATGTATCTCCCCATTCGGCACTTTCAACATCTCTTCTGAGGCTACCAAACCTACGGAGCTGGTACTTGGTATGAACAATCCCAGCTATCGTGTCTCTAAATCCTAACAAATGTTATTTTGGGGATAACACTTTCTCAGTAAAGTACAGGTTCTCGTATGGGACTCAACCCCCAAAAGTATGAGAACCTGTACTTTACTTAGAAAGTTTTATCCTATAGATAATATTTGTTACATTTGACAACTTTCTAAACGGCATTGTGTGTTCTCTGATTCTTGTTCACCGAATTCTGATTAGATTTTAAACCTTATTTCTTAATATTTATCTCAGGTGAGCTACAGGGCCTCATGTCTCTGTCTATTGTTAAACATTGTCCCTTGGGTACGTCAGAGCCATGACATGATATATAGCATAACAACTGTCTCATATATTCCACCATGTCCATAGTGCAACTGTTTTCTAGTTTTTGTTAGATTGTAATTATAGAACGAACAAGCTGATGATGCAATACAAATGCATGATAAAAGAGAACGTAACTATAATCCCATGCTTAAATTTCGTTGCATTACAGGACTGAATTATTTCTTGTATGATATATCCTTTTTGAGTTGCATATAGTTTCTACATTGTTTTTGGTATGAATGAAGTACTGACCGTATCATGTGTCTTGTATCATATGGTTGGAAAATTATTTTGTTAAATATGCGTATTGCAGAATCAAAGACGAGGTAAATATAAAGTGTATGATTACTTGAACATGCCTATCCTCCTTCCAAACAGGGAGAACAAGGATGTTGTACCCTTGACTTCCTATAACGAATTAAACCTGTCAAGACTGTTCTGATGTAGGACATTAGGCTAAAAAATAATAGTCTTGTTTCTCAGGCGCCGCCCGCATCATCAGAATGTTTGCCGCATGTTTCGTTTTTATTTCCATTTTTTTTAAATAAAAAAATCCTAACATGTGGACATAAAAACAATGCACTCCAATATAGCATGCAGTTACTTCCCTTTACATGCTCACTGCTTTACTGTGCATCTTGTGTTATGGTTATGGTGGCAATAGGAGTTTGAATGCTTGTTTATAAAGGAGGACCTTCCCAGGTTGATGGTACATACTACATGTAGTTTGAACAAGCAAAAAGACCACCGCCCGCTCGCTCTTTGTTTTCAAAAGTCATTGCCTGAGAACCAATTCTTTTATTTTTTTAAACCTTATGTACTTCATGCGAGGTCGATGTTGCTTTTTTTGGGTGCATATATTACAGTTATTGACCTCATATTTTTTATATAAAGCCTAAAATTGTTTATTAATAACAAAGAGCAGATTCAGCATATCAAACTGTTTTAGCCACAATAGGTTAGGAGGTTCCCAATAAACAGACACCTGATAGGCTTAGGTTTGGGGAATACCACCACTGGGTAATTCCCAGTCTATTTTTTTATATAATATACAGGCTTCATCAATGAAGCATTCAGTTATTGCGTCAGTGAATCACTGTGTGAATGAGTAGGTTATTAAACATAGTGTGTGTGAGTTGATCTGGTGTACAGCATATAACTTTGCATCACTTCGTATCATTGTTCATGACATTGGGCTTTCTACTGTACATATTGTCTTGACGGATATCACTTAACGCTTGTGTTTGTTGATGAAGTATGTCCAACAGGTGCCTGCATCACAGTGCCCATGATAGAGGGCTGATCATCTTGACTTGTGTACTGAGCAATGCATCTGTTATCAAGTTTATTTTTAATATTTTTTTAAAACTTTTGATAGTTTACAAATGGTTATGAATGTCTGCAATTCTTTGTAGGTATTATATCATCAGATATTTCAGTGACATATTTAGCTAATACAGTTTTGAAATTTCAATAATTACCTTTAGAAAGTTTTATGTGTATCTTCATTTTGATTTGAAGTTATGTATGGAAAGTGCTCAAATCTAATTGGTCAATCGGTGGTTTCAAATTACAGTGAGATACCTCTGATTCAGACAGCTGTGGAAACCACATGTTCAACCCAGCTCGGTCATCAGTTGATGTAACAAGATGACAAGTTGATTATGTTGCAATAAGGTTTATAAGGCAATATTCTTGGTATCACACACCTTCAACTGTATTTTTATGGATCATATTCACACACCTTCAACTGTGAATTGGATCCTCATCACACACGTATCTGAAGTTTTGGATCGTTATCACACCTTCAGCTGATGATATTCACACACCTTTAACTGTGATGTTATGGATCGTATTCACGCCATCACCTGTGTTAAGGATCAATATTCTACACCTTCCATTGATGAAACAATGCTCACATGTCATATTGGATTCACAAAGACAAACAATGCTCGTCAATATTGTACGACTACTCAGTGTTGTCATGTTGGGGTGTTGTGTGTTGGGTTTCTGAAAAAGATTTTCAATAGCTGTAAAATCTTTGCAAATCTTCTTGCAAGAAAGTTTATCATTGAATTTACATGGCTACTGATATAACCCAGCTGTTACTTCCCTCAAGCCCGCCCTCTTAGTTGGGACCATTCTGGTGGCCAAATGTGATTTAAATCTATGATTGGTGACTTAAATTTATCTATTGCTCGCCACATCAAGAAATAAACATAACTGGCGACAATTCTGTTGGCTCCTAAAAACGTAGGATTAGCTCCTAAAATATTCCTGTTAGGAGCTGCTTGGCTCCCTAACAAAACAACAGACTTAGAGGGCTGCAAACTAGGTGTTATGACTTATGTCGAACCCTCTCTGTGTGTGATTCTGTGGTACAATCTCAGCATCATTGTAACACAAAGCATTCCACTGTTATTTTATTACTGATGTAGATTTTATTCGTTGATGTTACTAAAGATCCCATGGTTAAGTTTGGTGTACCTCTCTTTACTTGACAATTTGTCATTCCAGTCGATGCTCCAGGCATCTAATGGGAACCACTGCTCACATTTTGTCCAACAAATGTACTTAAAACATTCAGTGCAGCGGGAGCATTCTACCTCCAACAATATGAACGTTCAGAAACATATTCCAGTACCTCAAGGCTAAAACAAATAATAGTCTTGGTTCTCAGGCACAGCCGGCATCATCATTAAGTTCGCCGCACGTTTCGTTTTTATTTCCAATTTGAAAAAAAAGAAGTCCTTAACTATTCCAAGTCTAACGGTAGTTAAAATACTGTATACCAGTACTTTACTCATCAAGGAATACATTTATGTTGGGAGGCCATTTCCAAGGTTGATTGTACACAATTGTTTATCTGGATACACAACTGTTTATTTGGTTACATACTAGTTTGAAGATCTCCCCCCCCCCCCCCCACCGCTCACCCGCACTATATTTACAAAAACCTTTGCCTGAGAACCAATTCTTTTATTTTTAAGCCCAATAGAGGATATTTGGCTAATCTTGTTAAATGACACATTTATCTCATTAAAGCTGAATTGATGCAGTCACAAGTAAAGTATCAACTTTTGTGTGACGAGTGGCTCAGTCATCTTCACTTATGAGTGACAGAAGACTGTATAATGGACGTGGGTTTGAATCCAAGAATCTCCCCGATTGTTGCTCGGTTTGTCAGCACCATACCTGTATTTTTGGGTTGTACCAAATGGTAAGCGTCCAAGTCCCAATAACATGTCTTTTATGTGTGAGTAGTTGCACCTGAACTGTTTCATCTATTCAAACATCTATCAAAATTATGTATTTGAAACATGGGGCCATGTGTAGTGGTAAGGAGTTCAAGATTGTTGTATTACGTGGTGTCTCTCGGAGACGTGAAGCTTGCAGTCATGTCCAACATGACTGCAGACAAGGGGAAATGTGTTTTGTCATGTATGATTTTATATTTTTATTGCCAACTGTTTTTTATGGCCATATGTTTAGTTTCTAGTTCTGTTGTAACCATGGTAACATGGGATGTCTCTGACCGACCTGTCTGTCTTGGGTCAGAAACTGGTATTCTTTCTGATACAGTGAGTTCAAGGAAACCAAACTTCTATGATCAGTTCACGTAAATTGTAGCTTTAAGGATCTAAAATGACTAATATATTTATTAATATTTATAAATATTAAATTCTTGCCTATTCTTATGATTCTTGTGATGTGTTGTAAATATTTATTTATAGTCAAAAGGACTGTATGTATGTATCATGATGGATCTTTGAATAAAATGATTTGTAACTATGTTCGTTTTTCTTACTGATTGAGTAAAGCATGACCTGGCTCTTAAAACAGGTACCAGGTACATTCAGAGTGAATGTTGCATACATGTATGTGAAGTCTTTTTGTCTCAAGTAAGATCTTTATATAGTCTTGGGACAAAGTTGAGAGGCGATCCCATGATGCCACAAAGGAACGTATTAATATCATTATGACCTCACTGAAATCAGATCGGTAACTCTAATACATTATACCTCTCTGCGTTCAAGATCTGAGGACATGTCAAGTGAATCTAATTGTAGGATGCTTGGTTTTTTAGCCAATAAGATGTCAGTTTTGTAAAACAATTTGGCTTCATTTCTTTACCATCATGACTGAAATTTTGCCTTGTGCAAATGTAGACTCAAATATTCAGTGATTGACATCATGAGCATCGATCCACGCAATTGGTATAAGATGACATGCATCAACCAAGTCAGCATGTCTGACTACCCGATCCGGTTAGTTGCCTCTTATGACAAGCATAGTCGCCTGTTACGGCAAGCTTGGCTTGCTGAAGACCTATTCTACCAGGGATCTTCACAAGTCTGAAGGACAAGAACACAGCTGCAACGACGTAATCTTTTGTAGTGTGTTTTAGGTGAGCTGCTGGACGTGGAAGTCAGGAGGTGCTGTAGAGCTATCACACCAAGACACAAAGACCGACTTCATTAAATATAAGCAAATTTATTTAGGAAATAATTGTCAACAAGTGAAGCATGTTACCTGTCAGCCCATACAAGGGTAACTGTAGTACAAGTCAAACGGAGAAACACAGGTCACACACATGCCACACAATCGCAGACATACAATCAACACCTGGCAGTCCAATACAACCTCAGCCAGCACTGGCAGGACTCCCTACTGTAACTTGTTCATGCCAGGACTGTCACAGCACACAACCTGGGGCAGTTGTGAACATTACGCTGCCCAAATTGTTTCCATTTGCTTTTGTCTTCAAATCAAAGTGTACACCTAGTTTCTGTGAGGAACATAATAGCATGTCTTCAACAACAGCCGTCCTGTTATACGAGCAGTATGCAGTGGGATCCGCATTACATAGTTTACAGTGAATTCATGCAATGTAATTACCCCACTCATGCCCAAGGGATTATACAGGTGGCGGAATAATCTCAGTGAACCTGTGTGATACAATCAAGGGGAGTCTACCCAACAGCCTCCAAATGGATGTAAAAATATCTTGAGCAAAGTTCGTACAACTAGAATGGCTATCTGATGTGACCGTGTTGAAAAGGATACAGCTACCATGACAAGGTACACCTCTGAAGATACATTGGTATAGTAGTAAAAATATAGTCTCTACTTTCTGCGGGGTATAGTCTTAAGTCCACCTCATTATGTGACATATCTACCATCTACTAGTTTGAAACTAGAGACCAGATAAAGGTGACTTGCCGATTGATGTCGCACCTTTAAAAAATGCATGTGTACATGTTCTTCTTTTGGAGACTTTCCCAACAGATTCCAGTTCATTTCCTGCAAGTTTGAGTTGAAGTCTGGCATGTCCATTGTTCCCTCCCGACTTAATGTTAGTCAAAAAATAAATATATCTTTCCTATTTCAGACAGGCAAAAAAAGAGCAAGTAGGTAATATTTCTTTTTGTTTTTTTAATCTTTTCTTTAAAATACAGTTATTTGCAATAAATGTGTCCAATCGCATTAAAATCAGATCTAAATTCTCGCTGCCACCAAACAAAGATCTGAGGACATCCCATTTTTGATAACGTCAGAATGAACTTTCGCGAACTTTGACCGACCACTGAAACCACTAACAAGAAGTCGACATCAGCCAATTAAAAAGCAGCTTACTCTAGCTTTATGGCACTCGTTTCAACCTTGCGACTTCCATTTCAGACTACGCTTGAAAAATATGTTGCCACAGTTCTTGATTAAAATTTTGAAAACTGAACAAACAAACTTTCCAGAATGTCTAATATATTGTTGCGATTGTATGGCAGTGGTTCCCATGTACTGTGCAACACCTCTTCCGTTCAAATGTTTATCCCACGGAAGCGAGAGATAGACAATAATTTTGACGGAATCAGTCGTACGGGCTGTAACTGTCGTTTGGAATACACCGTGTTAACGTGTTCGAGGTTGCATGATTAGAAAACACATTCTGACTGTCACTTTCATGATAGGGTTAGCGACACTTTGATTGGTTGGATGAAAAGACACACTGACGTGACCCGTAATGGGATGTCCTCAGGTCTTTGTTTAGCGATAGCGAGAACTAACATCTGATTTTAATGAGATTGTAAATGTGTATCAATAAAAGCCTTCTTTTAAATGACATGACTTGTTTATCAATTGTGATGGTCAACACCATTACTTTGATGATGTGTATACAGAACACCAGAATGGTATATCAAAGATTGAGAAAAGGGGTTTAGAGTTCGAGGTTCAGTGTCAATCATAAAACCACACATAGGCTGCCTCACAACCCCCTGTCTAGATGGAGGCAATCTCATTAAAATCAGACCTTAGTTCTCGCTACCGCTAAACAAAGATCTGAAGACATCCCATTAGGGGTCACGTCAGAATGACCTTTCATCCGACCAATCAGAGCGTCACTTACCAGATCATGAAAGTCGGAATGTGATTTCTAATCATACATCCTCAAAAACATTAACACGGGATATTCCGAACGATAGTTACGGGTTTAACGACTGAATCCATACAATCTAGACCATCTATTAGCCATTCCAGAATGTTCTTTTGTTCAGGTTTCAAATTTGTAATCGAGAATTTGTCAAAATATGTTTTGAAGCGTAGTCGCCAATTTGAAATTAGTGCCGTAAAGCACAAGAAAGCTGCCTTCTGATTAGTCATTCCACTGGTCGGTTAAAGTTTGCGCAAGGTCGGTCTGACGTGACCTGTAATGGGATGTCCTCAGATCTTTGTTTAGCGGTAGCGAGAACTAAGATCTGATTTTAATGAGATTGAGATGGAGGCAAAGGAGATGTCTCTTACACGAGCCATAGGATAGACTGGTTACACATCAACCATTGGGACACTACGTTGCCATGGTTACATGGAACCAAACAGTTGAATCCATTGAGTACCTTAGAATGTGACAACTGAGAAGTAGGTTTTAATAACAGCCATATAATAGCTCTGGTGTCTGTTAGAGAGAAGCACTCATGCTACCTGTAACACCAAGCTGTCCCAAGAAAATAAAAACATCATAGAGAATAATGCAACAACAAAGGATTTCAATTAACAACACAACCTGTTTGTAATATGATTGTCAAACATTTAAACATAAATAAACTTTCTAGTGGATTTAAGAGGCCTTGATTTCCTAGACAACAAAACCATAAACTATTGTACAAATAGTTTGAAGGAAAGCGCATCTTAAGCTAGTACATGTAGTACATTATGAATTGCCAATCTATTCTCATCACTGTCATTTCATCTTTGAGAACACACGGAGGAATAAGTTAAATATATTATATTAAGCATGACACTGGCAATATCTACGCCATGTAGCAACACTAGGGAAGTAGACTGGCAATATCTACGCCATGTAGCAACACTAGGGAAGTAGACTGGCAATATCTACGCCATGTAGCAACACTAAGGAAGTAGAATGGGAACATGATTCTTTCTCACATTGACAAGTACACACAGAGATTCACAACTTTCAGTAAAACATAGTAACAAATATTCAAAGATAAATCTAAAAAATAGAAATAATCTTTTTTTTAGAAATATTGCAAAAAGTAGAAGATGAGATTTCAATACTTTGGCCCTTGTGGCAAGAAAAACATGGAGAAGTGAGGGTCTCGGTCAGCGGCGTGAGAAGAAACTGAGTTACTGACTAACGACCCCGTGAGTTTAGTGTCCCCTTCACACACCCTGTGACAGGTCGACACCCGATCATGTAATTCAGAAGCAGCGACTCGCTTGATGCTGCTTATCCATGTGCCATCCCCAGGGGTTTGTGTCTATAATTTTCCGTCTAAACAAACTGATTAACCATGGTTACCCAAGGGTTGGTTTTCTATGAAGTTGGTCATACTACTCAACGTGTGATAGGGCTATGCTTAGTGTGGGACCTGAATGTGTGACTGGCTGCTTGGAGATGGTTTCCTACGAACAGTATCCCATATTGCCATGCATCTTGAGCATGTTCAGCTTCATGTAAAGTTAATAAAAGCAAGTGCACAAGTTTCTGTCCTCTAGCCATGTAACAGTATGTAGTACTCCTCTCAAATGTTGAGTACCAGGGTAGTATATAGTATTGTTAATATTTTCAGATGAGATACAGATATACAAACTAATATCCTTCTGTTGAAATCAATGTAGAAAAACGACAAATGTAGCAATTACATCGTTATTCATTAACAATGACACCTGCTGACCTTGACCTTCCCCCTGGACAATGGGAGATGACCTTGCACATCCGGAGCACGGCAGGAACCAGCACACACACATCAGTACACACCAATACACACATCAATACACATAGTACACCAGTCTACATCTGGCAGCAACCAGCCTCAGGGCTGTCATTGGGAAGCAAGTCTTGTACAACTTTGTTACATTTTGAATGGCTAAACAAGGGAACCATTTCCACACATAGCACTCAACATTTTGTGAATATTTGGTCCACTGATGAACAAGGTCGTACTCTGTAACAAAAGCCATGTACAATGTTTCCAATTGAGGGTAAGAAAAGCATTGACCTTCTGGCAAGGTCAAGATTCACTCAAGCAACTGATACTGTGGCAAATCCTGATAGTCTACAACCCAGATACGTGGAACTTGAGTTGATCACAAAATGTGGGTGAATCTGTTGATGAGATGATGGATGATGCTGAAATCAGGACCAATTCCGCTGTTTGTTTTCAGCCAAGATGCTCCTGCACAATGAGAGTTTGTCAGGGCAGTAGCAGGTTATAGATTCTCAGTGATGTTCAGAGCTTCTGTAAGATCAAGTTCTTACTGCTAATCAGCTGCCAATGTTCACACACAGTCAGAGGAAATCACATTTAAACAATGATGAACACACCAGATGGCTTCAGCATGCAGGCAAGCATTGCCCATACAATTCTACCAGCATCAAGCTCGAAAACATTCCCTGGTCAACAGAGTCTACAGAACTGGGGACATCACTGACAACTCACACATCATCATCACAGATGCAAAGTCAGATTTTCATGGAAGCCACATCACTGATGCTACGTAGTCAGGAGCAACAGGACAAAAGATAGACCAGTTAGCAGTGCTTCAGATTGAAAGAGGGCCTGTTTCATTGACCCTTAAAATATCCCAAACCTCCATTAATGAGCAATACATGTCCCCTGGCAACATATTTAATAAGCCTGCCATTTCCCCAACTAATGAGGGACTTGACCTCAGAGTAATCAAATCAACCTGAAGCGCTGCTGGATGTTTAAATCAATATTAGGTTACAGCAGTATCATACCGACAGTAACCACACATGAAGAGAATTACAAGGAAGCAGTCCAACACAATGGTCATCTGCCAGACACAGACGGTCATCTGCCAGACACAGATGGTCATCTGCCAGACACAGACTGCCAGACACAGACGGTCATCTGCCAGACACAGACGGTCATCTGCCAGACACAGACGGTCATCTGCCTGACACAGACGGTCATCTGCCAGACACAGACTGGCAGACACAGACGGTCATCTGCCAGACACAGACTGGCAGACACAGACAGCCAGACACAGACGGTCATCTGCCTGACACAGACTGCCAGACACAGCCAGCCAGACACAGACGGTCATCTGCCAGACACAGACTGGCAGACACAGACGGTCATCTGCCAGACACAGACTGGCAGACACAGACGGTCATCTGCCAGACACAGACTGGCAGACACAGACAGTCATCTGCCTGACACAGACGGTCATCTGTCAGACACAGACCGTCATCTGCCTGACACAGACGGTCATCTGCCAGACACAGACTGGCAGACACAGACGGTCATCTGCCAGACACAGACTGGCAGACACAGACGGTCATCTGCCTGACACAGACTGACAGACACAGACAGCCAGACACAGACGGTCATCTGCCAGACACAGACGGTCATCTGCCAGACACAGACTGGCAGACACAGACGGTCATCTGCCAGACACAGACTGGCAGACACAGACGGTCATCTGCCTGACACAGACTGCCAGACACAGACAGCCAGACACAGACGGTCATCTGCCAGACACAGACTGCCAGACACAGACAGTCATCTGCCAGACACAGACTGGCAGACACAGACGGTCATCTGCCAGACACAGACTGGCAGACACAGACAGTCATCTGCCTGACACAGACGGTCATCTGTCAGACACAGACGGTCATCTGCCTGACACAGACGGTCATCTGTCAGACACAGACTGGCAGACACAGACGGTCATCTGCCAGACACAGACGGTCATCTGCCAGACACAGACGGTCATCTGCCAGACACAGACTGCCAGACACAGACAGACATAATTCAGCCACTCTTACAAAGTTTGGCTAGAACTCTAAATAACCATCATTATAAAAATCAAAGAAACAGGGTTGAAAGCCACAGAAAATGTCTTGGACTAGCATCCTAGCAGTTGATGTAGTTGATCAGGGCCAATAGTGTAAGTTAAAGCTCCTGCATGTACGACATAAATAAACAAGTTTTCATTCATCGCAGTGCCTATTATTACCCCAGACTGGATCACCAGAAGCTAATGACTTGTCTTCATTACTTTTGACCACCATATACCTGTGTATGTGTTGTATTGCCTCAAAACAGATAAGAAGCAGTGTTTGAAATCAAGGCTGAAATTCAAGGGGGTATAACAACCCTAAAAGTTAAACATTGAGGGGGTCCCTACATTCAAAAACCAAGGGAGAAGATTTCCAGGGCACGGGATCCCCTTTAACTTTGAACACTGGAAAGGAATCGGGGCATGGGCCGATCTAACAGTAAACTGGTAGAATAAGGGCTTGAACGATCTAACAGTAAACTGGCAGAATGAGGGCTTGAACGATCAAACAGTAAACTGGCAGAATAAGGGCATGGGCCGATCTAACAGTAAACTGGTAGAATAAGGGCTTGAACGATCAAACAGTAAACTGGTAGAATAAGGGCTTGAACGATCTAACAGTAAACTGGTAGAATAAGGGCATGGGCCGATCTAACAGTAAACAGGTAGAATAAGGGCTTGAACGATCTAACAGTAAACTGGTAGAATAAGGGCTTGAACGACCAAACAGTAAACTGGCAGAATAAGGGCATGGGCCGATCTAACAGTAAACTGGTAGAATAAGGGCTTGAACGATCAAACAGTAAACTGGTAGAATAAGGGCTTGAACGATCAAACAGTAAACTGGCAGAATAAGGGCATGGGCCGATCTAACAGTAAACTGGTAGAATAAGGGCTTGGACAATCTAACAGTAAAGTGGTAGAATAAGGGCATGGGCTGATCTAACAGTAAACTGGTAGAATAAGGGCTTGGACGATCTAACAGCAAAGTGGTAGAATAAGGGCATGGGCTGATCTAACAGTAAACTGGTAGAATAAGGGCTTGAACGATCTAACAGTAAAGTGGTAGAATAAGGGCTGGGGCCAATGGAAAAGTAAACTGGAAGAAGCCTGTCTTCCTAATGGAGGAAATATGTCTCTTACAGATAATCTGAACATAATAAGTGTGACTCAACACAGAAGTATTTGACTTGTGCTGACAAGAAGATATGAAGAGACTGTTGACATGGGAGCAACTGAACACAACATGCATATAAACTGTCACAGACACTCAAACACTTTTCCATGCCCTCACTTTCCCATACACTAACAAATATCCCAGATCACAAAACAGCATTATATAACCATTTGCTCAAACGATGAAGTTAACTTCCCCTATGACTAAAGGTATCAGTCTGAATTCTACACTACACATGAAGCCCATGTAATATATTGCAAGCATAACCAGTAACCAACAAAATATACAAAACAATCTTGACCATTTCAAATGAGTTTCACATAACATTTCAAAGCCAATAATTCACATAAAATCAATTCCATAAAATGTCTGTGAAAGAGGCATTCTTGTAATCATGTGGTTGAGCATGTTAAATAAATGAAGAAAGAAAAACATCTAAAAATATCCGGCTTGTAATCATGAAAACAGATACAATGGTAATGATGGACATTGATGGATGGTTATGATGTACAGGGGTATGTGTTCTGCCAATATACCAAGGCCAGTACTGCACTAGCACAAAATGTTTAGCTTAGAGAAATGTTTACACTCACAGCCATTATAGCACTTAAGCAAACTTTGCTAACAAACATTATGAAAGAATGATAATGATCTGATGATTATACAAAATAGTTTTCCATTTCTTGACATTTATGTTGGAGTTATGCACTGTGTGACCTTAGAATGTGGCACAGGTGGATTTCCAGGTATGCAACAGCATGTGGCACAGGTAGATCTCCAGGTATGCAACAGCATGTGGCACAGGTGAATATCCAGGTATGCAAAAGCATGTGGCACAGGTGAATATCCAGGTATGCAACAGCATGCAGCACAGGTAGATCTCCAGGTATGCAACAGCATGTGGCACAGGTGGATCTCCAGGTATGCAACAGCATGCCGCACAGGTGAATATCCAGGTATGCAACAGCATGCCGCACAGGTGAATATCCAGGTATGCAACAGCATTTGGCACAGGTGGATCTCCAGGTATACAACAGCATGTGGCACAGGTGAATATCCAGGTATGCAACAGCATTTGGCACAGGTGGATCTCCAGGTATGCAACAGCATGTGGCACACGTGAATATCCAGGTATGCAACAGCATATGGCACAGGTGGATCTCCAGGTATGCAACAGCAAGTAGCACAGGTGGATCTCCAGCTATCAGGGCATCATCTGTTGAGGAGCAGGTAGTGTTTGAGACTTGATGGCAGTGGGAGACTGTCAACACTCTGCAAATAGTTCTTGCCATCAGACTGTTTAATAATGTGAGATCGGAGAACACACTTGCATTGATGACGGAGGGAGTGGGGTGTTTTGGATTCCATGTCCAAGAGTTCAACAATATCTTCATCAATGTCACTGTTTTGGAGCGCCATACGCACTGAACGGATCTGTGGAGGTGATACCCCAGCCATTAACACAAGTTTGATTATTTCCACATTCCCATGCTTGGCAGCCCAGAACAAAGGAGACTGCTCCGCTGGACAGTAGGGTCCCACGCCACCCAGACTGCTGCCATGCACGATCAGGGTCTTGAGTATTATTGAACTCACTCTGTACATAAAAGCGGCAAGAAGGGGTGTACAGTTATACTTATCCATCTTGTTGACACTAGCACCATTCGCAATAAGATACTGTACAAGATCAGGCATCTGCTGTCGTGATGCCACCCACAATGCAGTATGGCCCATGTTGTCTGCAGCATCAATATCTGCACCTTGTGACACCAGGGTGACGACACCCTCGAGGAAGTGCATCCGACAGGACGTCACAACAGGAGGTTCAACACGACCTAAATGGTCTTTGCTGCTCATGTTCAAGTCAATATTTTTTGTCTTCTCATGATGTCTCATAAATAAATGAAATATGTCAAAATGTCTCTTGTAGAGAGTCAAAGATAGTGGAGTAATATCTTTGATATGATAGTTCAGATCCAAATCCGGATAAGACAAAAGCAAGTTGCGAACAGATGTTAAACATCCTTCTTCAATTGCAGAAAACAAATCATATGACAAGTAAGACTGGACATAACGGTTGGAAGTCTCAAATGTTGTTTGTGTGCTGTTTGGTGATTTGCACTGTACCTCTTTGTGCACTGCAGCTTTTGCTACAATGGTTGCCTTTGCAACTATGGCTGCGATTTGTGACATTGTGGTAGAATACATGTATAGAAGGGTCACAATAGGGCCTAACAGATTCTTGTTGGACAGACTTTGATTTACCTTTTGCCAACTCCTCTCTACAGTTTCAATGGTGTCATTTTCATTGTCCCACATTCATTATTTGTGGAAAAGCATCATGTAAACACAGTTTGAAACGTTTGCTTGCTGCTGTTATTGTTCTTCTGTCGACAGATAACCCCGGACAACTAACAGCTTGCCGATGTCATGTGTATCCCAGCCGACAGTCACAGCACAGGGTCATCCTTCCATCCTTCACGTCCAGTCTTCACTTTCTTGACTTCTGTCTATCCATTCAAACGTGAATAATACCCTCTGTTGCCAGTTTTTCTGACAGATGCAGACAAATTCGTTACAATAACATTCAATCTGGTGCAGCCACGAACAATTTTCCATCTACGATATCTCAGCTACATTCGAGCTGTCAAATGTTGATATTAGCCCCGGAAGTATAAAGAACGTCACCGTGCCTACTATTTTCCACAAAACTTTTACAACAACCTACTGGTAATTGTTGTCGAATGATCACTGAATCAAAACATATAAAAAACACACTATAAATTAACAAAATGCCATTCGACGACTTAGAGAGCGTAATGCGCTTGGGCCTGTAGTATAAGGTTAACGCTATTTTTCAGGCATTATCATTTGCAGAAGCCTGAGGTCTGCCATATACTGCCAGGCGTCTATATACCTGCATATCGGCACAATATGCACGTGCCTTCACTTATATTTTCTAAACAAAATAAAAACTATCTATATGTATTTTTAAGAAGTTTTTTTGGGCTGCGCACCTTTGTACTAGTCTCCCACTTTGATCTCCCCTATATGTGCACAGAGAAATTCCTTTGTGCATTTATAGTCATGGAAGGGATTATTGGTTTAAAAGAAGTGCCTTGACTTCAATTGAGATGACGATAGACAATTAATGGAGTATTTTCATATCATGATATGATCTTAAGACTAGAGGTGACTTTCCTAAGCAGGAATCTCTTCAATGACTCTTTCCCATCATATCTTCCATCAAGCCAAATGAAGGGGCACCAAACTTACCAAGGGTATGATAATGAATGAAAGTTATTCCTAATTTTAAAACATCTGAATTATCACGAATGATCAAGGGTATGATAATGAATGAAAGTTATTCCTAATTTTAAAACATCTGAATTATCACGAATGAAACAGATACAGAAACAGCTTTTATGGCGATGCAGTGATTGGGTTGGGACGTACCCTAAACCCCCTTGTTAACTCGAGCAGTTTGGCAGCCTCAAATTTATGGTACTCACTTTGGTGCCTTCGTATTTAGAGTTTGCTACGCCCCTGAGATATACATTTCATCTCGTTACTTCATGCCAGGTCAGAGGGGGTCAGGCACTTACTGCGCTTATCTACATGAGACGTGCATGCATATCCCAGTCAGACACATTATACTGACTCTGAGCCGACCAATCATATGGTTTTATCCCAAGAATGCCGAACTACAAGAACCATCTTTCGGGACGACGCGGTCAGAGGATCGAACCACGGGCCTTCCGCTCCACGGGCAGACGCGTTATCCACTCGACCACAGTCAGTCCCCAAAATAGAACTAATGGTTTACATTCATTGTGGGAGGACCGCCAAATTAAACTCTAGGACATACTAACTTACTAACTAACTAACTACAACAATAGTGATGACACTTATGATGATATGTAACATATGTTCTGGGCTACAACTTGTTCAGTGTAATATACTTCAAGACTATTTTTCCTTTCCCTTTCAGATTCAACAATATTATATATTTACGTATGACATTAAATGCCATTTGAAGGGTCTTGAAAGTGCTCTCGCTCATTATGAAAGCAATTTAGAAAATAAATTTGAGCGAATGAAGTCCCATGGTGTTTCAAATTTTATTTACTAATCTGATGTGTCAAGTATCATTGTCAATGTTAGCTAGGTTTCTTTCTCATTCGGTCGTCTGCTGATTTAATACAGAGTTGTTGGGAAAATATTATTGATAAATTTCAACCAATCAGGAGCATGTATTTTCTTCTTGCGAGACTTGCATAGTTTGACAAGTGCGGCAAGGTAAAAGTTTACGTTGGTTACAGGCGAAGGGTTTCTAAAAGCAGATCGTTATGCCGACTATTTTGCGAGCCAAGTGTATTGTTGTCGGTAAGATTTGGAATTCGAACTTTTGACATCTTACTCAGGATTGAATATATGTATACATAACATTGACCGTGAAGTCCAAGGCTCTAGCCTAGCTGTTTACAAAGCTGTCGAAGTTGAAGTTTAAGCTAGTACCAGTAATAGATCTTGAGACTGAGTATAGTTGGCAAAGGCGACGCATCTTGCTGTCACACATCCACCAGGAATAGCAGTTTGTACTGATCATGGTTTTTGTCAACAAGTCTGCACCTAGAGACATTTTAGGTGCCGTTTTACCATTTATTCCTATGTTATGATATCAATAAAACGAATGTGTTTTTTTGTATCAATTAATAGAACTAGCGAAAAATGAAATGTTGATTTCACAAACTAACTGAAAACCAACTATGGGATGAGTGATTCTCCATATGGGTGCAAGCGAAAACGTCACCTCAGCAAAGCGTCACCGATTTCAAGGGCGAAATTCACGGTGCATGTCAGAGTGCAGTATTTTAAGTGAGCACATGAAGGATGAGTGCACTGCGCACAAAGTGAAAACAACAGACTGCAACCAACAAGCTCATCTGTATTGAATTTCCCACAAACACAACAAACTTCCCCATCAACATCATATTCTGATCCAAAATTGGAAATGTTTGTTTGGTTGGAAGCAGCAGGCTGTCGTGTCATTAAGTGCCCGATGTGCATAGCTCATGCATCCAGTCACTGGTTTGCTTGGACTCAATTACTTGAAGGCCACTTGATGTAGCTGCAGGCTGTCCTACTGCATCATATAACAACAGTCACTCATTCTTGTCACTTCAGGGGAGTCTGGGGTTGGCAAGAGCAGCATTTGCCAAGTGTTTCACAGTGATGGATCCAGCTTTCCAAAAAATTATTCCATGGTATGTTGTAATCATTTTCGTTTGTAATGATAACGTATTACTTCTTAATTCATCTGTTAGCTCAATAAATGAAATACAAACTTGGTTTTCCTTTATTTGGACTTTGTATTGTACGACCTAATAATGATATCATCTAGGCAAAATACAAATGTAAGGAATCTTTAACATGGGTCGAGAGGTTGAGTGCATTATGTCAGCATCATAGTGTGATTCTGGTTGGCTAGTAAGTAGGCTAGGACACAGTGTTCTGAGTGATCCCAGCCACACTGTTCTTATATGTATTTTCTGTAATTGTTAAGCCGATAAACAAAGAGTTACCGTCCCTGACGTAATAAGCGCCCCGCTCTAATAAGCACCCACGGCGATATTTGCTATTATATTATATATATATGATTATATTGGCTAGTGAACAATCCCAATTAGCACCCCTTCCGATTGATCAATGTACACTTATTTATTCGTGTATAATACCCTCTCGTGTGTTATATGCACCCTTGATTATGGGCAATTAAATTCTGGAAAAATATATCTGTCATATATGAACATTTTAGGCAGTCAGCATAAACCACAAAATTTACAATCTTTTAACTCTGTTTTTTTTCATCAAAATAATATTCTAATAAGAGCCCCCTATTTCTATTTTTGAGAGCACCCTGTGTGCTTATTACGTCAAATGCACTAATGTATTTTCAGAGATTGAGCAGTAGTGAACAGACATAGTTCAAATGTTGATAAAACAAACTTTTTTGATAATAGGAAATATGTAATTATATAGTTATTATCATATGGATTACAAACTGTCTTAAACAACCCACGCTTGTCGTAAGACGCGACTAATGGGATTGGGTAGTCAGACTCACTGATTTGGTTGATGCATGTCATCATATCCTAACTGCGTGGATCGATGCTCGTGGTGTCAATCACTTGATTGTCTGGTCCTCCCCTAGATTATTTTCAGATCACCGTCATTTAGCTGGAATATTGCTGTGTGTGGCGTTAAACAACAAACAAACAAACAAACAAAAGAAACTTACAAACTGGTCTGGAATTTGGAGTGGGGGATAAATACAGTGAATATGGCCTGGAAATGTTTTCGGCCTGCCCAACCACACAGTTCTAGATGATTTGCCTATGTGTAACTTGACTACATTGTATATGATTCCCAGAATGCAGGGGTGGAGCTGCTCGTGAAGTCCGTCAATATCCCCGACTCTCATGACAGTGTGGTGAGTACACAGCCAGGTGGGCTTGGGGTGGAAGTGTTAGAAGATAAGGTGGGTGTGTTTGGGATGAAGTATCACTACTGTCATCTTAGGACCTTTAGTTCTATAGGGATAAGTACACAAGGACCACTTAACTCATCTGTAAATTCTGAACATAAGAGTTCCAATCACTGAGAGATTTCGTGCTTAAACCTGTCATTATTAGTTACTGATTATTCTGTAGATGTTTGACGTCCATTGAACAGATGTGTGCTTGTGTATCATATGCCTTGCAATATAGAAGTATTAATTGTTACTCTTGTACGAGTGTTAAACGTGAAGCATATATGTGTATTTGTAATTGATCAATGACTTTGTGATTGCAGGAAATATTCATGTTTGATTCAGCTGGTAAAGAAATATTCTCAGAAGCAGTCAAGAAATTTGTAAGTTAACCCTTTCAAACATAGTTCTGTTCTACTTTTCCCTCTAATGAGTACTTCTTGATCATGTTGATGTACTTGTGGAATGTTCAGTTGTATCAGTGTCCCCGTTTACCGGCATTTACCGTTTTTTTACCGGTAAAATTAGGCTTGGACTGGTAATGCATGAGACTGCCAGTCCCTGTGGACCGGCAAATAAAGTACCTTATAAATCTTTGTTGTTGAACAAAACATTGGTGATATTCAGATAAGTATAATTTTCGAACAAAGTCAGCTTGTCTTTTACTATCAGGGATTTCCTGTTGTCTATTTTTTTTGCAAGGAAAGAACATTTCTCTTTGCTTTGAGGTTAAATATATATTTGTAGCGACTTAGTCTCAATATACTAAAAAAAACAGAAAATTGTGACTAAACTTGGTGTGAATGACATGTAGATCTAACTAAGTTGCTTCAGAGATGACGTCATTGCATTTATTTGTTGAAAGTTGGGACTTACAAAAATTAAAGGGACTGGTAATTTTTAGAGTTGCCAGTCTACCAGGACCGTCAGTTTCAAAACCCAATGGGAACACTGTGTATTTAATTCTACCATCAGAACTTGTATCCTGGGAAGGTGACAAACATTAGTCTGCTTTACACAAAGTTGATAGGTGCTAGTTACAATTTCTGTGATTGATCTTTGGGTTCTTTAATGAAGTTGTCATGTTACACTAAACGAAACACTCTAAATTGTCTTACTTAATCTTAATTCTGGGCATCAGCAACATGTCGGATAACAATGAGTTTAATCCTTGTACTCCTCATCTCCTGTGTCCCTGCAGTGGCAGAACCCGTCCATGGTGATGGTTGTGTATGACGTGACCAGCGAGACCTCCTTCTCCAGCTGTGAAAAGTGGTTACAGAGGGTTCGCTCCCAGTTTCCAGATGTGGAACTACCAGGTACACTTGCACCAGCAACTCTTCTTTTACACTCATGGACCTCAAGTTTTGAAAGATGTTTGGCCTCATTCTGCACAAAAAAGTTTTGATGTTAATCTCATAATATTCTGATATTTTAATCAGTTGATAGTCTGGTGTGAAAGATAATGTGAAAGAAATGTGTGGCTTGAAATTATGCTTTGAATAACCAGTAAAGAGTTACTTCCCTTTTCATGTAAGTCTACTTTGGTGTTTCGAATTACTGTCATTAACACGCTTGATAAAAAGAAAAAAGTCTCTCGTTGAGTAATTTTTTTTATTCCTCATTGGTGAAAGTTGGATTATAATGTTGGTGATGGCAAACCCTGTCTTAGACCTGTTTATCAGAGTTATGTATTATAATATTGTATACATCTGTTTCCTGATGACAGGTAATAATGATCATATGACAACCCCTTTAATCACTATGTATAATAAGGGGGGCACGGCAGGCCCAGTCGTCTAAGGCGCCATGATTCGCTGTACAGAGTTGCGTCTCTTGGACACGCCAGAAACCTATGATTCTGGGTTTGAATCCCGGTTCGCCCCGATTATGTTTCTAGTTTTGTCAGCACCGTACTCATGCTCGTTGGTTTCACCGAAGTGGTAAACGTCTGAGACCTGCATCACCTGGGCTTTCCTCCCACACTAAGCTGACGCGCCGTGATATAACTGGAACACTGTTAAAAGCGCCTTTAGCCCATCTCACTCACTCACTGTGTATAATAATAATTTTTGACTTATCCTACATTACTCCTTAATGCATTCACTGCTTACCTTGCTACAAAGAAAACAGGGCACGTACCGGTGATGGTCCTGGGTGAAGAAATAAACTGTTCATGAGTCCCATTTTTCATACCCAGCCGTCGCTGTCCTGTGACCTCTCGTGACCTTTCGTGACCTTATGTCACCTCTTCACATCACTGCCTGTCGCGCAGCACGGACGTGTACCAGCGGAAGTCTCGTTTTGGATTTATTTAGACCTTCAGTTTTCGTCCACAATTCTAAAATTCATCTGCAACTGGTGATGTATTCTTTTTATATTACTCTCAACATGTTGTGAACTTGTATATGATTTATTGAAAAAGACTTTTTTCCCACCGTGTGCTATCTGTTCACCGCCGTTTAGAATTGTGTTACAATTGTTTGCCTGCCAGGGTAGTCAATTTGTTTACAATTCTCAGCTATGTATGTATAACATATTTATGTGTTTTCAAATACTACTAGCTTTGGCGTTTCATTGAGTTGCGAATATACAAATCATTGAATACACTTTCAACTCGTTACAAAATTTGCCGATAGATTAACTAGATTTTTCAGCAGATTTCCAGTCCCGCTTCATCAAAAGTCTCTAATTTGCGTAACTTATGCTTGCGCGTTGTACTAATTGTTGTGGAAATAAATGTGCTAAAGACCCTCATCCATGTTGTTTGGCATGCACGTAAATATGTGCACCAAATTCTGAATGTCTTTTTTGCGTAAATCTCTCTCCAACGAGTTTTACGAGGTATAGGCAGGTCACTCACAAACATATTTTGCAGCAATCCTGTCGTGAGACTAGGAAGATGTCACAATCGCTGATTAGCGAGGGATATGGTTCGGTCATTATGACGCAACCATTATCTTCGACGGGTAATACTGTCACTGCTGAAGTGCACGTCTGGCCGAAAACCGGAGGATCTTGTGAATATTATAATTGATCCTAATTTTCAGTCGCCTGAGAAATCTACATCTCCTAGTTCTGTAAACAGTGCGCTAGCGTCTCAGTATGCCTTGACAGGGGTAGTGCAAACCCAAGCCAAGTACAAGCCTACACCATTTTGCATTGTGTCTCATATGCCTGTGCCGAGTGCAGCCACTGCCTACTACCCAAGCGGATCTACAATGACGCCAGCCCCAGGGCGATCAGCGTACAATATTACGCAGGCAGTGCATGATCAGCTTAGTGCTGTACCAACTTATCCAGTGCAGCAGATGCAAGCTCAGGCGTCAATGCCATTACAGAACACTAATTGGATGCAATTTTTTTTGCCTTGAAGGGCCTTGACTCATGACTCCTATTCACCAGGCAGTTCATCTAAGTCCTTGGTCAAAGGTAGTACTACACATTGGAGTAGAAGTCGTTCACCATCTAGACGCACACGTCCGATTCGTCAGAATATTCTAAAGGTGAAGAGGGAGATTCCTCGACAGAATGGAATACTCACCTTGGCCTGGCACAAGTACCTGATTAGGGAGCTGACTGACTCATTTCAGTACCTTACCCGGGTAACAGGGTGGATAAAAAAAAGATACTATATGGGCACATCCTACGTTGATTCCGGTCGACCCTATGATGTCAGATGTGATTAGATCTTTGGATGAGGACTTTTCCAGGCTGACGCTTACGCTGTCATTCAAGTCTCCCAGGTTTAGGAAGGATGAATTTCCTATTCATGGCTTTGAGGCAGCAGACCAGGCACATAGTTTGGATGAGGATATACAGAGGATGGCAGGCTCGTCAAGGCCTACTACTCTTAAGGTTCAGGATACCAGAGTTGCGTTTATTGAAACGGAAATTCGAAGGGTATTAAAACCTTTATCAGCACTAGCATCATCAACACGTGCGGTAGAGCAGAATCTGTCAGAGGATAACACTAACTGACTAGATCGACCCCAAACTATAGTTGATTTTCAACAGCATCAGATTGACCATATGAAAAATCACCTCAAAGCCGCGTTGGCAGAAATAACTGTCACACGGAGGCTCTATCTACTTGGGACTTGAAGTTAAAGTGCAGGTTGTTGCGTCTACCTTGGTTTTCCACGTCTCTGTTCAATGAACAGATTACGGACACGCATGCCAAAGTTTCCAGTTACACTAGGGATGAGACGGCACTCAAGGTTACGCACAGTCAACCTTCAGGCTTATTCGATCACCAATTTACACAGCAATTGTACTATTAAAACAATCATGGAAGGATGTTTTTGGTGTCCAACACAGTTTTCGCCAGTCATTTTGGGCTGTTGGTTGTAGCTCAGTTGGTTACCAACCCTCAACGCAAATAATGAACTCGCCCTAGCCATTCCATTTCCAGTGCAGTCGATCAGATTTCGCCAGTTGAAGAATATTAGACAATCAATTGTCCACAAGGCTCTATATTGTAGTAAGTAAAGATTTGATGAACTACTCTTTAATTCCTATGTTCAATTGTTTTTCACATTGAAATAACCTGACCGTTATGGCGTTTTTCTGAACTTTTCCGCTTCAAGGTTTATCGACCAATTGGTGTCGTACCTTCAGGGTGTGAATTATTGAGGTTTTTGTATTCTGAGGGTTTCCCACCTCCAAACCGTCCGATACAGATGCATGAAGGAGTAACGCAGGATAAATAAAAAAATTTAGTTAAATCTAAAAATTATTAACATTTGTATACTTATCCTGCATTACTACGCTAAAGGCCCACCCATCACAGACTTGCCTCCCCACTTTGGCTTCAGAAACCACAAAAGTATGTTTTTCTTAAGCTCGGGTGACAGGCAGTGTCCCTTTTTCTTTGTCGCAAGGTAAGCAGTGAATGCATTAAGGAGTAATGCAGGATAAGTATACAAATGTAAAAAATATTTAGATTTTACTAATAACTTATGACAACCACTGTGTAATAATGTATTGTACAAAAATGTATGGCATTGTTCCACCACTAACAAGCTTCCTGTGGCAGGTGTGCTGATTGCCAACAAAGTGGACCTTGACCAGAGGCGAGTGGTCAGCCCCAAGGCAGGGAAAGACCTGGCCACATCCCATCAGCTGGAGTACTTCGAATGTTCATCTGTGAGTAGCTCACCCTACATTGCAACACTGCTACATGTAAGGGCTGACAATAACCTCACTCCGTGCACTGACACAGTGGAAACTGGTCTCCTTCATGGTTCTCACTGACCTTGATCAGACTAACATGGTTGTGTTGTCTTGCCCTTCTATAATTATGTCTCCACCATATTCCAAAAACATTCAACATAACGTATTCGACGTAATAAGCGCCCCGCTCTGATAAGCGCCCAAGGCGATCACCTGCTAATATATTGGCAAGTGAACAATCCCAATTATCACCCTTGCCGATTGATCAGTGTACACAAGACTTATTTATTCGAGTATGATACGCACTATGCACCCTTAATTATGGGCAATTATATTCTGAAAAATATATGTCGTGTATAATATGCACCAACTTTTCTTTTGTATCATCTAAGGCTGTCAACATAAACCACGAAATTTACAATCGTTCAACTCTGGGTTTTTTTCTCACCAAAAGTGAGAGCCCTCTATTTCTAATTTTAAGAGCACCCTGGACGCTTATTACATCGAATACGGTATTTCAAAGAAACTTGGTATATGCATTGCTCATCAGCTTTACTGGTGCCTTTTGCTAATTTAAAATTTTTCAAAATGTTATTTTGCTATGTTTCCATGAAAACTAATAGGGCTTAGTCTCTAACAACTCTAAGCTTTGTTTCCGGGCCAAACATCCAAAACTAATAAATATCTTTGCATGAAACTATTCATGTGCAATGACCATATGCTCAACTATTGCCTTTTCATATTTTCATATTTTTTTTATTTGTTGTGTTTCCGTGGAAACAATATGGACTAAGTCTCAAACAAGTAGCTTTTTTTTTACGCCAAAACTCTGCAGTTAACGAATATTCCTGCATTAAACCATTATCTATCAGTATTGTTTTTTTTACTTGCAAACACATTTACAGTAACAACTTGAACTGATGTATCCAAAAAAGGGAGGGGGAGACATATTTATTTCAGTAAAAACACATTCTAGTCTGTGTTGGTTTAAATATTCCGATATGGTAAAGCCATGAGTCGTGTTTGTGTTGCTGTTTACAGAAGGAGATTCAGAATGTGGACACGCCCTTCTTCTACCTGGCTGCGGAGTACCACAAACTGTACGAGGAGAGAGTACAGCTGTTCCAGTCCATAGCATAAGCACGAAGAGGGGTGGGTGGTTGGATGGGATTGGTGGTGTAAAGGGGTGGGCGGTTTGATGGGGTGGGTGGTTTAATGGGATTGGTGGTTTGGTGGGGTGGGCTGTTTGGTGGGGTGGGCTGTTTTATGAGGTGAGCTGTTTGATGAGGTGAGCTGTTTGATGGGGTGTGTGGATGGTTACATATTTCAAAATGCAAGAACAGAAAACAAGGATCTTTTGTTGTACCTTGTTCTAAAATTGATCATCCAAAGCGTTCACCAGTGCAGCGTTAGACAAGGCCACCAGTACAGATCCGGAAGGATAAGTTGTCTACTCCATCAAGTTTTGTCACCAAAACCACCAGTTAGAAGTGAGCTCATCATGTCTGTCACTGCAGTGTCGAAAGGCTGGGCTTTGCTGTCCTATCTAGCCTTGTGTCCTCACTAAAGAACCATATGACTGGTCACAAGACATCCTCATCATTACATATTGAACTATTGATGAACATTCCCCTGTAGCAGATCAGGACTGGAGGATCACAGTTTAACCTCCGTGTGAGAAGACTCAATGTTGCATGTTTCTCTACCCTACCAGTGGTCATAGACAGAGTTGCCTCCCTTAGGCATGCCAGAAACCTAAGATCGTGGATTTGAATCCCTGGCTATGTTTCTTGGTTTATCAGCACGATACCCATGCTCGTGCATATCACCAAAGAAGTAAATGTCTTAGACCCGCATTCTTTGTTGTTTCCCCCTACATCAACCTGACAGGTATCTGAAATACTGTTGGAAGCAGGGTATAGCACACCTCACAAACTCTTCTGTTAGTGTCACTGATTATAGCCAATCAGTATATACTGGTTTCTGGGTGCCACATGTACTTGGATGTGAATGTCCTGATTTTACCTTTAGCAGGTATTTTCCATGGTTATCTTCTAATCCAAACTTATCTTGAAGTCCAGCAACACTTGTGTTTTGGCCTAATGTGATGTTAACTTGAATCTTGTACTGCTCGTACACATCCGTCCATTGTTTGTGTCTCAAGCAAAATGTTATTAAACTCTATTTATTACTTTTCAAGAGTTTTATTTCTAACAAAACCAAGAAGTGCTTATAGAAGAACGCCCAGAAGATCCAGAAGATAACAAGAAATATTGTGAACACTCTACTTTGAACATTACTGTTTGTTGTTTAACTCCGCACGGCTGCGAATTGAGACCGGTCGATATATTAAGGAAATTAGAGAACAGAGACTGTTTGATTTGTAACCAGAATTTTATTGAGGACGAATATCATTTTGTGCTTATATGCAATGCTTACAGTGATTTAAGAGCTGAATATACTCCTCCTAAATATTTTACAACCCCTTCTAAAAATAAATTTAATGCTCCTATGTCATCCACTAACTTTAAAATCATACGAAAACTAGCAGTCTACGTTTACAAAGCTTTATTGACTTCGTTCATTGCATACAGTCTAAATATTTATTTGTATATATGCATGTGTATGTGTATGAATGCGTATGGATATGGATATATATGTAAAATAGTGGTAATTCTTTTTTCTCCCTCTCTCTGTAAATAGTTCTGTGTAATAGGCCTACGGCCTAACACTTTTTGTGAATAAACAACAATATAAAAAACTCCGCACTCCGTAATATTCCAGCACTATCAGACAATCTAGTGACTGCAATTGGGACCCGTGAAGATCCGGGGAAGAATTGGTCTTCAGCAACCCATGCTTGCCGTAACCCATGCTTGCCGTAAAAGGCGACTGTGCTTGTCGTAAAAGGCGACTAACGGGATTGGGTGGTCAGGCTCACTGACTTGGTTGATACATGTCATCGATCCCAATTGCGTGGATCGAGGTTCATGATGTAAATCACTGGATTGTCTGGTCCAGACTGTTATTTACAGACCGCCGTCATATAGCTTGAATATTGCGGAGTGCGGCGTAAAACAACAAACCAAACCCAAACTATGCAGTTGGGATGCGCTTACATGCATCAACCAAGTCAGTGAGCCTGACCCCCTCTAATGAAAAGCATGGGTGGCAGAAGACCAATTCTAACCCAGGTTTTTCCAGGTGGATTGACAGTATATTGAGAAATGATGAAGATTCAGTTGACTACAAGTTGAGTTGTGAACAAATCTAACCGAGCATTCACGGGGGTGACCATTACTGACCACCATAGATGAACAATGTGTTGAAGCGTAGGAGTCTCAAATAATCAGCGCCAGGAATATCCCACACCTTTACACATGGCTGACGTGAAGATCCGGGGTAGAATAGGTCTTCAGCAACCCATGCTTGCCGTAAAAGGTGACTGTACTTGTGGTAAGAGGCTACTAACGGGATCGGGTGGTCAGGCTCGCTGACTTGGTTGATGTATGTCATCGATCCCAATTGCGTGGATCGATGCTCATGATATCAATCACTGGATTGTCTGGTCCAGACTCGATTATTTACAGACCGCTGTCATATAGCTGGAATATTGCTGAGTGCGGCGTTAAACAATAACCCAACCAACCAACACATGGCTGACGACCAGTGAAGATACAGGGTAGAATAGGTCTTCAGCAACCCCTGCTTGCCGTAAAATGCGACTATGCTTGTAAAAGGCGACTAACGGGATCGGGTGGTGAGGCTCGTTGACTTGGTTGATGCATGTCATCGATCCCATTTGCGTGAACTGATGCTCATGATGTCAATCACTGGATTGTCTGGTCCAGACTCGATTATTTACAGACCGCCCACATATAGCTGGAATATTGCTGAGTAGGGGTAAAACAACAAACCAAAACCAATCTTTTCAATCTATGACAGTACATGTATGCAATATCTACATGAGGAGCGGTGGGCTGATATGCTGGACGCTTCAATCGCTTTGTACCCGTATTCCCAGGCGAAATCAACCTGTGGTTGACTCCTCCTTATGTGTTGCTATGGATCACGTTGTAAGAAGGTACACATACGGTGTACTTATTCAAGTCGTCTCGTCCTTTTATCCCCTAAATGCAGAGTGCGAAGCAGGGTGATAACTAGTGTCATCTTCTAACTTCTTTTGGTATGACGCGGTCGGGATCGAACCACCGACGTTCTGCTCTCCGGACAGACGCTCTATCCACTAGACCACGATATTTAAACTGATAAATAGAATGGATTGAAAAAAAAGGTTTCTAGTCGAAACATATATACTTGATATCAGAGGGAAATTATTCTTAAGGCTAATATTTACAGTGACTATATGCATACTTTCCAAACACTTTACCTGACCAAACCCACATCATATGGGAAATTTAAACATGCACGTTGACAGAATCATTGCATGCTTAAAATCATAATTAACATACACAACAGTTTGGTCTTGTTCCAAATTTTAAATACAAACAACTTTGTACATTGTACAAAGAAGTCAGCAAACACAAAGAGGCTAATATAATCACCGCCAAAAGAAACGCGAACCATAAACACAGAAGTATGTACGTAAAGAAGATATGTTTCCAATGTGTACACCTTACCGACCAAAGTAACAATCAGTAAAGTGTTACTACAGTGTCTTTATTCTTATCACGATATGTTGCACGTGATTTCCAAACTTTACACGCTAATCCTGAAAGAGAACAGGTGCATGTCCAGTCATGGATCTATGTTGTCACATGTGATGCGTTCATGAGCATCGGTTCACACACCATGCCATTATGTTCGTTTGTGCATCCAATCAGTCTAATATCTCTTGAATATGAGATATTTCTTCATACATTAAGGAACATGTATGGTATTCACATTTCTTATGTCTTTGAGTATAGCTTTTCAGGATGGATTATGTTATATCTGCCCTGACACTCTCCACTGAAAGTCTACTTTTATCCCATAGGGGATGGATGCTGCGCTGTGTAATATATGCAATTAACTACATAAGAAACTCCCTTATTCTGGTATGTGCCTTGTGGGAACTAGATGTGAATATCTTTAATACTAAATCGATGAGACAATTCAAATAAAACTACGGGAACGAAACGTGAATAGCTAACTGAATTGATGAAGAAATGTCAAAGAGGCCAGAGAAACTAAACATGATTCTCGTGGGGTGTTAGTGAAAAAGGTAAACTGTATATACAATCTCATTTATATCCTTAGATCTCGCAACCGCTACACAAAGATCTGAGGACACCCCTATTAATGTCGCGTCAGAACGACCTTTCATCCGATCAATCAGAACGTCGCTTACCAGGAAAGTGACAGCCGCAAAGTGTATCCTAATCATGCAACCTCGAAAAGGTTAACAGGTGAAAAGTAACGACAGTTACGGACTGTAAAACTGAATCCGTCAACATCAGCGTCTTTCTCTCACTTCAATGCACAGGACCAAAAGCCGGATGTTACACCATAGTTTGGAGCCATTTCGTGAGAGATATAGGGTCAGTTGTGCACTTTGTGAGAAAAGCATGAAATTTGGCACAGTTGTAGGTACTGACATTCCAAATATTTTCAGATATGGGGCCGCCCTAACAAATCCAATGTGGCCGCCAAATCCATTATGGCCGCCATGGAAGAACGATTTAAATGAACATGACCCACAACCTAAATATATAGAAAGAATGATCATTTTGGAATGTATGTACCAAACACTATATCATTCACATTTGGTATTGAGTTTGTTGGGAGTATTCAGAGTATTATTACTCTCTTCCAATCTCGGGCGGTGGGGTAGCCAAGTGGTTAAAGCGTCACAGTGGCTCGTCACGTCGAAGACTTGGATTCGATTACCCACGTGCATGGGTACAATGTTGGAAGCCCATTTTCCGATGTCCCCCGGCGTGATATTGCTGGAATATTGCTAAAAGCGGCGAAAAACCATACTCACTCACTCGTTCTTCGAATCTATTAGGTTATTGAAAGAATGAGTTGAACTTTCTGAAAATAATTGAAATTTCATTCGGTTTAACAGAATGAATTAGACTGAAATTGATTTCTCTTGAAGATAAAGCCAGATATAAAGGGAGGTTATTCAAGGTAGAGGGCGCACCCGTAAGGGGTATATATAGGAATTGTTAAGCCCGGGTAGTTCTATCCCTCCTGTGGTTTCGCCGTTACAGTGCGCGCTGTTTATTTTATGTTTATGTCCTGTGCACTGTGGTTATGAACATTTTCTGTTGTCAGGTGTTGGCAATCTTGCTGCAAGACAAATGTCGTCACAGTGACGAGTATGGTTCTGAACCACAAAGCATAAACGGTACCTGGTACATGCATGTATCTTACAGTAAGATGTTACAGTGCCGGTGACTGACGTGGTTCTGAAATGATATGGATCAAGGCTATTGACGCTACTGGGTTTGTAAAGTATAGCCTCGGCGAGTGCCACAGGGGAAGCCACATTGTGTGTTTGTTGTTTATATCTGGCTTGACGAGGTTTGTAAGAGAAATGTACTTCTATGCTGTTTTAGGTTTCAACTTCTAATTTGAATGTTTGCGTAACTTAATTACAGTGATAAAAGTTACAATAAGTGAGATGTTGCACATTTGTGCATTATTCACTGCAGTAGACTTCTGAGTCCTTATGTACACGATGCCCCCATTCAGTCAGTAAGAAAACATCCGCAAAACATTTGTGTACGTAAGCTGAAACGCTACATTGGATAGTTACGCACAGTGTTGTTATACTGCTGGGTTATCTAATTTCTTCGTGCTTATTTGTAAGCAAACATCTCAAATGGGTTATGCGGATTTAAACATGTAGTTTGCGTATTTTACGCAAATACGTAAGTTATCTGGTGCTCTGGAGAAGTATTAACATTTTGTACAGATCCCTCCTCTTTCTGGTTCCCTGCCTAGCCCATCTCAAAAGCTTGACCACTGTCACCGGGTGAAAATATATGATGAAAAACACTGACTTTTGCTATCACCACTGTATTTTTGTATTTGATACTGACCACAGCCATCCTATTAATTATTACCATTGAATATTGTACTACAAATCTGCTGTGCACTGCCATTGTAATTGCTGTGCAGTAATTTGTATGGATTTGTAAAGTTGGTGAATTTTGTAATACATTTGTTGATTGTTTACCACTTGTTGGTTGTTTGTTGGTTTCACACTAAGTTCTTAGCAGATTAGAGATAAAAAAAAGCTGTGTCCAATATCGGGAACTCTCTCTCTCTCTCTCTCTCTCTCTCTCTCTCTTTCTTTCTTTCTTTCTTTCTTTCTTTCTTTCTCTCTCTCTCTCTCTCTCTCTCTCTCTCTCTCTCTCTCTCTCTCTCTGAGAGATGTTACAAATTCACTTAATTCACTCAACATACATGAAAATAATCTATGACGTTTATTCTGAGACATAATTGAGAACAAATTACAAGGAGCAAATAGGAACAAGCTTCCAGTGACCTTATTTGTTATTAAAGAAAGCGAAACTGAAAGGTGTATTATTATATATTATTTATCACCATTGAATATTGTACTACAAATCTGTTGTGCACTGCCATTATAATTGCTGTGCAGTAATTTGTATTGATTTGTAAAGTTGGTGAATACATTTTTGATTGTTTACCATTTGTTGGTTCTTTGTTGGTTTCACACTAAGTTCTTTTACGTACACATTTCTGGGTTAACATATTGTTTCAATTTGGGAATCGACACGTAACAACATGCACGTACACATGCACACATGCTTGCACATGCACGCGTCATAGTAAATCACTGATAGCCTTTCACATGACACATTCCATGAAATCGACCTCTTGTCAAATATCATCAACCTTATTACCTAACATAAAGTAGTCATTGGTTGTCAATTCAAAATGAAAGCGGCTATAGCTAAAGATGTCATAGCGAGAGATAGTGACGCGAAGAGATAGTTAGAACGATTAGAACGGTGTGTTTGATTTCTGAAGCATGATCTGTATATGAGTATCTGTAAGGAGACAGATGTCATATTTGACGGAGCAGATTAGAGATTAAAAAGCTGTGTCCAATATCGGGAACTCTCTCTCTCTCTCTCTCTCTCTCTCTCTCTCTCTCTCTCTTTCTCTCTCTCTCTCTCTCAACATACATGAAAATAATCTATGACGTATATTCTGAGACATAATTGAGAACAAATTACAAGGAGCAAATAGGAACAAGCTTCCAGTGACCTTATTTGTTATTAAAGAAAGCGAAACTGAAAGGTGAACCGAGTTATAGATATATTCAGACGTGTCACTATTATCGTCTCTTTCAAAGTACGCTGATGTCAGATCTATAATAGTTCGTTAAAGTAGAAAGTAGAAACAAAATACCCGACTCATCCATTCTCGCCAACATCAGTTTACATTAAACATAATAATTGAGCTTACAAACAATAGGTAATAACTGAACAATGATGTGTCACAGTCGTATCTAGTCTTTAGTTGTGTTAGAATATGATAATGTGTTACCTTATTTAAACAGATATTGTCAGATATTATGTGCATTCGTTATATGCAGCAATATCTATTGAAGGAGAACATAACATTTGAAAAGGTACTTGTCCTGTCTCCAGAGGTATCCCGACCACACAGTCTCCCGTGTGTGTGCAGGTTTTCATTAGAGGCCGACCATTTGATAATCTCTATTGGTGTGTGTGCGTGCGTGTAAGTGTGTGTGCCCGAAACTTCTTGAAAATGTCATTATGCTTCATATTGTTGGGGAAATATGATATAGTCTGCCAAAAAATAACATTGTTGCAATGTGTTTTTAGAAGACAAAAATGCCTCAAAGATTTGATTAAACAAAATATATCTGGTTTTGCATTTGTAACTGAAACAAAATATCTGGTCTCAATACAAAATACAGAGGAAAAGAGTCACATTGTTTCAAGGGAAGTTTTAATCAATAATGTAAATTGGGCAATTCCATGTTCATCATATAAATGTAATGATTTGACCCCAGGATGTAATCAGTCTACAGTGATTTGATCCTGTGGAGTGGCCTGATCCTCCTACACTGGCATTGACACTATTGCTGCAGGCTTCACACACGAACTGTAAACACTGAACCCATGTCATAACCTGCCTGCCAGGTATTGTCAACCCTATATGTGACAATCTTCATGGAAAGTTAAGTCATAAAAACCTATCTGCGCTGTGTTCAATGTACATGTGTGCCTAAAAAATGTCAACCTCAAAACGCCACGAGTAGAGCCTTCCGATACTGTTCGGTGACGTCATACTGCCTTGTTTGCCGCGCTGTTCCAGGAAGCCTGGTTGCAGCTCGTCCTTGAACTTGCGGAAGTGAAAGTGAATGTAGGCCCTTTCCGAGATCTCCTCTTATCTGAAACAGTGTATTGATTACATGAGTCACTGTAACTCGTCAGCAAATGATCAACTGCCAGTAACAGTCTTACCTAGATATTTTATTTATTATCACGCAGTCACAAGTCTCCGTTATTACGCGTGCTTGTCGTAAGAGGCGACTAACGGGATCGGGTGGTCAGATACACTGACTTGGTTGATGCACCGTATCCCAATTGCGTGGATCGATGCTCATGATGTCAACCACCGGATAATCTGGCCCAGACTCGATTATTTACAGACCGCCGTCTTATAGGTGGAATAGTGCTGAGTGCGGCGTTAAACAACAAACAAACAAACAAATATTACCTGTGATTCATTCCTACAATGAGAAACCACGATGACTCGATCAGAAACAGCCATGTAAAGTACTTTTTTTGAAAGATATTTATTTTTTAAATCCTGACAGGCAACCATGGCACAAATATCCCCACCTACATTATCTAACGAACAAAGCATCGTCTGACACGTCAGGACGTGCTACTAGAAAGATAGTAACATAACATTTCACGAGTAGACTTAGAGGGATGCTACTTGGAAATGAATACACGATATGGTGTCCTTTTTCTGTGTGTATAACTAAGACAATGTACCCACACCTGAATTAGTAAAGCATTATCCTTTACTGAATAAAATATTTATAAGACGTTTTCATCATAACGATCGTTCTTTAAAAGCTTAAGAAGCGGGAAAGAGGTAATAGTGATTTAGAAAGCCCTGTACTTCATACATAGTTCTCTACAAGTAGTTGTATTACTAGTAGCAGCTGACATGTAACTGTAGTAGAACTAGTAGCCATCCCTGTACTTTACATATAGTTCTCTACAAGTAGTTGTATTACTAGTAGCAGCTGACATGTAACTGTAGTAGCAAAGGTAGCTATCCTTGTACTTTACATATTATTCGCTACAAGTAGTTGTATTACTAGTAGCAGCTGACATGTTACTGTAGTAGAACGAGTAGCCATCCCTGTACTTTACATATAGTTCTCTACAAGTTGATGTATTACTAGTAGCAGCTGACATGTAACTGTAGTAGAACCAGTAGCTATCCTTGTATCTTATACACTTTTCTCTATTAGTAGTTGTATTACTAGTAGCATCTGTCATGTAACTGTAGTAGACGCAGGAGCTATCCTTGTATCTTATATATAGTTCTCTACAAGTAGTTGTATTACTAGTAGCATCTGTCATGTAGCAGTAGTAGACGCAGGAGCTATCCTTGTATCTTATATCTAGTTCTCTACAAGCAGTTGTATTACTAGTAGCATCTGTCATGTAGCAGTAGTAGACGCAGGAGCTATCCTTGTATCTTATATCTAGTTCTCTACAAGCAGTTGTATTACTAGTAGCATCTGTCATGTAGCAGTAGTAGACGCAGGAGCTATCCTTGTATCTTATATTTGGTTCTCTACAAGCAGTTGTATTACTAGTAGCATCTGTCACGTAGCAGTAGTAGCCGCAGGAGCTATCCTTGTATTTTACATATGGTTTGGCCTCATTTGCCTTTACTACGCGTATTGCCCCATAAGCGCTAGAGTTGTACCGACCTCTACTGTCTGCACGAAGGTGCAACAAACAACCATGAAGTGAAATATACATTCTAAAAATAAATCTATGTTTTCAAGCTGATACTTTTCATTTCACTGCTGCTGAAGTCCAGGACACGACAGCGACACGTGATTAGACTTGGTATTTCCAAGTACCTGCGCTGTCGTTATTTTAAGAATTACGGGGAATACCAGGAAAACAAAGCACTGTCCATATGTGGAAACAGACACGACCAATGAGCAGCCCAGGATTTTAGTCCCGTGGCACAGGAGGTTCTCAGAAATCTATTGGCTGTTGTTATATAAAGTGTTAACGAGGCGCTCAGGAATCATTCCACGTTTACAGACTGCTCATCCCAGTGCTTACAAAAATCTGAAACCAGAAACAAAAATACTGCAAACAGGTGAGTACTTCTGTTGTTACTACAATGTCTTCATTTATTAATATTATGCGGAAATTATTTTTACAACCTGATAATATAAGTGTACAACATTGTTAATATCTTCCATAGAGATAGTGTGTAACTTCCATAGAGTTAGTGTATAACATTGTTAATATCATCCATAGAGTTAACGTATAACATTGTTAATATCTTCCATAGAGTAAGTGTATACCATTGTTATTATCTTCCATAGAGTAAGTCTGAAACCTTGTTAATACACTGTATCTTCCATAGAGTTTTTGACTGTATCAGGAGCATGTGTCCATGAATTACTATAAAATAGTCACGATACAAGGTGTTCTCGAAAAGGTGAGCGTATCCTGCCCCACCGGTGGCACCCGTCACACACCTCGATCAAACAACGTTTGGCGCTCTTTGAAATCTTGGTAGAAAGGGCATGCTCGATTGTAACTCACAAGTTATGAAATGTAAACATTCGCCTTCCAAGTGGATTACCTTTGTGAATATTGAGGGTCATGCTCACCTGCAAAATCATATGTGTAAATGTCTTGTTAAACAATAAATTTAATGTGGAGACAGGTGAAGTTTTGAAGAAGTATCCCTTAAGTGTCTGTTAAGTGTATTGCCTCACCTTGTATAGGGTACATCTCCTGCTGTGACCTGCTTCTCGTCCTGGGGGCACCGACATTGGATGGAATAAGAAAGCACGATATTTTAATTTAATGAAAAAGTGTACACAGTTAAGGAATAGGAATTGTCGATAAAATATTTTATCATAATGGTATCCGATATAATGATCCGATAAGCCAACCCGATAAACCTTGTATCACGATCAGCTAGCTATACAAGTGAGGTCGCCTTTCAGGAACTACTTTCAAGCTCAATACATCAATGCATCTTTCACAGTGAACTAACGTCTAACATATACTCAGATGCTTGTTAAGTACCGAGACTGGAATATTTTTTTTACCAAAAGCTATATAATTTTTAAAATTAAAACTATGAGCCTTAATACTGGAGGAGTAAAAATAATAGTCTTGCAACAATGTATTTTTAAATGGCAGACAATTATTTTCCCGCAGTCTGAAGCATAATTATTTCCCCAGCGAAAACCCGAGATAATATATTTTTTGGATAAAATCATATGCCCCCAACCCCCGAATATCAAAGGTGCCTAATTACACATTAATATATAGTGATATATAAATGAGATAGGGTGATATATCCAGCATTATCCAGTGTGATATATTTATCCGGTGTACCGAGTAATGTATCCAAATGGTAGTCAGGGATATATGTGTATTCTGATAACAAGTAAATGTGTTTTATCTTGCAGCAATGTCTGACAGTGGAACTCAACAAGACTTGGACAACCATGCCAACCAGTGCAATCCGAACAACTCGGAATACAGCGGCCACACTTCGGATTATTCCGGGACCGGCGACAAGGCCGATTTGGATAACCACTCCAACCAGTGCAACCCAAACAACTCGGAGTATCAGGGGCACCAATCAGGCTACGGCGGGTCTGGTGGCAAGTGATGACGTTGCAGCCCGTGATTGGTTAGCACAGACAATGTAGACACGTGTATGTGGCTCGTGCAATATGAACAATGTTGATTATCCTGTGCTATGGTTGTCCAGTCAAAATATAAAAAAGTGAAAAAGTAAATATCTTCCAAGAAAAAGATATATTTGTAGATGTAATACATATGTAGTATATGTAATAAACAGGATGTGAATCCAGACAGCGTTGTGTTGACTTAAATAGTAAATTGTAGTGAGTGAGTGAGTGAGTGAGTGAGTTGTGTTTAACGCCGTTTTTAACAGTATTCCAGTTATATCAAGGCGTGTCAGCTTCAGTTTGGAGGAAATCCCGAAGTGATGCAGGTCTTAGACGTTTACCACTTCGGTGAAACCCACGAGCACGGGTATGGTGTTGACAAACCGAGAAACATAATCGGGGCGAACCGGGATTCGAACCTAAAATCAAAGGTTTCTGGCGTGCCCAAGGGACGCCACTCTGCACAGCGAATTGTGGCGCTTTAGACGACTGGGCCACCCGTGCCCCCTAGTAAATTGTATAGACATAAGACAACCACATTGCTGGTCTTTCTGAATGCGTCATCTTCCTGAGGCAAGGGAGTTAACTGACTATAAAGGTCCAGTTTCCACCCTTGCCCAACTAGACTGGAATTTCTGGGCTCGATCGTAGCGCCACCAGTGGTTATTACGAGTTGCGCCCCCTCTATGCCTCTCCTGTTGACCAATCAGATTCCACCTCTTGTATCACTTGCATTTGCTTCAAAATGGCGGCGCCCAGTCAAGACGATCTGATCAATAATCATGATCTATATTGTGATAAAACAGGTCTTACATCGCAAAGTGCATCAAATCATGTGAGCACCTTGATTAAAAAATGAAAAGATTTGGAAAATATCTGTTGACAACGAGTTGGCGGTGCACATCCTTTGCAAATCCTGCAATCGATCGAAATCTGCACGACAGTTTACAAACCGGATTTCGATTTCGTTACGCAATTTTGATTGGACTATGCATTGACTCGTTAGTCCAGCCAAAATATAACTCCATAATACCAGCCTAGTTCGGCAAGAGTGGAAACTGGACTTTTAAAGTCAGTTAACTCACTTGCCTCGGAAAGATGGAAGGAGTAGGTTTAAGCGATATGATTTGCTCTACCCTTATGTGTATAGCTTTGTCCTGAACTGGTACAGTATTGGCGTTATAATAGTTCAAGGAAAAACTCTACTTTATTACACTACACATGGGGGTGGGGCAAACTCACTTACTTTTCTAAGATGCCGAATTTAAGACTAACCTTGTGTTTTATTGGTACTGGGTTTAAATTCAAATCTGTAATGACATTTCACGTAAATTGAAAAGCCCCGAACAGGGCTAATTGACATGCTCTTCCACCTAATTGCCTACAACCTTACCAAGGGCGGATCAAGCATTTCTTTAAAGGACGGGGCCCAAAATAGCAAACTCCACATAAAACTCTAATACTTCTGCTGCCTACAACATACTACATTTAGTTTTCAAAGACTGGGGTGGGAGGCCTTCCACCCTCGGGCTGATATAGGGATCTCGGGCTGATATAGGGATCTCGGGCTGATATAGGGATCTCGGGCTGATATAGGGATCTCGGGCTGATATAGGGATCCCGGGCTGATATAGGGATCTCGGGCTGATATAGGGATCTCGGGCTGATATCGGATGAAAACTATGAAAACTGTCTTATAATAACCTCTTAATATAAAGGCAGCATGCGCATTGAGGAAAACATCTGCCCAGACCATGCATAAGTCCATTAACTTTTGGTTTGACATGTCCATTCCTCTTTTGTACTGGATTCCAAAGCTCCATAAACATCCGTACAAAGAGAGATATATTGCTGGGTCCAACAAAATCCATGTATCAAAGATTAACCATAATCCTTAATACAATCAAGGCAAGACTTAATTTATATTCACAGAAAGTATTTGAGACAAGCGGAATTAATAACGCCATTCCTTGATCCATGGGGCTCTTGTTAGAAAACGACCATAGACACAGTTGTATATCTTTCTTCAGAGATGCAGGAGAATTGGTAAAAAGTGTGAAAGCAAATGTCTTCTGTGTAATGTTGGACTTCCTCATTGATAACATCTATGTAAAATTTGGCAGAGTCATTTAGGCAAGAAGTAGGGTAATTTGGCCAAGAAGGTTAACTAAAGCTTCAGGTATATCGATGATCTGAAATTCGTTCAATAACCATCAAATAGCCAATTCCTCCCACTGATTTACTCACCTGAACTAGGAATAAAAGACACCAGTGAGACCGTCTCATCTTTTTCATATTTAGATCTATGCATACAGATTCAGAGTGACAAAACACCCTCCACAGGACGAAGGAGGAAGTCAACTTTCCCTTTATGTCCAGCAATATTCCTGTAGCTCCAGCCTTTTCATGTTCACAGCTTTTGAGGTACAATCGAGCATGCTCTTTCTCACTACCGAGATTTCAAAGAACGCCATACGACTCTTGCTTAGAAGTTGTGAGATCAAGGTTACAACTTTCAAGGCCTCAGTAAAGCTTTCAAAACGTTTTTGGTAGACATGTGGAGGAGATTTCCAAATTTGACGCATCAGTTACAAAGAGGAGTGAGTAAGTGAGTGAGTTTGGTTATTCGCCGCTTTTAGCAATATTCCAGCAATATCACGGCGGGGGACACCAGAAATGGGCTTCACACATTGTACCCATGTCGGGAATCGAACCCTGGTCTTCGGCGTGACGAGCGAACGCTTTAACCACTAGGCTACCCGACCGCCCCGTTACAAAGATTATATCCGATGCAGTTCCCCATTTTGACTTGTACCCGTGGTTTTTTTTAGGTGAACTATTGACTTGCCTTTGTATGTGTTTGTAACGGGTGCCACCGCTGGGACAGGATACGCTCTCCTGTTCTGGAACACCTGGTATCATGACCACCTGTACTTTATTTATAGTTCCATACACGTAGTTGTGTTTCTAGTAGCATCTGTCATGTAACAGTAGTTGAGAAAAGCGAGACAAGCCTTTCCATATTCAAAAAAATAATATCTCGATTGTACGATTCCGAGTATATCGTGATGCTGTGTTCATGGATCACTATCATAGTGATGATGCCAGGTGTTCGGACCTTAGCTACAGCTACAAAACCAGATGTTTTTTTATTCAAAACTATTAGCCTGAATTAAGAAAATCATCTTGCAACAATGTAAATTTTGTGGCAGGCAATTTCTTCTTTTTTTTCAAAAGTCTGAAGCATAAATATCTTTTCAAGAATTTTCGGGGACAATTAATTTTTTTCGATAAAATCCCAGCCATGGAATATCAAACGATCGGTCCCTAATCCTCTCGCGCAGCATCGCAAAAAAGGGTAGAGTTCAATTAATGGATGTACTTGACTGATATTTTGACAATAGATTATTTTCAAGAAAATAATATAATTAGCGATATTGGACGATAGGTAGATGCCATCAGTCTGCTGTCTTTCTAACATAAATAATGCCTGCCCACTTCTCCCAGAACGGCATTTGTGGAACACTATTTGCTGATATGAAGAAATCTTTTAAAAAAAATATTCTTTGAACCTTTTCAATACACTCTGACCGTAATACCAAATCGGTGCAATTTTCTCAAATCAAACATAGTATCATCCATTTCCAAAGATATATTCGGATAAGGGTTTTTTAACTTGACGATAGGTAAACATGCCTTTCTTGATAGGGTAGCCTACAACCTCTATTTAACCTCTGTTTAATTGATGTATAAGGCGGACTAACAGCCCGGACTAAGGGTTTAACACCCTCCTCTGTCGAACGCCAATGTAAATTGTAAAAATATGTTCTGAAATATTCTATTTTCACATTTGCACGAACATTTTTACACATTTTTAAAATTTAAATTTGTAACAGATTAAAGAAGAGTTTCTTTCGTAAGTATTTATGACAGAGGGAATGTAGCACAGATATAGTGTCTGCTGTTGAGTGATCTTATCTAAAGCCTGCTTATGATTCTCAATTTATTCAGTTCATATTCTTAAGAATTTTTCAACAATAGATGTAAATATTTCCCCCATAGCGCTTAAAATAGATATAAAAAATATAATAAGTAAGAAGAATTATTTTTCTGATATTTATCTCTAAAAGGTTATCTTATTTTGAATAAAATGATTTTTTAGCATAATACCATTATTCACTATATACCTCTACTTTCGATATGCCTACTTATATTCATCCCTATGAGTCCGTAGTGCCTTTTTCCTCAAGTGTCCCCTTTTTCTCGAGTCTCTTCTAAGTTAGAATTGTCCATATCGTATCATTGGGACGTATTGTTACTTTCTTTGTAGGTATACACTTCTTTGCATATTGTTCTAATAAAAGATAAAACATACATCACGCTTCATCGGTAGTTTCGGGATGTCGTAAAATGGTATTTCAATCGGTAGTACTTATAAGCATATTCAACTGTATATAATATCCTTTACCGTAGCAACATACATCTCTAGTATAAGGCAGGTTTAAACATTGATATTAATGATATAATATGTATCTTGATGATCTCTCATGGTTTGACTAAAATCAACGACACTATTTTCTGAAACTTCACCATGATAAATACCAATGATAATATCAATAAGAGTGCGAGACGATGGAATACTAGTTACAATAGCTACTTTAGATGTAACACCCAGAGCATGTTACACGTGACTAAACGACCCCATAAGTCCACATTATTACATTCAGATGTTTTGGCTGCCCACAGTTGTTTTCATCCTAACTATTTTCAAACTCGAATCTTCTTTTAATAAATAGGCCATCTCTACTATAAATCATTACACCACCTCCAAATGAATGTCTGTCCTCTCGTGAAAACTGTCCCACAATAATGACCGTAAGACTACCCCTCCTCAAAAAATATATATGATTAAAAGGATTGAGCGGCAATGCATACATATATAACTTTTGGAGGGGGGATACGGGCGGAAGTCTTTCCCAATGAAGCACTCGCCACTTGTCAGTCAACCAACATGACTGACCAGTCTGAAAGTCAGAAGCGTCCGCCATTTGTTCGATAACTTTAAACCTGTCCGACTTTTATCAAAGTGGCAGATGTTCTAAACACCTGTTCGACAACGTCACAACAATATCCGTATCTCCGGAAAGGTAACACGATTCGTTATTAGAAGTATACAGATTTTAAAATACTTGTTGCTGACTAGTTCGTCCATGGGGTTGAGGTTCGATCCGCTGGCGTGATAGGTCAATTGTTGCATCCAGGTGTGTTTCTGTGAAGCAAACCGCCCCCGTGGTGTAGTGGTAGAGCGTCCGCCCGGAGAGCGGAGGGTCCGGGGTTCGATCCCCGGCCGCGTCATACCAAAAGACGTTAAAAGATGGTACTTGTTGTTACCCTGTCTGGCGCTCGGCATTAAGGGGCTAAAACAAGGACTGGTCGGCTCGGAGTCAGTATACTGTGTCTGAGTGGGGTATTCATGTTAAACTGCGGCATGGTATCTCAGTGAGCTAGCACTATGAATCGGCATCAGTCCGGACTAGTACAAGCAGCCACACAAACACACACACGTACATGCACGTCGCTATATATGTGCAATAATCTTGGACGCGACGTTAAACCTCATTTCACCTCACCTCACCTTCTGTGAAGCAAACGAAATGATTATATGCAATAAGGTCATTGAGATATTCAAACACATGTCGCGCTACCCGTGTTCAGGTACATGTTAACTGATTTGTCTACAGATCGGCTTATGTTATACACGGGTCCAGGTAAAAAAGCCTCTCGTCGCCATAAGTAACAATATCAACACGTCTGAGATAATGTATTGATTGAAACCCACAAGTCAGGTTTGACAGTCAAGATATTTGATTTACTATCGTACAGTCACACGTTCTCTCCTCTCATGCCCAGTTATAAAGTGTCAAGCATACCTACAATGAGAAACCAGGATACCCCAGAAACAGCCATGTCAGTTTTCAGCAACCCATGATCGTAAGAGGCGACTAACGGGATCGGGTGGTTAGGCTCGCTGACTTGGTTGATGCATGTCATCGTATCGCCGTCATATAGCTGGAAAATTGCTGAGTGTGGCGTTAAACAACAAATAAATAAACAAACAAAAACATATAGTTCTTTACAAGTAGTTGTCTTACTAGTAGCATCTGTTATGCAACAGTAGCAGAAATAGTAGTCATCATTGTACTGTGTATAAAGTTTTCTACATTTAGTTGTATTACTCGTAGCATCTGTCATGTAACTGTAGTAGAACACGTAGCTATACTTTATACTAAGTTCTCTACAAATAGTTGTATTACCAGTAGCATCTGTCATACAACAGTAGCAGAACTACTAGTAATCCTTGTACTTTAGGTATAGTTTTCTACAAGAAAGTGTATGACTAACAGTAGCTGATATGTAACTGTAGTAGAACAAGTATCTATCCTTATACTTATTTAAGTTATCTACAAGTCTCTAACAGTAGTATATGTAGTAGCTATGCTTTTACTCTACATAATATTATCTACAAATAGTTGTATTACTAGCAGCTTTCATGTAACAGTAGTAGAACTAGTAGTTACTCGTGCACTATAACACTTAGTCAATGATAACATGTCTTTAAAATATATTTTTAAAAATTCTTCGCCAGAACCTTTCCTCTTCTGCTGTTGAATCAAGCAAACTAGACTTTGTTAGTTTGATGAAGACTTGCCTAAGCTTTTAGGAGAAAAAAAACCACATCTAAAAATATAAATTCCACAGTCATGGAAGTGCAGTGCACAGAAGTGCAGTGCAGGACTATGTAGACCTCTGCAGGTAGAGACACATTCGCGCTATTGGAGTATATACCACCTGCAAATGTCTGTACGATGGTGCACAGGAGTCCGTATCTAAAAATAGACGCCCTCATGCATATTCATGACCATCTCCACACGCGAGCCCGTTAGCTCGCGTGTGGAGATGGTCATGAATATGCATGAGGGCGTCTATTTTTAGATACGGACTCCTGTGGATGGTGCGCGCATGCGTGTATCGCGCCGGGACATAGATACTTGATTGGACTTGGTACTCCAATATTCCTGCGCTGTCGATATATTAAGAAATACAGGGAATACCAGGAAGGACAAAAATGTTGTCCATATATGGAAATATATACTACCAATCATCAGCGAGGATTTGAGTCACGTGGAAAGGGGGTTCTCAGAAACGGATTGGTTGTTGCTATATAATGTGTCACAGAGGCGATCAGTGTTATACCGGACAAGACATCAACTCTACACCAACTCTACACATTCAAGAACACTAGAGAATGGGGAAATACAAGAATACTGCAAACAGGTGAGTACTTCTGTTGTCATAACAACGTCTTCATTTTGGCACCATCAGTTAAGCGATCAATGAATGTTCACTATGATGTGAAGATGTAAGGACTTCCATGGAGTTAGTGTTTAACCTTTGGGACAACATGGACTACATGAAACCGAAACCGTACGTGCACGGGATTTCAAATTTGACAGGCAATGTAGGTTCAGAAAGTCAAAGAATACATTCGATGGTGTGTGTCTGGTCACTAATCCAGTACGGAAGTTCGACTGTAAATATCATTGTATATTTGTACTGACAACCTCTTTTGTAGACTGTTTTTTTTCGATATTTAATTTGAAACAAAATTAAGGCTCACCGTCACGTGTAACATGAAAAATCCCTCGGCGCCTGAAAACACGTCGCTGGAAATATGTAATCATTTTTTACATAACATATTGCATTTTTCTCAGACCCGTGTTTAATAAACTGGTTGTTATTGGTACTTTCAAGCTTCAATGAATTGATGCCAGACTCAGCTTTCGACATTCTTTTAAATATATATGATATATAATATCCTTGGGCTCTCGACTAGACTACCTTTGTGAATATCGAAGGTCTTGCTCACATTCAAGGTCATGCTTGTAAATGTCTTGTCAAACAATATATTTGTTGTGCTGACAAGTGAAGGTTTGTAAAGTGTCCCTTGTGTGTGTGTACGTGTGGTGTGTGTGTGTACGTGTGGTATGTGTGTGTATGCGTGATGTGTGTGTACGTGTGGTATGTGTGTGTACGTGTGGTATGTGTGTGTACGTGTGATGTGTGTGTACGTGTGATGTGTGTGTACGTGTGGTATGTGTGTGTACGTGTGGTATGTGTGTGTACGTGTGGTATGTGTGTGTATGTGTGTGTACGTGTGATGTGTGTGTACGTGTGGTGTGTGTGTACGTGTGGTATGTGTGTGTACGTGTGGTATGTGTGTACGTGTGATGTGTGTGTGTGTGGTATGTGTGTACGTGTGGTATGTGTGTATACGTGTGGTGTGTGTGTGTACGTGTGGTATGTGTTTGTACGTGTGGTATGTGTGTGGGTTGTGTGTACGTGTGGTATGTGTGTGTACGTGTGGTGTGTGTGTGCGTGTGGTGTGTATTTGTACGCGTGGTGTGTGTACGTGTGTGTGTGTGTGTATGTGTGTGATGTGTGTACGTGTGTGTGTCCAGTGATATCCCTTGTGATGTATGCAGTGATATCCCATGTGATGTATGCAGTGATATCCCTTGTGATGTATGAAGTGATATCCCATGTGATGTATGCAGTGATATCCCATGTAATCTATCCACTGATATCCAATGTGATGTATCCAGAGATATCCCATGTGATGTATGCAGTGATATCCCATGTGATGTATGCAGTGATATCCCTTGTGATGTATGCAGTGATATCCGATGTGATGTATGCAGTGATATCCCATGTGATGTATGCAGTGATATCCCATGTGATGTATCCAGTGATATCCAAAGAGATAGACTGAGTGATGTCCAAGGTGATGCATCCAGTGTATCTAAAAGATAACCAGGGAATGTAAATGTGTTTTGTTTTGCAGCAAAATGGCTGACAGTGACGCTCAAAAAGACGAGGACAATCACGCAACCGCAACAACTCTGAGTATCATGGGCACCAGTCAGGCTACGGCGGGTCTGGTAGCAAGTGATGACGTTGCACTCGGTGATTGGTTAACACAGACAATGTAGACACGTGTATGTGGCACGTGACATTGTGAACAATAGTGATTATCCTGTGCTATGGTTGTCCAGTCAAAATATAAAAAAGTGAAAAAGTAAATATCTTTCAATAAAAAAAATTATATTTGTAGATGTAACACATATGTAGTATATGTAATAAACAGGATGTGAATCCAGATAGCGTTGTGTTGACTTTCATAGTTAATGGTATTGACATTGCTGTCTTTCCGAGTGAGTAGGATACGCAGGCGTCAGTAATACTGCACCAGTATGTGTCCCGTATGGTGGAAATGTTATAGATTCACAGACATCATTAATGTATCCTTATGGAACCCCGACGAACATATTTGTATTCCACTGTTGATTAGTTCGAGAATTCCAAAGTCCGAGAGATGCTCTTAATTGTACATTTATATTCTACGTCACAGTCACGCATTCCTATATCCCTCCTCAATAGCAGGTGTTGATGGTGATATTCTACGTCACAGTCACGCATTCCTACATCCCTCCTCAATAGCAGGTGTTGATGGTGATATTCTACGTCACAGTCACGCATTCCTACATCCCTCCTCAATAGCAGGTGTTGATGGTGATATTCTACGTCACAGTCACGCATTCCTATATCCCTCCTCAATAGCAGGTGTTGATGGTGATATTCTACGTCACAGTCACGCATTCCTACATCCCTCCTCAATAGCAGGTGTTGATGGTGATATTCTACGTCACAGTCACGCATTCCTATATCCCTCCTCAATAGCAGGTGTTGATGGTGATATTCTACGTCACAGTCACGCATTCCTATATCCCTCCTCAATAGCAGGTGTTGATGGTGATATTCTACGTCACAGTCACGCATTCCTATATCCCTCCTCAATAGCAGGTGTTGATGGTGATATTCTACGTCACACTCACACATTCCTACATCCCCTCCTCAATAGCAAGTGTTGATAATAATATTCTACGTCACACTCACACATTCCTATATCCCCTCCCTCAATAGCAGGTGTTGATGGTGATATTCTACGTCACACTCACACATTCCTATATCCCCTCCTCAATAGCAAGTGTCGATGGTGATATTCTACGTCACACTCACACATTCCTATATCCCCTCCTCAATAGCAAGTGTTGATGGTGATATTCTACGTCACACTCACACATTCCTATATCCCCTCCTCAACAGCAAGTGTTGATAATAATATTCGACGTCACACTCACACATTCCTATATCCCCTCCTCAATAGGAAGTGTTGATGGTGATATTCTACGTCACACTCACACATTCCTATATCCCCTCCTCAATAGCAAGTGTTGATGGTGATATTCTACGTCACACTCACACATTCCTACATCCCCTCCTCAATAGCAAGTGTGGATAATGGTATTCTACGTCACAGTCACACATTCCTATATCCCCTACTCAATAGCAAGTGTTGATAATGATATTCTACGTCACACTCACACATTCCTATATCCCCTCCTCAATAGCAAGTGTTGATAATGATATTCTACGTCACACTCACACATTCCTATATCCCCTCCTCAATAGCAAGTGTTGATGGTGATATTCTACGTCACACTCACACATTCCTATATCCCCTCCTCAATAGCAAGTGTTGATGGTGATATTCTACGTCACACTCACACATTCCTATATCCCCTCCTCAATAGCAAGTGTTGATAATGATATTCTACGTCACACTCACACATTCCTATATCCCCTCCTCAATAGCAAGTGTTGATGGTGATATTCTACGTCACACTCACACATTCCTATATCCCCTCCTCAATAGCAAGTGTTGATGGTGATATTCTACGTCACACTCACACATTCCTATATCCCCTCCTAAATAGCAAGTGCTGATGGTGATATTCTACGTCACACTCACACATTCCTATATCCCCTCCTCAATAGCAAGTGTTGATAATGATATTCTACGTCACACTCACACATTCCTATATCCCCTCCTCAATAGCAAGTGTTGATGGTGATATTCTACGTCACACTCACACATTCCTATATCCCCTCCTCAATAGCAAGTGTTGATAATGATATTCTACGTCACACTCACACATTCCTATATCCCCCTCCTCAATAGCAAGTGTTGATGGTGATATTCTACGTCACACTCACACATTCCTATATCCCCTCCTCAATAGCAAGTGTTGATAATGATATTCTACGTCACACTCACACATTCCTATATCCCCTCCTCAATAGCAAGTGTGGATAATGATATTCTACGTCACACTCACACATTCCTATTTCCCCTCCTCAATAGCAAGTGTTGATAATGATATTCTACGTCACACTCACACATTCCTATATCCCCTCCTCAATAGCAAGTGTTGATAATGATATTCTACGTCACACTCACACATTCCTATATTCCCTCCTCAATAGCAAGTGTTGATGGTGATATTCTACGTCACACTCACACATTCCTATATCCCCTACTCAATAGCAAGTGTTGATAATGATATTCTACGTCACACTCACACATTCCTATATCCCTCCTCAATAGCAAATGTTGATAATGATATTCTACGTCACACTCACACATTCCTATATCCCCTCCTCAATAGCAAGTGTTGATGGTGATATTCTACGTCACACTCACACATTCCTATATCCCCTCCTCAATAGCAAGTGTTGATAATGATATTCTAGGTCACACTCACACATTCCTATATCCCCTTCTCAATAGCAAGTGTTGATGGTGATATTCTACGTCACACTCACACATTCCTATATCCCCTCCTCAATAGCAAGTGTTGATAATGATATTCTACGTCACACTCACACATTCCTATATCCCCTCCTCAATAGCAAGTGTTGATAATGATATTCTACGTCACACTCACACATTCCTATATCCCCTCCTCAATAGCAGGTGTTGATGGTGATATTCTACGTCACACTCACACATTCCTATATCCCCTCCTCCATAGCAAGTGTTGATAATGATATTCTACGTCACACTCACACATTCCTATATCCCCTCCTCAATAGCAAGTGTTGATAATGATATTCTACGTCACACTCACACATTCCTATATCCCCTCCTCAATAACAAGTGTTGATGGTGATATTCTACGTCACACTCACACATTCCTATATCCCCTCCTCAATAGCAAGTGTTGATGGTGATATTCTACGTCACACTCACACATTGCTATATCCCATCCTCAATAGCAGGTGTTGATGGTGATATTCTACGTCACACTCACACATTCCTATATCCCCTCCTCAATAGCAAGTGTGGATAATGGTATTCTAAGTCACAGTTACGCATTCCTATATCCCCTACTCAATAGCAGGTGTTGATAATGATATTCTACGTCACACTCACACATTTCTATATCCCCTATTCAATAGCAAGTGTTGATAATGATATTCTACGTCACACTCACACATTCCTATATCCCCTCCTCAATAGCAGGTGTTGATAATGATATTCTACGTCACACTCACACATTCTTATATTCCCTACTCAATGGCAGGTGTTGGTAATGATATTCTACGTCAAACTCACACATTCCTATATCCCCTACTCCACGGCAGGTGTTGATAATGATATTCTACGTCACACTCACACATTCCTATATCCCCTACGCAAAAGCAGGTGTTGATAATGATATTCTACGTCACACTCACACATTCCTATATCCCCTACGCAATAGCAGGTGTTGATAATGATATTCTACGTCACACTCACACATCCTATCTCCCCTACTCAATAGCAGGTGTTGATAATGATATTCTACGTCACACTCACACATTCCTATATCCCCTCCTCCATGGCAAGTGTTGATAATGATATTCTACGTCACACTCACACATTCCTATATCCCCTACTCAATAGCAGGTGTTGAAAATGATATTCTACGTCACACTAACACATTCCTATATCCCCTCCTCCATGGCAGGTGTTGGTAATGATATTCTACGTCACACTCAAACATTCCTATACCCCCTACTCCATGGCAGGTGATGGTAATGATATTCTACGTCACACTCACACATTCCTATCTCCCCTCCTCCATGGCAGGTGTTGGTAATGATATTCTACGTCACACTCACACATCCTATCTCCCCTACTCAATAGAAAGTGTTGATAAGGATATTTTACGTCACAGTCACACATTCCTATCTCCCCTACTCAATAGCAAGTGTTGATAATGATATTCTACGTCACACTCACACATTCCTATATCCCCTCCTCAATAGAAAGTGTTGATAAGGATATTTTACGTCACAGTCACACATTCCTATCTCCCCTACTCAATAGCAGGTGTTGATAATGATATTCTACGTCACACTCACACATTCCTATATCCCCTCCTCCATGGCAGGTGTTGGTAATGATATTCTACGTCACAGTCACACATTCCTATATCCCCTACTCCACGGCAGGTGTTGATGATGATATTCTACGTCACAGTAGAGACAATATAACAGATATATGGTCTCTGGTCACAGTCACACATTCCTGTATCCCCTACTCCACGGCAGGTGTTGATGATGATATTCTACGTCACAGCAGAGACCATATAACAGATATATGGTCTCTGGTCACAGTCACACATTCCTGTATCCCCTACTCCACTGCAGGTGTTGTTGATGATATTCTACGTCACAGCAGAGACCATATAACAGATATATGGTCTCTGGTCACAGTCACACTTTCCTTTATCCCCTACTCTAAGCCATATCCCAGGTTAGATTCCCCACATGGATACAACATTGAAGGATACACCTTCCTAGCCACATCATGTATTAGCTGGTGAGTGAGGTTTTTTAACATGATTCCAGTTTTATCAAGTGATGTCAGCTTGATGTAGGAGGAAAGTGATACTGGTCTTGGATGCCTGAAACCCACCGTCAGGGCGAATTGAGTCGCCTCCCGCACCCGCGTGTAATGTGGGTGATCACATAATCATTTTAAAGTTGGAGGACGCGATATTGGACACCAAGGGGACGCAACACTGGCGCCTTATACACGAACGGGCCACTAAAACGAGAGCTGAGTCGAGGTGAGGTGAGGTGAGGTGAGGTGAGGTGAGGTGAGGTGAGGTGAGGTGAGGTGAGGTGAGGTGAGGTAAGTTTGTGAGGTGAATTAACGTCGCTTCCAAGATTATTTCCAATATATAGAGACGTGCATGCACGAGTAAGTAGCAATAGCAGCTTCAGCGAGGTTATTCCAAAAACAATTCAAAAGAATTCTCCAATTCAACTCATTCAGACCAATCTCTTTAAAACTAAGAAGGCAATGGTCAAACACCGGCTTCAGCACTACTTAGATCAAAACAACATCATAAACCAGGACCAGAGTGGCTTCACCCCAGGACGCTGACGCTCAACCTTAGATAACCTCGCTAGCCTGGAGCAAGATATCAAAACGGGCCAACTGGACCGCCAATACACAGTAGTCATATTCCTAGACTTCTCCAAAGCTTTTGACCTGGTTTGAAACTATTGGCTAAAACAAAAATTAACAAATAGGACTAAATGGCCAAATAATAACCGTGGGTATCGACCAAAGACAGCCGGACCAGTGTCCACTTGGGAATGGAATACCCCAAGGCAGCATCCTAGGCCCCACACTCTCAACATTATGATAAACGACCTTTTTATCGATATGTCGCGTATAATGTTGGAACACTTTCAAGACCACACTGACAGTAATTTTGTTATATTATTACACTTATTTTGTTTCTTGAAATCTATGAAGATTTGGGCGGACAACCGTACTAATTACTAAGTTTGTCAGGCACCTTAGTGTCTACAGTTCCTGTGCGAACCAATCAGGGATGACCATCACTTCTTTTTTCCTGCCGTGCCTCCTCCATGTTCAGGAGTGTTGGGTTTAATTGTTTGCCATGGTTATCCAGGTCCGATTTCGTGTCAGTTCCGGTGTACCCCTTCTCGTGCCCCTGATGTTTCGGGTTGTTTGGGTTGCACTGGTAACTTCGGTTGTCGGCAGCCTTTTGATCTGCGCTGTCAGACATTTTGATGCAAATTGAAACAAACAGGAAGTAGAAACTATTGAACAAGTGTAAACCCTTCACTGAAAAATACGTTCAAATAAGAATGTTTAACTGTGAAACTGGTCTCAAATATAAACCTTTCAAACCGTTTAACAATACTCTCGTGTGTACTTTTTCTGTTAAATGATACTAAAATATAGACTTTTAACTGTTAAACAGTACTTAAATATAAACTTTTAACTGTTAAACAGTCCTCAAATGTAGACTTTTAACTGTTAAACAGAATTTCAATATATACTTTTAACTGTTAAACGGTACTTAAATATATACTTTTATTTTTATACAGTACTTAAATGTAGGTATTTTACGGTTACAAAATAGAAGTTTTATTGATAACCGACACACTATATAATTTACTTTACCTTTATCAAAGATTAATTTATTTATCTATGTCAAAGAATGATCCCAATTATCTGAAATGTCCAAATAATAGTATATAATACCTTTAGTAACAAAATAACTTCCTAACTATTCATGTTACAGATATTACAAGTCACCCACTTCGAACCCCAGAAGGAAATCTTCAGCCAGTTTCCTTCAGTGTTTGGCAACATTAAACCCACCGTCAAACAAATCCAGTGGCCAAATAAAAGATATAAAAAACAATCGGCAAAATATACTAGTGACCAAATAAACCATCATCAAAATCCACCGTCAAACAAAACCAGTGGCCAAATAAACCACATAGCCGAATAAAAGTCACCGTCAAACAAAACCAGTGGCAAAATAAGCCATAGAGCTGAATAAAACTGATCAATAAAAAACCCAATGGTAAAAAAAACATATAGCCGAATAAATCCAGTGGTCAAATAAACCATCTGGGCGAATAAAAATCATCGTCAAACAAAACCAGTGGCAAAATAAGCCATATAGATAAATAAAACTGATCGATAAAAAACCCAGTGGCAAAAAAAATAAAGCCGATTAAAACTCATCGCCAAACAAAACCAGTGGTAAAATAAACAATATAGCCCGATAAAACTCATCGTCAAACAAAGCCAGTTGTCAAATAAACCATATAGCCCGATAAAACTCATCGTCAAACACAGCCATTGGCCAAATAAACCATATAGCCGGAAAAAAAATCGTCAAAATATACCAGCGGCCAAATAAAACATATCAAACAAAGCCAGTGGTCAAAACAAAATCCATCACCAAACAAAACCAGTGGCAAAATAAACAATATAGCCCGATAAAACTCATCGTCAAACAAAGCCAGTTGTCAAATAAACCATATAGCCCGATAAAACTCATCGTCAAACAAAGCCAGTTGTCAAATAAACCATATAGCCCGATAAAACTCATCGTCAAACACAGCCAGTGGCCAAATAAACCATATAGCCAGGGAAAAAATCGTCAAGATAAACCAGTGGCCAAATAAACCATACCAAACAAAGCCAGTGGCCAAAGAAACTATATAGCCAAATAAAACTCATCGTCAAACAGGACCAATGACCAAATAAACTATATAGTCGAATAAAATTCATTGTCAAACAAAGCCAGTGGTCATACAAAATCCATCGTCAAACAAAGCCAGTAACCAATTTGAAACCAATCTCAATAAAATCAGACCTCAGTTCTCGCTGCCGCTAAACGAAGATCTGAGGATAGCCCATTAGGGGTCACGTCAGAACGACCTTTCATCCGACCAATCAGAGCATCGCTTACCAGATTATGAAAGTGGCAGTCGTAATGTGACTTTTAATCATGCAACCTCGAAAACTTTAACTCCGAACGATATTTACATACAATCAAGTCCATCAATTAGCCCTTCCAGAGTGTTCTTTTGTTCAGGTTTCAAATTTGTAATCGAGAATTTGTCAAAATATGTTTCGAAGCGTAGTCGCCAGTTTGAAATTAGTGCCCTAAAGCACGAGAAAGCTGCCTTCTGATTGTTTATGCATCGTGGATGCCAAGTACACTGTCTGTCTCTCTTGTATCTTGAACATTGCAAACAGAATATTTCATTTCCAACGAACCTCCTCGGAATACATTACGGCATGGTGTTGTAGACTGTTTTCACTGACCAAGTGAACAATGAAACGTAGAAATATTACAGCATGGTGTTGTAGACTGTTTTCACTGACCAAGTGAACAATGAAACGTAGAAATCATTACGTATTGAGTAAGATTACTATATCAGCACAAATATAAAAAAAATTAACCTTATTTACAGCAATTATTTTTTATAAAATATAATTAAATTATGATTATTCTTTAAATTCGTCATTCACCACAACCCCACTTGGAATGTCACTGTGTGGATTAACCGTTTTCCAGTCTGGATTAAAGGTGTCGTAGTCTAAGTCTACTGGATTATCAGAAGATGCAAGAAACACACGCGGAGGTTATTGGTCATTGCTAACGATCCCAATGAATAACATCTATATATCTAAGATTTTTAAACCTATAAGACGGACTCCTTTCTCCTTTAAAGAATGAGCAGTGTTACTTACTTTGAAACACGCTTTGTTAACATATTTAGAATAGTGATTAGTGGGTAACTGCGCAATATATTTGTGCACAAAGTGAAAAATGTTCCACCTTAAGTTTTAACAATAATAAGATTCAAAATTGTGATTGTACCTTAACGGATATGAACTAATGTTACAGTAACTACCTACAAGACACGTATATCAGCACTCACATGTTTGCAGAGTTATGTGGACAACGGTCCTCACGTTGAGTTTTGACTAAGTGCAGTATATATGATTTATCTACCTGCGGGCATTGGAAATTTAACGTGCGCTTTCCGACATGTGCGTATGTGCGTCTGACTGACTGACTGATATAGGAGATTTAACGTGCGCTTTCCGACCGTAGCATATTTCGCACACGGGTATGTGCGTGTCGCGAGGACACTTTATATATCATCGACCAATCACGTGACCTAGTCTGTCTCCGATCACGCGTTTTTCAATTTCCATAAAAGGCCAGCCAGGTCCGAAAATATCATCATAGGCCAATCCGTCTTTAAATCCGTGTACGTCACGAATCGAAACTTTAATCAGCTTATTGATGTGTTTCATGTTCAAATACGATGGTTCGGTTCATGGAAAAAACCCACATTGCTGGAAAACCCGACATATTCCTGTAAAGCCACTCCCTACCCTGTGCAGCTGTTGATCGATCATGCATTGTTACCTAGTTACTGTATTTGTCGTCACGCCGAAGACCTGGGTTCGATTCCCGACATGGGTACAATGTGTGAAGCCCATTTCTGGTGTCCCCCGCCGTGATATTGCTGGAATATTGCTAAAAGCGGCGTAAAACCGTACTCACTCACTCACTCACTGTATTTGTACTGTACAACACTACTGGCACAATCACACCAAGCAGAGACGGACGACTGAATGGTTACTGAACAAGATGCAATACACTGGATTTGAGATAGGAATACACATTACCTTGTTTTTTTTAAGATCGGGGTGTGTTAATGTGTCAGGTCTGTACACGACTGCCATAACAGCTACCTTAGCATATCCATCATCCACAATGCAACATTCAGTTAGTTCGAGTTGAGAATCTATTCGAGATATGCGTATTAAAAAAATCATTATCGGTGGGGACATCTAGCTGGTTGGTTGGTTATTGTTTAACGCCACACTCAGCACTATTCCAGCTATATGACGGCGGTCTGTAAATAATCGAGTCTGGACCAGACAATCCAGTGATTGGCATCATGGGCATCGATCTACTCATTTGGGATACGATGACATGCTTCATCCAAGTCAGCGATCCTGACCACCCGATCCCGTTGGTCGCCCCTTACGACAAGCATAGGGACATCGGGTATTTGTTTTATCACAAGAACACTAAAAATTAATTAAAGTATGACAGCTTTCCATTTCAAAAGCCTGGACGACCCGGGTGAATCCGTTCTGCCCGAGGTATAACCCAAGTTAACTTTTGTTGACCAATGTTACCTGATTTGCTTCATACTTCGACTGTCCTATGTTGCCCGAACCTATTTGACCCCTGAAGCTATACTCACTTTCATTTGTTGGTTCAATCATACATGAAAACAGTTTTAAGAATATAATTGGCAAGTTATTGATAGTATAAATGTGATCCAATATGCGTATCGATTGTTTATAGAAGTTACTTTAAAATGAACAATGCAACTTTGACGATGATCTTGCATCTCTGTTTGATGGTCTACTCGCTATTGTCGTTTTACATGCATTGAATAGATGAGGTACAAGCAATGAACAACTTGGTAAACTCTCAAAGTTGTGTCTCCTCCTCAGAGTCATGCTTTTGTTATATCTAAGGTTGCATTTGATGCGTTATATTTCGAGTACTGCCCTAAGAACTGATCTGAACTTTATTTACACTCAGGCCGCTATCAGCGGAATCAGAGGTACCAAATTATTTCAACAACATAATACATATACATATACATATACATATAGAATTGATTCAAAAACATCTTGGCCGAGCATGCATGCATATTTATACAGATTTACTAGGGTAGCAATATATGTGCAATTCATTAAGAGGGAGAGTTACTTGATAGGTTTTAACAAAGACATGATGATTTAACAGAATTTGGACATTTTTCTCAATGTTCCTCGTCGTGAATTATTGAAAAGTAAATTCATTTTATGCATATTGGGTTTAATGTAGTAGAATCTGTGTAAAAAATGTTTTCTTTCGTTTTCTAAAGATGGACAAATAAATAATGGAATTCATCATCTATGTCAGACAATTTGCAAAGTTGGCATTTCCTTTCTCCATCTCCCAGTTTCAATAGGTAGATTATGATTACAAGTTAAACTTAAGTAAGACTTGCCAAGTGTTTCCTGCAGTGCGTTTGAATAATATTCAAAATTAAGGCAATCATTTTTGATGATACTATACATTGTGCCTTTTAAAGACTTATCACTTGTACTGGTCCAACACTGTAGGTTAATGTCATTTAATTTTTCATGGAATAGATGTTTTATGTATGTATGTATGTGGCATTTTTTAAACTTTGTGAAAACCAAATGGAGCTAGGTCCAAGTTCATCAAAAGTTCGTTTGATATATATAATCCATTTATGTTTACATTTGAGATAATTTAGAGGATTTCCCGGAATGTACTGTTGCCCCAAAACTTATCATTTTCATTTTGACGATGTTTGATAGATGGAGTCTTCCAAGTTCCCCCATGTACCATGAAATTTGGAGTACAGTTTCTTAATGATAAAAGATATTTTAGGAAACGCAAATGTAAACTTTCTAGAGCTGAGATGTTTTCAAATCCCCATACTTCGCATCCATAGAGGGACTGGTACAACCATACTGTCAAAAAGCCGCAGTTGACATTTAAGTGACATATTTAACTTCCGTCCTTGGCTTAAAACATAGAACATAGCTTTCGTTGCTTGTTGTTAGCTTTTTTTTTTGTTAACGTGAATTTTTAATTTTTTTGAAAGATAACACCAAGGTTGTTATAGGAATCAATTTTATCCAAAACATCCTGACAGGCATCATTTGTAAACACTGGTTCACCAAGGTTGAATCTTGTTGCCAGAAATGTGGTAACATCAGTTACTCAAACCTAAATAATCGAACGTACGTACACCATGTAAACCACCCGGTGTCCACGAGGTGGATGTTTTGTTTTGCCGGTATTCGCCACCAACTTTTGTATCATAGTAAAACAGTTCTAGTTATCAGGGATGACTAGATGATGATATTAAGGGGTACCCACAAGTACACTTTGCTGAACACTCAAGTAGGTGTTCATACATCATGACATCCCCAGTCCGACCTTGGAACGTATCTCTGCGCAGTGCCCTTGAAGATCCGTTCGCTCGTAACGCCGAAGACCCGGGTTCTATTCCCGACTTGGGTTACAATGTGTGAAGCCTATTTCTGGTGTCCCCCGCCGTGATGTTGCTGGAATATTGCTAAAAGTGGCGTTAAACCATACACTTACTCACTCACTTTGAAGATCCGACACTCAAGTCCCCTTCGTAATACCAGACGCCAAGTGAGAATCTAAGCACCATATTTTGACCAATACATACTGGATCCTATTTGTAATATACTTTTTGTGTAGTTGTCTACCGGAAAATTACTCTATTTCATTTCAAATGTAAAACCTTGAAACGTAAATTCTCCCTACCTAACACACAGGGACGGTTCACCACCCCTTGTATTTGCGACTTAAAAAGTAGGCTCGTGTTTGCAAAATCTTAAAAATATAAACAAAAGAAAAGAAAAAACCATTAAGGGTCACAATAATTCTTTCTCATATATTTCGATATCATTCAATACAAAATCAACTTCAACAAAAAATATTCTTGAAAACTAGAAGACCGCTGAGAGAAGCGAAAGAATACACGTCGTCAAGTAACAAAAAATGGCGCTTTGCGAAACTCACAGTTTCGATTGACGAGTTCAATGAGAGAAGAATAAACGGCAAGAAGTCATATTAACTCCATGAATGACCATGCGTCATTATCTTGCCTTGTCAATGTGGAACTAACGTAAAAAGGACGTCAACAGTTTGTGTACGGGCTTGACACTTACGATAAAGGGAGTGAATTAAAGGGGAAGTAACTCTTGTATGACAAAAATTCCGTCCAAGTGTTATGTTCACTGTAGAGAAATATCAAGTGTTATTCTGAGAGGACCTCATGTAGGTCATACTTATTTCCAACAAGTATTTACATGAATGAAAACGAAACTTGTTATAGCATTTATTGTCATGTCAATAAGTTGATTAGGACAATAACAATCAACATTGAACTTTAAACTCGCCAAAACACGCCATTTAAGAGATAAATATTGATATTTGGTGGTTATATTGGATTTATACAAATGATTGAGTATTCTACATACATCATTGGGTATGTTTACCCCAATGTAGAAGTTCAAATCACTCAAATATGTCATCAGAGACCTATAGCGTATTGATAACCTATATCTAGTTATCAATCTCTTGGTGGCCATCTTGGAATTTTGGGCCACCAGGGGGCTCTGGTGACGGAGTTTCTATCTAAATGTGTTAACTATATATGCGTGAGTTAGCGTGCCAATTTATATCCATATTGGTCCCAGCACACTGTTTTAAACTAAAAACATTTGAAAGTGTAAACACACATTTAGAAAACTTGTCGGCCATCTTGAAATTGGAGGCCATCTTGAATTTTTGCAGATTTATCAATAGTCGAAAAAGTTCAATAGATGTGAATATCTTTTTAGAAACATAATATGGCTATTTCGCAATACAACACATGCTTTTTCATCAAAACATTGACCTTCATCTGAAATATGGAAGATATATTGATAATTAGTGGTCATATTGTATTATGCAAATTAGACATATTTCCCTAACTTGGATTGCTTGGAATTTTTAGTATGGTGTTTTGGGGACCTTGTAGAAATGCATAGTGCTGAAATAAATCTGTTGCAATCTGTTCCAAGTTGCGTGGGGGCGGTCGGGTAGTTTACACACCACACAAGTATCTAAATATAGTAACTTCCTGGCGACTGCTTGGATTAAATGGCACTCAGTCCCTGACGACTAATCATTGCCCAAATACAATGCCATGAGCGTCTACCGAATCTCAACAGAAACAATGTAATACCATTACAATCACTGTTAAACAATAGAATACACTGCCATATAACAGCATATATAGACCTTCTCAACAGGATCATCTTCCGGAGCCAGGTCTCGCTAAGTAGACCAGTCAAGGAACTCATACATTAACACAACACTGTAGGTAGTTATAACGTATTTATTTTACGTATACAATTTTATCTGCTAAGTATTTGACTGGACAATCATGGCACAGAAGTATCCTTACTGACACAATGTCACGTGATGTGTCTATATTGTCTGTGCAAGCCAATCATCAGGTGACACGTCATCACTTCTTGCCTCCAGGCTTGCCCCCTCCAAACTCGCGGTTGTTGGGGTTCATCTGATTGGAGTGGTTGCCAAGGTCAGCTTTTGTGCCAGTCCCACCGTACTGACTGGAACCCCCTCCAAACACGGGGTTGTTGGGGTTCATCTGATTGGAGTGGTTGCCAAGGTCAGCTTTTGTGCCAGTCCCGGAGTAACCTTTTTGACCACCTTTGTCGGACATTTTTTTTCTGTAAAAATATATTTTATCGTTACTAATTTACACAGGGACTCACTGCAGATGTTAATAAGGCTTGCTAACATAAATGTCTTGTTTCTCATGACCACCTGTCCTTTACATTTTTTATTCTTATTTATATTTTGAGCACTTTAAAGAAATTGCGCTTTCAAATTAAATTTCGATTTCGCACGGCAATTTAATCTGTTCCTGACATGTTATTTATACTGTGTCCGATTCGCAGGGTGATATGGCCAGAAAAGGTTATTAGAATCAAGCTTTGCAACAAACCGAAGAAATAAAATATAATAATAAAGCCCTCCCTTCCCAGCTAGTCACTTTGGAACATTTAAGAGAGACAAAACATTTGTTTATACTGGGCTAATAGAGAAATTACTGCCTCAAATTACTACTGACGAATAATTGTTTGTTTGTTGTTTAACGCTGCTCTCAGCAATATTCCAGCTATATGACGGCGGTCTGTCAATAATCGAGTCTGGACCAGACAATCCAGAGATGGACATCATGAGCATCGATCCACGCAATTGATGTCAATATGATGACATGCATGAACCAAGTCAGCGAGTGAGTGAGTTTATTCCGTAAAAGGACCACCGGCCCATCATAAAAGCTACACTGGATTGATCAGTTCACATGTACAGAGAGCGCTGACTATTACATCAGGGAATCGATTCACAAATCGCCCTCAAGCCACGAACAAGTGGTCAAATTTCATCGGGGTGCTGAGAAGGATGCACAAAAGGTTACTGAGGCCGATCACAACCCACAAACGCCCCGTGTATCGGGTCCCAACACGTGCTACACACACTGGCAACAACGAGTCTCACATTGTTACAATGGCATAGTACTACATAACAGGCACATCTTTAAGAAGAGTGTTCCTTTTCTTGAGAGCGAGAAATACATACTTTGCAAATCTTCTCATAACATAGAGGTTGCAGCTATATAATTGTTTTAGTTTATCCAGAGTTTGACAATAATATTTAGGAAGTATCTGATCCCCCAAATTCGAGTAGAATGGACACTCTAGACAAATGTGGAATTCAGTTTCTATATATGGCACAATACAAAAGGGACAAAGACGTTTTAGTCTTGGTATTGTATAATGCCTGCCTGCCTCTTCTAATAGATTATGATTAAGAGAGCTAAATCTAACAAGTGTTGTTTGATAGATGGCTATACCAATACAATTGGTCAGATGTCCATAATTACAATTTCCCTTGACAGAGCAAAGATATTCCGGCTTAAAATAGCATTCTAGATTATTATTCCATATTTGTTGGCAGATATCTTTACATCTTTGCTTAAAACACTGTATAAATGCATTTATATTTCCAACACATTGCTGTAACCAAACCAAACTATGTATATAGCAAAGATTTAACATTAGTCGCCCAACAAGCTTTCTCATTTTCTGCCCTTCCATACTGAAAATCATAAGAACCTTTCATGATAACATTAACCTGTTGTGACAATAACCTGAATCAGAATTTTATATTTTTTTATATATAATGCAAAACCTTGATTCACAATACCTCTTGCAATTATGTTGGGAGTGTTTCTATTCAAGCTCTGAACAAGTTTACAGAAACGATCGTGTACATTTTCAATATCGGGTGAAGGATGAAATCACCGAACCTCTGCTCAATAATTTGAAATTGGCAGTACTTTTAAATCAAAAATATGAAAACAGACACTAGCTGGGACTGTTGAGAATTTTCCCAGTGTTGATTGTAATATTCTAACTACTGTCCATGCCTGTTGTGCCAAAGTCTTTTGAGCAAGGTACCAAGAAACAGAGGACGATAACTGCCCACCTAGATATTTATAACTAGGGACTATGTCAAATTGTCAATGACAGAATCTCCAATCCTAAACTTTTCATAATATCTAAGTTTGCCTCCATCCTGGAATACAATCACTTTGCTTATTTGAATGTTAATAGTCAATTTCCATTTGTCCCAATTGAAAATTGGTCAAAATGTTTTTGTAGGCCATTAGCTGTTACATCTAACAAGATTATGTCATCTGAAAACAACAGAATAAATAATTCCAAGGGACTTAAAGTTACACCATGAGCTCCCTCACAATTGAAAAATTCCACAATATCATTGATGAAGCATGAAAACAAAAATGGCGACAGTGGGCATCCCTGTTTAACACCAGAGTAGCACTCAAAGAACTGTGTATATCCACCATCTAGAGAAATTCAGGACTTTACAGATCTATATATATTACGAATTAATCTAATTAATCCATTAATACCTCCTTTCCACAAATTATAGAGTAAGCCATTCCTATACACAGAGTCGAACGCTCCTTTTAAATCTGTGAAGGCCCATACGTCCTGCCACAATTTGGAGACAGATATTTATCTAATAAATTATTAACAATAAACATATTGTCGGAAGTTTGGAATCCCTGTCTAAAACCCGCTTGCTCGTTAGTAATAAAATGTTTAAGAGCAGACCACTTTGTTAGTCTGCTTCAAACATTTTTTGCAAAATATTTGCCTGCTACTTCTAAAAGTGTAATAGGTATATAGTTAGAGGGATCATTTGGATTACCTTTCTTAAAGATAGGAAGTATAACGCCATAACACCATTGATCTGGATAAGAGCCACTTATGAATACTGCATTAAATAATTGTAATAACATGTCCAGACATTTAGGAGGAGCATTCCTAAAAAAATCCACAGGTACCCCACTATAACCAGGAGCTTTACCACACTTCATGTCTCCACGAGCTTGTACCAGTTCCTCTAGATTAATAACAGTGTCTAGCTCAATTTCGGGAACAACTGTATTATCTATCAACTCATCACCAATGGAGTTGACAAAGTCATCTACAAATTGATTAACCTAAAAATAATCTGCACTTTCTCGGCTACCCGGAAACACTGACTCGAAATGTTTAATCCACTGATTAACCGATTAAAAGGGGCACAAGTCCTTTCTGAGACTAAAGACCAAAATATCTTAATATTACTTATTTCTAAAGAAGACAAAGTTTTCCCATCAAAACTGATCTATAATGCTGTGATTTAAACTGTTATCGATAATATAAAATGACACAAGGTGAAATGCTATTAATTATTCAACATCAATCATCCAACTTTTTTCAGTTTGTAAACAGCAATACACAGACTACAGAATAGAACTACCCCAAAGATTAGCGTACCCACGTAATAGAAATCATGTTCAGGTAACCGTTACAATTATGAGGTGAAATGGGGTTCAACGCCGCCTTCACGAATATTGCACTTGTACTGTTCTATGCTAGGATAACCCCAAACCTACATTGCGGTATTCAGGTCCTATGTTACCTGTTTGGAGAGTTGTCGTGTGTCGCAGGTATAGATACAGTTGTGTGTTGTGCAAGAGATCCACAAAGCGATTCACAGTGTGTGTCTGAAAACGCCCCACGAACACCTTATATATAATCAGCCAACTCGGTTCTAAGAATTAGCACAATAACCTTCACCTGTTTCAAGCCGTGTCCATATATGGGCATGTCTGTCCCTGAATTCCGTGTAACCCTAATATAGTAGTAATCGTAATGATGAATTCTACCATAACATTGATGAATGCTTGATTCTGATTGGTTAAATAGAGGTTTCCTTTTACTTGGGGTAATTGCTAACTAACTAATAACACTTACACATGTTGAATGTGTATTAGAATGTTAATTCAAAAAGTTTGTTGTAGAAATATATTCGTTTAGCATTTTAAAACCTTTTTTTACAACCTGTCACCCCTACAATAAAAATGATGGCATGTTCGATTTCCAAGAAATGACCTCTCTCGCAACTTCCGTGAATATTGACAGTCACTCCACACAAAGACGTAAAGAGAATTGTATATATTATATACTTCCGTGCTCCACAGTGTACAGCATTAAAGCGCTCAGTTCAAAATTGAGATAAAGAGGTATCTATTCCACAATGGGACTATATCAAATTTCAAAACACACTAAGTTTATATCCTTAAAGCACGCCATGTCATTTTGCCATCGTATTGGTAAATATTGGTTTTCTTGTATACACACGTGAATATTTAGGATTTGCAGCGGTGTAGCTGCATGGCTACATGGCTTTATCATCTATACAGGTTAACCTGACCTCAACCCACACAACCGCCAGTGGCCACGTTAGGTAAACCCTAAATTGGACCCATTTGCTTAAACAACGAAAACAAGGTACGCATACTTACATATATATAAACTGTCAATGCAAGAGCAATGTTAGATTTTCTGCCGAAAGACATTCCACTTGACGTATAGGGCAAATCAGTGAACGAATAAATGAATAAATCAATGTCTTTATTTCCTCCAGATAAATCCGAAGATGTGTGAATCAGCTTGGAGCATGGCAGAACATGTAGGAACTCGGTGTTGTCATTTTAAAAAGTTTCAATAAACATCATATCTTTACAGACTGTCTTTTCCCAAAATGGGAACACTTTTGTTTCTTGATATGGACAGTATTTGCCAACTGCATTTTCTGTCTGTATACATGCTTGGATCAATGTCTAATATATGGCATTTTGTAGACATGTTTTCAAATTGTCTGACGAGTTGGAACGTTTAATTTAATTTATCTTCTGATTGTACTGACGTAACGTGTTTGCGTTTAGATCATCAACATGTTCCGATTGGGGGGATGCTGGTATGTAGTGACATCTTAGCCCATTTCGTGTGTTTAGATCCAAAATGTGTTTAAAAAAAACACGCACAATCTAAACAGGTATGGAATGCGTTAAATACATTAACACTTCGTTTTTGAGCGTATGGCTTTAGAATATTTTATATCAGATTATTTCTTGGAAGTAGACCACCTATCATGGTTTATTCTCAGTAAATGGATATACTTTCAATTTCAATTTCATTTTCTAAAGGCCGAGCTGTGTAGGCCCCCGTCCGTGGTTACAGTTGTAGTCATGCATGCTTGCATTGTTCGGTGCGCGTACAGCAACACGGAAAGCCCTGCTGACGCTGTCACAGTAGCGTCAGGAATCCATGATCACCTTGATCTGTTGGCTGTTAGGACATTGTAATGCTGAAGTATTGTACACACGTTCTATAGATGTCTATATGGAAGGCTCCATGGCAGGTGTTGATAATGATATTCTACGTCACACTCACACATTCCTATATCCCCTACTCCATGGCAGGTGTTGATAATGATATTCTACGTCACACTCACACATTCCTATACCCCCTACTCCATGGCAGGTGTTGGTAATGATATTCTACGTCAAACTCACACATTCCTATATCCCCTACTCAATAGCAGGTGTTGATAATGATATTCTACGTCACACTCACACATTCCTATACCCCCTACTCCATGGCAGGTGTTGGTAATGATATTCTACGTCACACTCACACATTCCTATATCCCCTACGCAATAGCAGGTGTTGATAATGATATTCTACGTCACACTCACACATTCCTATATCCCCTACTCCATGGCAGGTGTTGGTAATGATATTCTACGTCACACTCACACATTCCTATATCCCCTACTCCATGGCAGGTGTTGATAATGATATTCTACGTCACACTCACACATTCCTATATCCCCTACTCCATGGCAGGTGTTGGTAATGATATTCTACGTCACACTCACACATTCCTATATCCCCTACTCCATGGCAGGTGTTGATAATGATATTCTACGTCACACTCACACATTCCTATACCCCCTACTCCATGGCAGGTGTTGGTAATGATATTCTACGTCAAACTCACACATTCCTATATCCCCTACTCAATAGCAGGTGTTGATAATGATATTCTACGTCACACTCACACATTCCTATACCCCCTACTCCATGGCAGGTGTTGGTAATGATATTCTACGTCAAACGCACACATTCCTATATCCCCTACTCCATGGCAGGTGTTGATAATGATATTCTACGTCACACTCACACATTCCTATATCCCCTCCTCAATAACAAGTGTGGGTAATGATATTCTACGCCACAGTCACACATTCCTATCTCCCCTACTCAATAGGAGGTGTTGATAATGATATTCTACGTCACACTCACACATTCCTATATCCCCTCCTCAATGGCAGGTGTTGATAATGATATTCTACGTCACACTCACACATTCCTGTATCCCCTACTCAATGGCAGGTGTTGATGAGGATATTCTACGTCACAGTAGAGACCATATAACAGATATATGGTCTCTGGTCACAGTCACACATTCCTGTATCCCCTACTCCACGGCAGGTGTTGATGATGATATTCTACGTCACAGTAGAGACCATATAACAGATATATGGTCTCTGGTCACAGTCACACATTCCTGTATCCCCTACTCTACGGCAGGTGATGATGATGATATTCTACGTCACAGCAGAGACAATATAACAGATATATGGTCTCTGGTCACAGTCACACATTCCTGTTTCCCCTTCTCCACGGCAGGTGTTGATGATGATATTCTACGTCACAGTAGAGACCATATAACAGATATATGGTCTCTGGTCACAGTCACACATTCCTATATCCCCTACTCCACGGCAGGTGTTGATGATGATATTCTACGTCACAGTAGAGACCATATAACAGATATATGGTCTCTGGTCACAGTCACACTTTCCTATATCCCCTACTCTATGCTATATCCCAGGTTAGATTCCCCACATGGATACAACATTGAAGGATACACCTTCCTAGCCACATCATGTATTAGCTGGTGAATGAGGTTTTTTAACATGATTCCAGTTTTATCAAGTGATGTCAGCTTGATGTAGGAGGAAAGTGATACTGGTCTTGGATGCCTGAAACCCACCGTCAGGGCGAATTGAGTCGCCTCCCGCACCCGCGTGTAATGTGGGTGATCACATAATCATTTTAAAGTTGGAGGACGCGATACTGGACGCCAAGGGGACGCAACACTGGCGCCTTATACACGAACGGGCCACTAAAACGCCACATTCTTATATTGTGGGGTGATGTAACGCGAGGTGGTGAGGTGAAGAGAGTTGAGTCGAGGTGAAGTGAGGTGAGTCGAGCTGAGGTGAGGTGGGTTGGGTTGAGGTGAGGCGAGGTGAGGTGAAGAGAGCTGAGTCGAGGTGAGGTGAGGTGAGTTGAGGTGAGGTAAGTTTGTGAGGTGAATTAACGTCGCTTCCAAGATTATTTCCAATATATAGAGACGTACATGCGCGAGTAAGGAGCAATAGCAGCTTCAGCGAGGTTATTCCAAAATCAATTAAAAAGAATTCTCCAAATTTCCCAAAGAGGACCATCTCGAAATAAATCACCCATCCAAAATGGAGGAACTGCTCCATGTACTAAGTATAGGTTAGACCACGAGGACAGTGTCTAATCATTGAAATGGTTATTAAGAGCATATATAGCCCTGATCAAGATAATAGTAATTTCTTTTCTATGTGTTCGTTTCGTTGAACAAAACGCTACAAAATCACAAGTACTGTACAAAAACTAGAATGCTAAGAGTAAGTTTCGTCAGCCTTCAGTGATGGCTTCTCGGGTGCGAATCCCGCTGGCGACAAACGTTTTTCACGAAATTGTTCTATCATCAAGACAAAAGATAGGGAAAAAAAGAAGTCCCGTCATTGCCAAGTGGTTTTTAACAAACAATTCAGTTAGACCACGGTCAAAGACAAAGCAGCCATGGTTTAAATATATCTAAATCATCGAAAAAAAAGAACATCCCCGGGGCTTGACCGCACTTCATACCAAATAATTAAGCAGCTCCCGCCAAAACTTTGGGAAACCCTATTAAATCTCCACAATCACATTTACCAAAAAGGCCAGGTTCCTACATCCTGGAACCATATACCAAAGCCAAAAAACCGGCTGACGAGGCCAACTCATTCAGACCAATCTCTTTAAAACTAAGAAGGCAATGGTCAAACACCGGCTTCAGCACTACTTAGATCAAAACAATATAATAGACCAGGACCAGAGTGGCTTCACCCCAGGACGCTGACGCTCAACCTTAGATGACCTCGCTAGCCTGGAGCAAGATATCAAAACGGGCCAACTGGACCGCCAATACACAGTAGTCATATTCCTAGACTTCTCCAAAGCTTTTGACCTGGTTTGGCACTAATGGGCTAATACAAAAATTAAAAAATAGGACTAAATGGCCAAATAATAACCGTGGGTATCGACCAAAGACAGTCGGACCAGTGTCCACTTGGGAATGGAACACCCCAAGGCAGCATCCTAGGCCCCACACTCTCAACATTATGATAAACGACCTTTTTATCGATATGTCGCGTATAATGTTGGAACACTTTCAAGACCACACTGACAGTAATTTTGTTATATTATTACACTTATTTTGTTTCTTGAAATCTATGAAGATTTGGGCGGACAACCGTACTAATTACTAAGTTTGTCAGGCACCTTAGTGTCTACAGTTCCTGTGCGAACCAATCAGGGATGACCATCACTTCTCTTTTCCTGCCGTGCCTCCTCCATGTTCAGGAGTGTTGGGTTTAATTGTTTGCCATGGTTATCCAGGTCCGATTTCGTGTCAGTTCCGGTGTACCCCTTCTCGTGCCCCTGATGTTTCGGGTTGTTGGGGTTGCACTGGTAGCTTCGGTTGTCGGCAACCTTTTGATCTGCGCTGTCAGACATTTTGATGCAAATTGAAACAAACAGGAAGTAGAAACTATTGAACAAGTGTAAACCCTTCACTGAAAAATACGTTCACATAAGAATGTTTAACTGTGAAACTGGTCTCAAATATAAACCTTTCAAACCCGTTTAACAATACTCTTGTGTGTACTTTTTCTGTTAAATGATACTAAAATATAGACTTTTAACTGATAAACAGTACTTAAATATAGACTTTTAACTGTTAAACAGTCCTGAAATGAAGACTTTTAACTGTTAAACAGAATTTCAATATATACTTTTAACTGTTAAACGGTACTTAAATATATACTTTTATTTTTATACAGTACTTAAATGTAGGTATTTTACGGGTACAAAATAGAAGTTTTATTGATAACCGACACACTATATAATTTACTTTACCTTTATCAAAGATTAATTTATTTATCTATGTAAAAGAATGATCCCAATTATCTGAAATGTCCAAATAATAGTATATAATACCTTTAGTAACAAAATAACTTCCTAACTATTCATGTTACAGATATTACAAGTCACCCACTTCGAACCCCAGAAGGAAATCTTCAGCCAGTTTCCTTCAGTGTTTGCAAGTGGCAACATTAAACCCACCGTCAAACAAATCCAGTGGCCAAATAAAAGATATAAAAAACAATCGGCAAAATATACTAGTGACCAAATAAACCATCATCAAAATCCACCGTCAAACAAAACCAGTGGCCAAATAAACCACATAGCCGAATAAAAGTCACCGTCAAACAAAACCAGTGGCAAAATAAGCCATATAGCTGAATAAAACTGATCGATAAAAAAACCAATGGTAAAAAAAACATATAGCCGAATAAAACTCATCGCCGAATAAATCCAGTGGTCAAATTAACCATCTGGCCGAATAAAAATCATCGTCAAACAAAACCAGAGGCAAAATAAGCCATATAGATAAATAAAACTGATCGATAAAAAAAACAGTGGCAAAAAAAATAAAGCCGATGTAAACTCATCGCCAAACAAAACCAGTGGCAAAATAAACAATATAGCCCGATAAAACTCATCGTCAAACAGAGCCAGTTGTCAAATAAACCATATAGCCCGATAAAACTCATCGTCAAACACAGCCAGTGGCCAAATAAACCATATAGCCGGGAAAAAAATCGTCAAGATAAACCAGTGGCCAAATAAACCATATCAAACAAAGCCAGTGGTCAAAACATCCATCACCAAACAAAGCCAGTGGCCAAAGAAACTATATAGCCAAATAAATCTCATCGTGAAACAGGACCAATGACCAAATAAACTATATAGTCGATTAAAATTCATTGTCAAACAAAGCCAGTGGTCATACAAAATCCATCGTCAAACAAAGCCAGTAACCAATTTGAAACCAATCTCAATAAAATCAGACCTCAGTTCTCGCTGCCGCTAAACGAAGATCTGAGGATAGCCCATTAGGGGTCACGTCAGAACGACCTTTCATCCGACCAATCAGAGCATCGCTTACCAGATTATGAAAGTGACAGTCGTAATGTGATTTTTAATCATGCAACCTCGAAAACTTTAACTCCGAACGATATTTACATACAATCTAGTCCATCAATTAGCCCTTCCACAATGTTCTTTTGTTCAGGTTTCAAATTTGTAATCGAGAATTTGTCAAAATATGTTTCGAAGCGAAGTCGCCAGTTTGAAATTACTGCCTTAAAGCACGAGAAAGCTGCCTTCTGATTGGTCATTCCGTTGGTCGGTCAAAGTTCGCGCAAGGTCGGTCAGACGTGACCCGTAATGGGATGTCCTCAGATCTTTGTTTAGCCGTAGCGAGAACTAAGATCTGATTTTAATGAGATTGAATTGAAACAAAACCCATTGCTGTACAAAACCAGCAGCCATTTTTGTTTATGATCTATCATAACCGTGCTTTAAAAAAAAAAAAAGATTAATTTCTTAGCAACAAATACACGTTGACATTTTTATTTGACATTGTGAAATGGAACCTGTTTGGCAGATAGTCGAGACTTGTCGTTCCCTGTCGTTGACGTTGTAAATTTAGCGATACCATTTACTAATACCGCTAACAAATATGGATGTGAGCTCTTTGAATATTGGTGAAATGTCTATTCCATGCCCAGTTCGCTTCGCTGGAGTGCAGGAAACAATAATCGCACTCAGGAAAATCAGAAAATCGTTTTACTTTTACTTTAAAAAATATAAATAGTCAGATTGTTTATGCATCGTGGATGCCAAGTACACTGTCTGTCTCTCTTGTATCTTGAACATTGCAAACAGAATATTTCATTTCCAACGAACCTCCTCGGAATACATTACGGCATGGTGTTGTAGACTGTTTTCACTGACCAAGTGAACAATGAAACTTAGAAATCATTACGTATTGAGTAAGATTACTATGTCAGCACAAATATAAAAAAAATAACCTTATTTACAGCAATTATTTTTATAGAATATAATTAAGTTATGATTATTCTTTAAATTCGTCATTCACCACAACCCCACTTGGAATGTCACTGTGTGGATTAACCGTTTTCCAGTCTGGATTAAAGGTGTCGTAGTCTAAGTCTACTGGATTATCAGAAGATGCAAGAAACACACGCGGAGGTTATTGGTCATTGCTAACGATCCCAATGAATAACACCTATATATCTAAGATTTTTAAACCTATAGAGGACTCCTTTCTCCTAGAATGAGCAGTGTTACTTACTTTGAAACACGCTTTGTTAACATATTTAGAATAGTGATTAGTGGGTAACTGCGCAATATATTTGTGCACGAAGTGAAAAATGTTCCACCTTAAGTTATAACAATAATAAGATTCAAAAATGTGATTGTACCTTAACGGATATGAACTAATGTTACAGTAACTACTAACAAGACACTTACATCAGCACTCACATGTTTGCAGAGTTAGGTGGACAACGGTCCTCACGTTGAGTTTTGACTAAGTGCAGTACGTATATCTGATTTATCTACCTGCGGGCATTGGGAATTCAACGTGCGCTTTCCGACATGTGCGTATGTGCGTCTGACTGACTGACTGACTGACTAATATAGGAGATTTAACGTGCGCTTTCCGACTGTAGCACATACCCGTGTCGCGCGGACACTTAATATCATCGACCAATCACGTGACCTAGTCTGTCTCCGATCACGCGTTATTTCAATTTCCATTAAAGGCCAGCCAGGGCCCAAATATCATCATAGGCCAATCCGTCTTTAAATCCGTGTACGTCACGAATCGAAACTTTAATCAGCTTATTGATGTGTTTCATGTTCAAATACGATAGTTCGGTTCATGGAAAAACCCACATTGCTGGAAAACCCGACATATTCCTGTAAAGCCACTCCCTACCTTGTGCAGCTGTTGATCGATCATGCATCGTTACCTAGTTACTGTATTTGTCGTCACGCCGAAGACCTGGGTTCGATTCCCGACATGGGTACAATGTGTGAAGCCCATTTCTGGTGTCCCCCGCCGTGATATTGCTGGAATATTGCTAAAAGAGGCGTAAAACCGTACTCACTCACTCACTCACTCACTGTATTTGTACTGTACAACAATACTGGCACAATCACACCAAGCAGAGACGGACGACTGAATGGTTACTGAACAAGGTGCAATACACTGGATTTGAGATAGGAATACACATTACCTTGTTTTTTTAAGATCGGGGCGTGTTAATGTGTCAGGTCTGTACACGACTGCCACAACAGCTACCTTAGCATATCCATCATCCACAATGCAACATTCAGTTAGTTCGAGTTGAGAATCTATTCGAGATATGCGTATTAAAAAAATCATTATCGGATGGGACATCTAGTTGGTTGTTTGGTAATTGTTTAACGCCGCACTCAGCACTATTCCAACTATATGACGGCGGTCTGTAAATAATCGAGTGTGGACCAGACAATCCAGTGATTGGCATCATGGGCATCGATCTACTCATTTGGGATACGATGACATGCTTCATCCAAGTCAGCGATCCTGACCACCCGATCCCGTTGGTCGCCTCTTACGACAAGCATAGGGACATCGGGTATTCGTTTTATCACAAGAACACTAAAAATTAATTAAAGTATGACAGCTTTCCATTTCAAAAGCCTGGACGACCCGGGTGAATCCGTTCTGCCCGAGGTATAACCCAAGTTAACTTTTGTTGACCAATGTTACCTGATTTGCTTCATACTTCGACTGTCCTATGTTTGCCCGAACCCATTGGACCCCTGAAGCTATACTCACTTTCATTTGTTGGTTCAATCATACATGAAAACAGTTTTAAGAATATAATTGGCAAGTTATTGATAGTATAAATGTGATCCAATATGCGTATCGATTGTTTATAGAAGTACTTTAAAATGAACAATGCAACTTTGACGATGATCTTGCATCTCTGTTTGATGGTCTACTCGCTATTGTCGTTTTACATGCATTGAATAGATGAGGTACAAGCAATGAACAACTTGGTAAACTCTCCAAGTTGTGTCTCCTCCTCAGAGTCATGTGTTTTTATATATCTAAGGTTGCATTTGATGCGTTATATTTCGAGTACTGCCCTAAGAACTGAACTGAACTTTATTTACACTCAGGCCGCTATCAGCGGAATCAGAGGTACCAAATTATTTCAACAACATAAGACATATACATATACATATAGAATTGATACAAAAACATCTTGGCCGAGCATGCATGCATATTTATACAGATTTACTAGGGTAGCAATATATGTGCAATTCATTAAGAGGGAGAGTTACTTGATAGGTTTTAACAAAGACATGATGATTTAACAGAATTTGGACATTTTTCTCAATGTTCCTCGTCGTGAATTATTGAAAAGTAAATTCATTTTATGCATATTGGGTTTAATGTAGTAGAATCTGTGTAAAAAATGTTTTCTTTCGTTTTCTAAAGATGGACAAATAAATAATGGAATTCATCATCTATGTCAGACAATTTGCAAAGTTGGCATTTCCTTTCTCCATCTCCCAGTTTCAATAGGTAGATTATGATTACAAGTTAAACTTAAGTAAGACTTGCCAAGCGTTTTCCTGCAGTGCGTTTAAATAATATTCAAAATTAAGGCAATCATTTTTGATGATACTATACATTGTGCCTTTTAAAGACTTATCACTTGTACTGGTCCAACACTGTAGGTTAATGTCATTTAATTTTTCATGGAATAGATGTTTTATGTATGTATGTATGTGGCATTTTTTAAACTTTGTGAAAACCAAATGGAGCTAGGTCCAAGTTCATCAAAAGTTCGTTTGATATATATAATCCATTTATGTTTACATTTGAGATAATTTAGATGATTTCCCGGGATGTACTGTTGCCCCAAAACTTATCATTTTCATTTTGACGATGTTTGATAGATGGAGTCTTCCAAGTTCCCCCATGTACCATGAAATTTGGAGTACAGTTTCTTAATGATAAAAGATATTTTAGGAAACGCAAATGTAAACTTTCTAGAGCTGAGATGTTTTCAAATCCCCATACTTCGCATCCATAGAGGGACTGGTACAACCATACTGTCAAAAAGCCGCAGTTGACATTTAAGTGACATATTTAACTTCCGTCCTTGGCTTAAAACATAGAACATAGCTTTCGTTGCTTGTTGTTAGCTTTTTTTTTTGTTAACGTGAATTTTTAATTTTTTTGAAAGATAACACCAAGGTTGTTATAGGAATCAATTTTATCCAAAACATCCTGACAGGCATCATTTGTAAACACTGGTTCACCAAGGTTGAATCTTGTTGCCAGAAATGTGGTAACATCAGTTACTCAAACCTAAATAATCGAACGTACGTAAACCATGTAAACCATCCGGTGTCCACGAGGTGGATGTTTTGTTTTGCCGGTATTCGCCCTGTTGAAATACCACCACCATCAACTTTTGTATTATAGTAAAACAGTTTTAGTTATCAGGAATGACTAGATGATGATATTAAGGGGTACCCACAAGTACACTTTGCTGAACACTCAAGTAGGTGTTCATACATCATGACATCCCCAGTCCGACCTCGGGACGTAACTCTGCGCAGTGCCCTTGAAGATCCGTTCGCTCGTAACGCCGAAGACCCGGGTTCTATTCCCGACTTGGGTTACAATGTGTGAAGCCTATTTCTGGTGTCCCCCGCCGTGATGTTGCTGGAATATTGCTAAAAGTGACGTTAAACCATACACTTACTCACTCACTTTGAAGATCCGACACTCAAGTCCCCTTCGTAATACCAGACGCCAAGTGAGAATCTAAGCACCATATTTTGACCAATACATACTGGATCCTATTTGTAATATACTTTTTGTGTAGTTGTCTACCGGAAAATTACTCTATTTCATTTCAAATGTAAAACCTTGAAACGTAAATTCTCCCTACCTAACACACAGGGACGGTTCATCACCCCTTGTATTTGCGACTTAAAAAGTAGGCTCGTGTTTGCAAAATCTTAAAAATATAAACAAAAGGAAAGAAAAAAACATTAAGGGTCACAAAAATTCTTTCTCATATATTTCGATATCATTCAATACAAAATCAACTTCAACAAAAAATATTCTTGAAAACTAGAAGACCGCTGAGAGAAGCGAAAGAATACACGTAAGAAGTAACAAAAAATGGCGCTTTGCGAAACGCAGAGTTTCGATTGACGAGTTCAATGAGAGATTTACAGTTTATAACGAAATAATCTTGAGAGAAGAATAAACGGCAAGAAGTCATATTAACTCCATAAATGACCATGCTTCATTATCTTGCCTTGTCAATCTGGAACTAACGTAAAAAGGACGTCAACAGTTTGTGTACGGGCTAGACACATACGATAAAGGGAGTGAATTAAAGGGGAAGTAACTCTTGTATGACAGAAATTCCGTCCAAGTGTTATGTTCACTGTAGAGAAATATCAAGTGTTATTCTGAGAGGACCTCATGTAGGTCAAACTTATTTCCAACAAGTATTTACATGAATGAAAACGAAACTTGTTATAGCATTTATTGTCATGTCAATAAGTTGATTAGGACAATAACAATCAACATTGAACTTTAAACTCGCCAAAACACGCCATTTAAGAGATAAATATTGATATTTGGTGGTTATATTGGATTTATACAAATGATTGAGTATTCTACATACACCATTGGGTATGTTTACCCCAATGTAGAAGTTCAAATCACTCAAATATGTCATCAGAGACCTACAGTGTATTGATAACCTATATCTAGTTATCAATCTCTTGGTGGCCATCTTGGAATTTTGGGCCACCAGGGGGCTCTGGTGACGGAGTTTCTATCTAAATGTGTTAACTATATATGCGTGAGTTAGCGTGCCAATTTATATCCATATTGGTCCAAGCACACTGTTTTAAACTTACAACATTTGAAAGTGTGGAAGATATATTGATAATTAGTGGTCATATTGGATTATGCAAATTAGACAATATTTCCCAAACTGGGATTGCTTGGGATTTTTAGTATGGTGTTTTGGGGACCTTGTAGAAATGCATAGTGCTGAAATAAATTCTGTTGCAATCTGTTCCAAGTTGCGTGGGGGCGGTCGGGTAGTTTACACATCACACAAGTATCTAAATATAGTAACTTCCTGGCGACTGCTTAGATTAAATAGCACTCAGTCCCTGACGACTAATCATTGCCCAAATACAATGCAATGAGCGTCTACCGAATCTCAACAGGAACAATGTAATACCATTACAATCACTGTTAAACAATAGAATACACTGCCATATAACAGCATATATAGACCTTCTCAACAGGATCATCTTCCGGAGCCAGGTCTCGCTACGTAGACCAGTCAAGGAACTCATACATTAACACAACACTGTAGGTAGTTATAACGTATTTATTTTACGTATACAATTTTATCTGCTAAGCATTTGACTGGACAATCATGGCACAGAAGTTTCCTTACTGACACAATGTCACGTGATGTGTCTATATTGTCTGTGCAAGCCAATCATCAGGTGACACGTCATCACTTCTTGCCTCCAGGCTTGCCCCCTCCAAACTCGGGGTTGTTGGGGTTCATCTGATTGGAGTGGTTGCCAAGGTCAGCTTTTGTGCCAGTCCCACCGTACTGACTGGAACCCCCTCCAAACACGGGGTTGTTGGGGTTCATCTGATTGGAGTGGTTGCCAAGGTCAGCTTTTGTGCCAGTCCCGGAGTAACCTTTTTGACCACCTTTGTCAGACATTTTTTTTCTGTAAAAATATATTTTATCGTTACTAATTTACACAGGGACTCACTGCAGATGCTAATAAGGCTTGCTAACATAAATGTCTTGTTTCTCATGACCACCTGTCCTTTACACTGTCCAAAGCCTTTTATTCTTGTTTATATTTTAAGTACTTTAAAGAAATTGCACTTTCAAATTAAATTTCGTTTTCGCACGGCAATTTAATCTGTTCCTGACATGTTATTTATACTGTGTCCGATTCGCAGGGTGATATGGCCAGAAAAGGTTATTAGAATCAAGCTTTGCAACCAACCGAAGAAATAAAATATAATAATAAAGCCCTCCCTTCCCAGCTTGTCACTTTGGAACATTTAAGAGAGACAAAACATTTGTTTATACTGGGCTAATAGAGAAATTACTGCCTCAAATTACTACTGACGAATAATTGTTTGTTTGTTGTTTAACGCCGCTCTCAGCAATATTCCAGCTATATGACGGCGGTCTGTCAATAATCGAGTCTGGACCAGACAATCCAGAGATGGACATCATGAGCATCGATCCACGCAGTTGATTTCTATATGTCAATATGATGACATGCATGAACCAAGTCAGCGAGCCTGACCACCCGATCCCGTTTGTCGCCTCTTCCGACAAGCAAAGTCACCTTCCAAATAAAGTAATGTCATAAGCTGATATCTGGAGTGAGTGAGTGAGTGAGTGAGTGAGTGAGTGAGTTTATTCCGTAAAAGGACCACCGGCCCATCATAAAAGGTACACTGGATTGATCAGTTCACATGTACAGAGAGCGCTGACTTTTACATCAGGGAATCGATTCACAAAGCACCCTCAAGCCACGAACAAGTGGTCAACACTCATCGGAGTGCTGAGAAGGATGCACAAAAGGTTACTGAGGCCGATCATAACCCACAAACGCCCCGTGTATCGGGTCCCAACACGTGCTACACACACTGGCAACAATCAGTCTCACATTGTTACAATGGCATAGTACTACATAACAGGCACATCTTTAAGAAGAGTGTTCCTTTTCTTGAGAGCGAGAATTACATACTTTGCATATCTTCTCATAACATAGAGGTTGCATCTATATACTTGTTTTAGTTTATCCAGATTTGGACATATGCAATAATATTTAGGAAGTATCTGATCCCTCAAATTCGAGTAGAATGGACACTCTAGACAAATGTGGAATTCAGTTTCTATATATGGGACAATACAAAAGGGACAAAGACGTTTTAGTCTTGGTATTGTATAATGCCTGCCTGCCTCTACTAATAGATTATGATTAAGAGAGCTAAATCTAACAAGTGTTGTTTGATAGATGGCTATACCAATACAATTGGTCAGATGTCCATAATTACAATTTCCCTTGACAGAGCAAAGATATTCCGGCTTAAAATAGCATTCTAGATTATTATTCCATGTTTGTTGGCAGATATCTTTACATCTTTGCTTAAAACACTGTATAAATGCATTTATATTTCCAACACATTGCTGTAACCAAACCAAACTATGTATATAGCAATGATTTAACATTAGTCGCCCAACAAGCTTTCTCATTTTCTGCCCTTCCATACTGAAAATCATAAGAACCTTTCATGATAACATTAATCTGTTGTGACAATAACCTGAATCAGAATTTTATAATTTTTATATATAATTCAAAACCTTGATTGATGTTCTATTCACAATACCTCTTGCAATTATGTTAGGGGTGTTTCTATTCAAGTTCAGAACAAGTTTACAGAAACGATCGTGTACATTTTCAAAATCGGGTGAAGGATGAAATCACCGAACCTCTGCTCAATAATTTGAAATTGGCAGTACTTTTGTAAATCAAAAATAGGAAAACAGACACTAGCTGGGACTGTTGAGAATTTTCCCAGTGTTGATTGTAGTATTCTAACTACTGTCCATGCCTGTTGTGCCAAAGTCTTTTGAGCAAGGTACCAAGAAACAGAGGACGATAACTGCCCACCTAGATATTTATAACTAGGGACTATGTCAAATTGTCAATGACAGAATCTCCAATCCTAAACTTTTCATAATATCTAAGTTTGCCTCCATTCTGGAATACAATCACTTTGCTTATTTGAATGTTAATAGTCAATTTCCATTTATCCCAATATAAAGAAAATTGGTCAAAACGTTTTTGTAGGCCATTAGCTGTTACATCTAACAAGATTATGTCATCTGAAAACAACAGAATAAATAATTCCAAGGGACTTAAAGTTACACCATCAGCTCTCTCACAATTGAAAAATTCCACAATATCCTTGATGAAGCATGAAAACAAAAATTACAGATCTATATATATTACGAATTAATCTAAACATTCGACCATTAATACCTCCTTTCCACAAATTATAGAGTAAGCCATTCCTATACACAAAGTCGAACGCTCCTTTCAAATCTATGAAGGCCCATACGTCCTGCCACAATTTGGAGACAGATATTTATCTAATTAATTAATAAACATATTGTCGGAAGTTTGGAATCCCTGTCTAAAACCCGCTTGCTCGTTAGTAATAAAATGTTTAAGAGCAGACCACTTTGTTAGTCTGTTTCAAACATTTTCTGCAAAATATTTGCCTGCTACTTCTAGTAGTGTTATAGGTATATAGTTAGAGGGATCATTTGGATTACCTTTCTTAAAGATAGGAAGTATAACGCCATAACACCACTGATCTGGATAAGAGCCACTTATGAATACTGCATTAAATAATTGTAATAACATGCCAAGACATTTAGAGAAGCATTCTTAAAAAAATCCACAGGTATCCCACTATTACCAGGAGCTTTACCACACTTCATGTCTCCACGAACTTGTACCAGTTCCTCTAGAGTAATAACAGTGTCTAGCTCAATTTCGGGAACAACTGTATTATCTATCAACTCATCACCAATGGAGTTGACAAAGTCATCTACAAATTGATTAAACTAAAAATAATCTGCACTTTCTCGGCTACCCTGAAACACTGACTCGAAATGTTTAATCCACTGATTAACCGATTAAAAGGGGCACAAGTCCTTTCCGAGACTAAAGACCAAAATATCTTAATATTACTTATTTCTAAAGAAGACAAAGTTTTCCCATCAAAACTGATCTATAATGCTGTGATTTAAACTGTTATCGATAATATAAAATGACACAAGGTGAAATGCTATTAATTATTCAACATCAATCATCCAACTTTTTTCAGTTTGTAAACAGCAATACACAGATTACAGAATAGAACTACCCCAAAGATTAGCGTACCCACGTAATAGAAATCATGTTCAGGTAACCGTTACAATTATGAGGTGAAATGGGGTTCAACGCCGCCTTCACGAATATTGCACTTGTACTGTTCTATGCTAGGCTAACCCCAAACCTACATTGCGGTATTCAGGTCCTATGTTACCTGTTTGGAGAGTTGTCGTGTGTCGCAGGTATAGATAGAGTTGTGTTGTGCAAGAGTTCCACAAAGAGATCCACAGTGTGTGTCTGAAAACGCCCCACGAGCACCTTATATATAATCAGCCAACTCGGTTCTAAGAATTAGCACAATAACCTTCACCTTTTTCAAGCCGTGTCCATATATGGGCATGTCTGTCCCTGAATTCCGTGTAACCCTAATAGAGTAGTAATCGTAATGATGAATTCTACCATAACATTGATGAATGCTTGATTCTGATTGGTTAAAAAGAGGTTTCCTTTTACTTGGGGTAATTGCTAACTTACTAATAACACTTACACTTGTTGAATGTGTATTAGAATGTTAATTCAAAAAGTTTGTTGTAGAAATATATTCGTTTAGTAGGGCTTCCACGAGTCCAAATTTTTAATAGAAATGATGGCATGTTCGATTTCCAAGAAATGACCTCTCTCGCAACTTCCGAGAATACTGACAGTCACTCCACAGTGTACAGCACTAAAGCGCTCAGTTCAAAATTAAGATAAAGAGGTATCTATTCCACAATGGGACAATCTAAACATGTATAGAATGCGCAAAATAGTTAACACTTCGTTTTAGAGCGTGTGGCCTTAGAATATTTGATATCAGGATATTTCTTGGAAGTAGACCACCTATCATGGTTTATTCTCAGTAAATGGATATACTTTCAATTTCAATTTCATTTTCTAAAGGCCGAGCTATGTAGGCCCCCGTCCGTGGTTACAGTTGTAGTCATGCATGCTTGCATTGTTCGGTGCGCGTACAGCAACAAGGAAAGCCCTGCTGACGCTGTCACAGTAGCGTCAGGAATCCATGATCCCCTTGATCTGTTGGCTGTTAGGACATTGTAATGCTGAAGTATTGTACACACGTTCTATAGATGTCTATAGGAAGGCTCTTTACATATGTGCTTCTGTATGTATATGACTCGTCTACCAGGTTAAACCTAAAGAAGGTGCTCGAAACTGAACAAAGTGTTTCTTAGTCTCGAAGAACACAATACCCTGAAATCAAGACACGATCAGAGCTGTTTGGCGAAATAATTGTTTAGTATTCGCAGACAGAATACACAAAGTAAGGTAGCTTCACCGTCACACTGATGTCCTGGCTTCGCACAGAATACACAAAGTAACGTAGCTTCACTGTCACACTGAGGTCCTGGCTTCGCACAGAATACACAAAGTAACGTAGCTTCACTGTCACACCGAGGTCCTGGCTTCGCACAGAATACACAAAGTAACGTAGCTTCACTGTCACACCGAGGTCCTCGCTTCGCACAGAATACACAAAGTAACATAGCTTCACCGTCACACTGAGGTCCTGGCTTCGCACAGAATACACAAAGTAACGTAGCTTCACTGTCACACCGAGGTCCTCGCTTCGCACAGAATACACAAAGTAACATAGCTTCACCGTCACACTGAGGTCCTGCCTTCGCACAGTATACATAAAAAGTAATGCAGCTTCACTGTCACACCGAGGTCCTGGCTTCACACAGAATACACAAAGTAACATAGCTGCATTGTCACACCGAGGACCTGGCTTCGCACAGAATACATAAAAAGTAACACAGCTTCACCGTCACGCCGAGGTCCTGGCTTCGCACAGAATACATAAAAAGAAACGTAGCTTCACCGTCACACTGAGGTCCTGGCTTCGCACAGAATACACAAAGTAACCTAGCTTCACCGTCACCCCGAGGTCCTGGCTTCACACAGAATACACAAAGTAACCCAGCTTCACTGTCACACCGAGGTCCTGGCTTCGCACAGAATACATAAAAAGTAACGCAGCTTCACCGTCAAACTGAGGTCCTGGCTTCGCACAGAATACATAAAAAGTAACGCAGCTTCACTGTCACACCGAGGTCCTGGCTTCGCACAGAATACATAAAAAGTAACGTAGCTTCACCGTCACACCGAGGTCCTGGCTTCGCACAAAATAGATAAAAAGTAACGTAGCTTCACTGTCACACCGAGGTCCTGGCTTCACACAAAATAGATAAAAAGTAATGCAGCTTCACCGTCACACTGAGGTCCTGGCTTCGCACAGAATACACAAAGTAACGTAGTTTCACCGTCACACCGAGGTCCTGGCTTCGCACAGAATACACAAAGTAACATAGCTTCACCGTCACACTGAGGTCCTGGCTTCGCACAGAATACATAAAAAGTAACGCAGCTTCACCGTCACACTGAGGTCCTGGCTTCGCACAGAATACATAAAAATTAACACAGCTTCACCGTCACACTGAGGTCCTGGCTTCGCACAGAATACATAAAAAATAACGCAGCTTCACTGTCACACTGAGGTCCTGGCTTCGCACAGAATATACAAAGTAACCTAGCTTTCACCGTCACACCGAGGTCCTGGCTTCGCGCAGAATACACAAAGTAACGTAGCTTCACCGTCACACTGAGGTCCTGGCTTCGCACAGAATACATAAAAAGTAACGCAGCTTCACCCCCACACTGAGGTCCTGGCTTCGCACAGAATACATAAAAAGTAACTTAGCTTCACCGTCACACTGAGGTCCTGGCTTGGCACAGAATACATAAAAAGTAACGTAGCTTCACCGTCACACTGAGGTCCTGGCTTCGCACAGAATACATAAAAAGTAACGTAGCTTCACCGTCACACTGAGGTTCTGCCTTCGCACAGAATACATAAAAAGTAACGTAGCTTCACTGTCACACCGAGGTCCTGGCTTCGGACAAAATACATAAAAGTAACGTAGCTTCACCGTCACACTGAGGTCCTGGCTTCGCACAGTATACATAAAAAGTAATGCAGCTTCACTGTCACACCGAGGTCCTCGCTTCGCACAGAATAGAGAAAAAAATAAGTAGCCTCACCTTCACACTGAGGTCCTGGCTTCGCACAGAATACATAAAAAGTAACTTAGCTTCACTGTCACACCGAGGTCCTGGCTTCGGACAAAATACATAAAAAGTAACGCAGCTTCACCGTCACACTGAGGTCCTGGCTTCGCACAGAATACACAAAGTAACGTAGCTTCACCGTCACACCGAGGTCCTCGCTTCGCACAGAATACACAAAGTAACATAGCTTCACCGTCACACTGAGGTCCTGGCTTCGCACAGTATACATAAAAAGTAATGCAGCTTCACTGTCACACCGAGGTCCTGGCTTCACACAGAATACACAAAGTAACATAGCTTCACCGTCACACTGAGGTCCTGGCTTCGCACAGTATACATAAAAAGTAATGCAGCTTCACTGTCACACCGTGGTCCTGGCTTCACACAGAATACACAAAGTAACCCAGCTTCACTGTCACACCGAGGACCTATCTTCGCACAGAATACATAAAAAGTAACACAGCTTCACCGTCACGCCGAGGTCCTGGCTTCGCACAGAATACATAAAAAGTAACATAGCTTCACCGTCACACTGAGGTCCTTGCTTCGCACAGAATACATAAAAAGTAACGGCGAGGTCCTGGCTTCGCACAGAATACATAAAAAGAAACGTAGCTTCACCGTCACACTGAGGTCCTGGCTTCGCACAGAATACATAAAAAGTAACACAGCTTCACTGTCACGCCGAGGTCCTGGCTTCACACAGAATACATGCAAAGTAACGCAGCTTCACTGTCACACTGAGGTCCTGGCTTCGCACAGAATACATAAAAAGTAACGTAGCTTCACCGTCACACCGAGGTCCTGGCTTTGCACAGAATACATAAAAAATAACATAGTTTCACTGTCACACTGAGGTCCTGGCTTGGCACAGAATACATAAAAAGTAACCCAGCTTCACCGTCACACCGAGGTCCTGGGTTCGCACAGAATACACAAAGTAACGTAGCTTCACTGTCACACCGAGGTCCTGGCTTCGCACAGAATACATGCAAAGTAACGCAGCTTCACTGTCACACCAAGGTCCTGGCTTCGCACAGAATACATAAAAAGTAATGTAGCTTCACCGTCTCACCGAGGTCCTGGCTTCGCACAGAATACATAAAAAGTAACACAGCTTCACCGTCACACTGAGGTCCTGGCTTCGCACAGAATACATAAAAAGTAACACAGCTTCACCGTCACGCCGAGGTCCTGGCTTCACACAGAATACACAAAAAGTAACGCAGCTTCACTGTCACACCGAGGTTCTGGCTTCGCACAGAATACATAAAAAGTAATGCAGCTTCACCGTCACACCGAGGTCCTGGCTTTGCACAAAATACATAAAAAATAACATAGTTTCACTGTCACACTGAGGTCCTGGCTTCGCACAGAATACATAAAAAGTAACCCAGCTTCACCGTCACACCGAGGTCCTGGCTTCGCACAGAATACATAAAAAGTAACTTAGCTTCACCGTCACACTGAGGTCCTGGCTTCGCACAGAATACATAAAAAGTAACCCACCTTAGGGGAAATGAGCTCAAGTAAATACAGAAACAGAGGGTCTAAAGTTGCCACAGTGTTAGGCCCGAAAGTCTATTTAGGATTTAAATTGTGATTAAGGAAGTAGAGGGTAGAGAGAGAACAAGATAACAAATCTTAACAAAACCTACCTGCCAAACAAGTGCTAGTTCATTCGTATCCGTAATCCGTCACAAACTGTGATGAACGCATAGTGTGTTCGATGAAGGAAATACAGCCCTTCAGATCTGTGTTTACTGAATACACCTTGACCTATGTTCAGTGATATAATATTGAAGCTACATGGCCGCCCATAGTTTCGAGGAAATGTCCTGGCTACAAGTTGATTTTGAGAGCCCGGGCCAAGTCGGACCGAACACTTCTGACAGAGATTTTCTTAAGAAAATTCAGTAAAAATGCTTCACTTTGAGCACCTTGTGTACCGTGACATTATAAAGTGGTATATAGGTAGATATAACACTAATCTATAGATGTAAACACATTTGAAGATACATCTGTGTGTTAATTGTGATTTTGACCGCCCGGGCCAAGTCGGACCCAACACAAGCCAAACACTTCTGATAGAGACTATGTTGAGAATGTAGAGGGAAAAGGGCTCACTTTGAGCCCCTTGTTTTCTTTAAGTACATCGATCTGAGGCACTATAAAGTGGTATTTAGGTAGATGTAATACTAATCTAGAGATGTGAATCCATTTGATGATACATCTGTGAGGTTTAAGTTGCTTTTGAGAGCCCGGGCCAAGTCGGACCGAACGCTTCTGACATAGATTTTCTTAAGAAAATACAGTAAAAATGCTTCACTTTGAGCACCTTGTTTTCTTTAAATACGATGTACCGTGACATAATAAAGTGGTATTTAGGTAGATTTAATACTAATCTAAACATATGAATCCATTTGATGATACATCTGTGAGGTTTAAGTTGATTTTGACCGCCCGGGCCAAGTCGGACCGAACACTTCTGACAGAGATTTTCTAAAGATAATACAGTAAAAATGCTTCACTTTGAGCATCTTGTTTTCTTTAAGTACAGCGATCTGAGACACTATAAAGTGGTATTTAGGTAGATATTATACTAGTTTATAGATGTGAATCCATTTGATGATACATATGTGAGTTTAAAGTTGATTTTGACAGCCCGGGCCAAGTCGGACCGAACACCTGTGTGACTGTTGAGAGTGTAGGGAGAAGAGGTCTACTTTAACCAACGTGTCTGCTTTAAATACGACGATCAGTGACATTATAAAGTGGTATTTACTGATATATAGAACGTTCCTATAAATATAAACACTATGCGCACAGATGGAACGTTGTATCACGATAGCTAGAAGTATTTGATACGTTTCAAATCTTATTTCGTTTAACGATTGCTCTTTTACATGTTACCAAGATCAGCGACGCTTACACACTGCTCCATTTTCTGGTTTTCAAGCGATTTACTCCGAATAACTTATTCATGGTGCACTTTTTTGTTTGGTGATTGTTCATTAATGTCATATGTGTATGTTGCATCAATAATATGTAGGTATGGTCGCCGATAATGAAGTAATTAGCCAGTAACACTTTGGCCCGTCTTGGCTGATGAAAGAATGGGATGACGTGATTTGCAAATATGTTATTCCTGTAGTAAAGGGCATTAACTCTTCCACGACAAACATGGAGCTCTTTTCGATGGTTATGACTGATGCCGCCCCACACCATGACACTCCCTCCCCCCCCCCCCCCCCCCCCATCGATCTGTCTGTACAGCGCAGTCATTGTGGTAACGTTCTCAACGTCGACGCCACACTCGCAGTCGACCGTCAGCATTCCGTAAATGAAAACGGGACTCATCAGAGAACAGTACACCATGCCACTGCCGCAATCTCCAGTGACGATGCCTTTCGACCTCACGCAGACGTTCGTTTCGATGTCGATCAGTGAGTATGGGTCCAACATATGGACGTCGAGCACGTAGCCCAGCAGCGCTGATCAAACCCCGTCGGCCTTGTACGGTTGCTGCAGTCCTGGTAGCCGACGAACAATATGGCGATCCTGACGTGGTGTAGTTACACGACGTTGACCCGGACGTGGTCGACGTGGTTCCTGTCTGCTGGTATCTACTCAGTAGCCTGAGAACTGTTGAATGATTGCATTGAAACCGTTGTGCCACGACTCAACTTGACGTACCAACTTGAAGCATGCCCAAGGCACGTTCACGTTCCTCTGCTATTAATCTTGGCATTTCTTGTGTCAGTACCCTTTACGTATGCAGCAACAAGTGATTTGGCTTTTAAAAGTCTGTCTTTTATAGCCCTATTCTGCATGCTTCCCGTGAAACAAAACACGTTTTCCATGATGCGCACGCAATTTGTTGCGTTTGGGCGTTGCCGCTCACAAAAAATTTAGGAATGTGTTTTGACGAGCTGTTCTTCTTCATGCTTCGTCCAGAACGTCGTATATTACTCATTCAATTATATATTTTCATATGACATAAGCCCGGATACAAATACATCCATTTTCATGGTGGTGCGTTTTCAATGCTGTTCAGTATACATTTCAGAGTATACAGTGAGAGAGAAACATTATAATACTAATACGCTAATTTGCCAGAACAGACTGAAAACTCTGATACTGACTAGTATGCTGATGATACGGCCGTCTGTGTACTGGATTCTCCGATCACTCCAGAAGAGAGACAAGAAGCAATCTATAAGCTAAGAAATTCTAAGTCCTCAGGGCAAGATAACCTTATCTCAGAATTTTTCAAATCCTGCTCCGATATATTGTTGCCATACATGGAATTGTTGTTTAATGTCATTTTTGAATCATCATATTTCCCTGAATCATGGAGTACAGGTATCATAGTCCCTTTGTATAAGTCAGGTGATAAGTCTGATCCTAATAATTATAGAGGTATTCCTCTTTTAAGCACTTTAAGTAAACTTTATACATCAGTTCTTAATGCAAGATTTGTATTTTGGGCAAATTCGTACGACAAAATTAGGGAGTCGCAAGCGGGATTTCAAAAAGGATATAGCACAATAGATAATATTTTCATTTTACAAACTATTATTCAACACTACCTTTGAAAAAGCGTGGTAAGTTTTATGCGCTTTTTGTGGACTTCAAAAAACTTTCGACTTTGTTAATAGATCTAAATTATGGTTTATATTAAAATACAGGGGAGTTTCACCCAAGATGTTAAATGCACTTGAATCTATCTATAGTTGTGTGAAGGGATGTGTTAAATCAAATAACATATTATCTGAAAGTTTTGATTGCCCTTCGGGCCTCAGGCAAGGCTGCGTGTTAAGCCCCTTCTTATTTTCTATTTCTATAAATGAGCTCTGCTGAACCAATAGAATCTTCATGTGCGCCAGGGGTGCTACTGCATCCTGATAACATACAGGTATGTTTGCTGTTATTTGCAGATGATATCGTCCTTTTTGCAGATACTGTCTATGAACTACAAAAACGAATTAATGTTTTAAGTTCTTTTTGTGATAAATACCACCTGTCTGTTAACTTAGCAAAAACTAAAATCGTTGTTTTTAAAAATGGTGGAAGTTTATCAAGAGTCGAAAAGTGGTACTTTAACCAGCACCAGCTTGAATGTGTTTCATGTTACAAATACTTGGGATTGTTATTCTCTAGATCACAACTGTTGTCTGCTCATGTTAATAGTGCATCAACTCAGGCAAAAAACGGTTCTGTGTGGAAGTATTAAATCATTATATATGTGAAATCCATTACCTCATGATCTACTTTTTAAAATCTTTGATTCCAAAATGAGCCCAATTCTGTTGTATGGCTCTGATGTTTGGGGTGTTCATAATTACGAAGAAATAGAAGTTGTACAAATGTTTACCTGTAAAAAGATTTTTATGTGTTAAGCAGTCATCCGCAAATCACGTTGTTAGAGGAGAATGCGGAAGATACCCAATGTACATATTTGCATTTAAACGTGTTGTTAAGTATTGGTGGAAAATAATTAATATGCCTGAATCACGTTTGGTAAAGAAATGCTATAACTTATTATTGTAGTAATGGTAAAACTAACTGGGCATCAAGAGTAAAACACATCCTTTTCTCTACTGGTTTTGGTTGCATATGGGACCAACAATTTACAATTAATATCTCCAGCTTTCTGTCGGAATTTATACTCCGTCTAAAATTATCTTATGAACAAAATTTGCACGCAGCTCTTTCATCAAGCTAAAAATCAACTCTTTACAGTTTATTCAAAACAAATTTCGGCTTAGAAACATATTTAAAAGAATGATCAATCTTTAAATATAGGCGTGCCCTTGCGCAATTTAGATGAGTTAAAATCTGAAAGGTTGTGTCTAGCTTGCAATCAAAAATGAATTTCATTTTATAATAATTTGTGATAGATATGTTCATTTAAGACGAAAATATATACACAAAAAGTTTTACCTGTACCCCTCCATACATACGTTTAATATTTTAATGGCATCAAACAATGTAATAATCATTCAAAATCTATCCGTATTCATTTACAAAGCAATGAAACTACGTCTTGTGTAAATTACCTAAAATTTTGTATTATAATGTTTCTCTCTCACTGTATACTCTGTAATGTATAATGGGCCTGTGGCCTACAATACATAATGAATACTGACTATATATGTACGTAGCTTCACCGTCACACCGAGGTCCTGGGTTCGATTCCTTAGAATCCTTACGTGGGTACAACGTGTGGTATTTCCCGCCGTGATATTAGGAGAATATTGAAAAAAAACCGGCGTAAAACAATACTTTATCACTACTTTCCAGGTATTGTCATATTCAGGATATTTTCGTGACATGTTTTACCAGTATATATAGATATCACATGCAATCATCTATATTGATGCGTAAAGGGATACGAGTGTTTTTCATATGCAACCACATCCTTGCAATACGTGCAACATGTGGGCGGGCATTACCCTGCTGCAGCGCTACGTTACGTCCTCGCATTTGCACAAAGGGTAGAACACGATCTCGGACACAAAAGTGACACAAAAGTGAAGTTACTCGGGATATCCAATGGGGACTGTAGATGTAAATTACAGAATGTTAACATTAACAAAGCCGTTGATAAATTATCCGAAATTATGATTCATAGTGCTCTAAATGGAGGAGCTTATGGTACAGCATGTAAGCAAACTAGAATATCACAACCTCCATGGTTTGGTGATGACTGTGTCCAATTCAAATCAGAGAAATATAGACTACTGAACAAGCTCAGAAAATATAACTGTGCGCCAAATTTTCGAAAATACATTAAAGCTAAGGCAGATTTTTTAAAATGTGCTGTGAAAGAAAGAAGAACATCTATAGAATGAAAATGAGTGATGAGATAAATTCAGCAGTGAAGGACAATGACTGTAAGAGATTCTGGGATACACTTATACATGCTTTTCAAAACAAGTACTCTAGTAATACAATATCACCTGACGTTTGGGCACCCTGTTGTAAAAATTTATTGAACCCCGCAACTACAGAAGCATGTTCTGAATTTGATCATTCGGTTTCCCAATTCCTTGATAACCGTTATTGTGAAAATTGTAGTATATATTTTATTGATGATTTATCAGGCGAAATCGCTTCATACGAGATAGAAGAAGCCATATCCAATCTGAGACTCGGCAAATCACCTTGAGAGGACGGTTGGTTGGTTGGTTGGTTGGTTGTTTAACGCCGCACTCAGCAATATTCCCGCTATATGACGGCGGTCTGTAAATAATCGAGTCTGGACCAGACAATCCAGTGATTAATATCATGAGCATCGATCCACGCAATTGGGACCGATGACATATATCAACCAAGTCAGCGAGCCTGACCACCCGATCCCGTTAACAGGCATGGGTTGCTGAAGACCTATTCTACCCCGGAATCTTCACGGGTCTGGAGAGGACGGATTACCTCCAGAGTTACCGGGACATTTTCTCATTCCCTTTTTGAAATTACTATATAACAAAGTATTAGATACAGGGGTTTCCCTTCTTCGTGGAACTTAGACCCGTGAAGATCCGGTGTAGAATAGGTCTTCAGCAACCCATGCTTGCTGTAAGAGGCGACTAACGGGATCGGGCGGTCAGGATCGTTGACTTGCTTGATACATGTCATCGATCCCAGTAGCGTGGATCGATGCTGATTATGTCAATCACTGAATTGACTGGTCCGGACTCGATTATTTACAGACAGCCGTCATATAGCTGGAATATTGCTGAGAGCGGCGTTAAACAACAAACAAATTATGAACAAAATTGCTTATCCCGTTACACAAATCTGGATAAAAGGCGGACCTAAATAATTACAGAGGTATTTCTCTTTTAAATATAATTGGCAAGTTATTTACTTTTGTGTTAGGTTGAGAACATGGCTGGAAATCAATGATTTTATATCGGAATCCCAAGCTGGTTTTCGTTCTCATTCTACCATTGATAATATGTCATTGTTCTCGAAATATGTGCAAATCGAAGGGCCGTTTTACTGTGCTTTCGTTGATTTTAAGAAAGCCTTCGATTTTGTGAATAGGCAAAAGTTATTGTAATCAAGGGTTGTCATGGGAAAATGTTAAATGTTCTGTAAAGTATGTATTCATCACTAAAAGCATGTATTATGGCTGACAAGGGTAAAACAAACTGTGTTTTTCAACGTCCAGGGTGTAAGACAGGGATGTATTTTGAGTCCTGTTTTGTTCATGTTCTTTATCAATGAACTTGTTATTGAAATTCATTAACAATGTTATCATGGTATATTTGTGCATCAATATATTGTTGATATTGTCTGCTGTTGGCATTGTAATGTTTTCATTTGCAGTAGGTGGTTTACAAAAACAATTAAATGTATAACAATCTTTTTGTTTGATATGGGGATTAGGGGTAAATTTGAATAAAACAAACACAATTGTCTTTAGAAATGGTCGTATAGTTGCCAAAAGGGAAAAAAATGGACTTATGGAAATGCTTCGGTCAAGGTTGAAACTTACTATAAATATTTGGCTGTCATGTTGTCTTCTAAATTAATGTGGTCAGTAGCATATAAACAACTTGCTATTCAAGCTTCAAGAGCATGTATGTCTGTGTATAATTTTTTTAAACAAAATAACTATATATTTGTAAAATTGCACCTATATTACTATGTGGATCGGAAATATTGGGAACAAAATATTATGCTGACATTGAAAAAATACATACCTCATACTTCAAACGTTTTTTGGTATTGGTAAATATGCCTCAAATAAAGCAATTCTAGTTGAAGCTGGACGCTACAATATGTTTGTGCATAGCCAAGTAAGAGTAGTTAAATACTGGATAAAGTTACTAAGAGTGGAAGAATGTAGATATCCTCTTCAATGTTATAAATTGTTAGAACAGTGGGATGATAAAGGTAAACGTAACTTGGTATCTGAAGTAAGAAATCTGGTATTTACATGTGTTTTTTTCTTTTTTGTGGATTGCAATGGACATTGGTAACATTCAAGTGTTTATGGGAATATTTGTGCAGCGATTTAAAGATATATTTGCACAAAACTGGTACGAAACTGTTTCATCTTCGCATTATCGTAGCAATTATAGTAAACTAAAGTCACATCTTCAACTTGAAATATATTTATCTGTCTTACCAGAAAAAAAATCATTAATAAGATTTTTTTGTAAATTTAGATTCTCATTGCATAATTTCAGTTGTAAATATGTGTTGTAAATCGAAAGATATTGATACTGTTAATAGTGACTGAACCATTGTGACAGACGTGAAATTGAAAATGAATTCTATGTCTTATTTAAGTTAAGATGTACATATCTTCCTTTCTTGAATAATGACTATAAATCTGAAATGTAAATGATAAATGTTATTACCTCACAAAATGAACATGTTATCTTTTGAGGGGCTACTTATATAAAGCATATCAGATTCAAGAAGATCTAATTTCTGTATATGCACGTGACATCATATTATGAGTTAGTATCAATTGTACTTCAGGTCATATGGTCACAATACTGAGTAAACCTGTCTGTCTGTCTGTCTGTCTGTCTGTTTCGTAACTATTTGTGCATATTGAGACGTAAGTTACTGTGCTAATACAAATTGTTGTATTCCACATCAGGATATACCCCCTGTACATGGGGTCACGACTTCGAGGATCCCTATCAACAGATATCTATGCGTCCACTCTTTACAAACTGACGGACATATGAATAGTTTTACAAAACATACGAACTGTCTCAATGTACTATTCGTACATGAATATAGTGCTGTTGAGACCAAGATATTATGCGATTTTTTCATAGATCTATTTTAAACAGCAAACGTGTTTAAACAACTAGCAAGCCAGTGACATATCTACTCGTATATGTAACCTTACAGTGCCATGTGTGTTGTATTTTCTCTTCTTGTCGCCATATATTGGGTCCAGATATTTCCCGTAACATTTCCCACATCTCACTGTTGTTGTTTTTGTGAGAATTGATAAGAGGAAGTTTCAGAAGGTGTTTTCTGACATTAACCACTTATTATAAGAGGATATTGGACACGAATGTACACTGTCGTGTTGCTTGACTATATAGGGGCTGTAGGATTTGTATTCTTGACAGGTCGTGACCTTGTAGACGGGATCTCATTAGGGTTTACCGTGACCCTGCCGGGTACTGGTGCTTGATGATACCAGAGGTAACAGTTTATTAATACAACATTTTTATCAGCTTTCTTTATTCGTGTCGGTGAGTACATGATGGACAGCAATGGACAGTACATAGTACACACTGCTCTAATACACATTTTAAAAGTTCCCACTTCCTCAGAAAGACAAAATTAAGATAATGGTAACATTTTTTGGAATCTTTATAAAAGCAATGATAGAGAGTTTTTGTTTTTTCATTTTTTAAATAAATTTAGAAATATATCTCTCACAAGCTATGGTAATGTGACGTATTACCTTATTAAATCTTGGAGTAAAGCAAAACAGAAAGAAGGTAATATCAAATTGAATAGTATGTGGAAGGAGTGTTTAAAAAATGTTCTAATTCTGTCCCAAATCCTCTAACATGTTGGCATTTCGTGATGTCATTGGTATTCATGATGTTATCGGAATTTACAATCGACGCTGCTTTTGACAGAGATTTCCTGTGAATATGGAAAGGATTTTGTTGTTTTTTATTTATGTAAATATATAAGAGCGATTCATTTTTGGTTTAACAGAATGAACATTCACGTTTGTCAGCAAAATACATTTCCAATAATTCCTTTTTGGTTTACACAAGTCAGTATTTACAATACCGATAACAAACAACATAATATCCCATGGCATTCGTACATTTGTCTCTAGTCATGATTATCATTATGTATATTGTAATTCACTGGGAGATGGACTATATGGATATGTATTTCTATGTTTGTGGCCGATGTTGATATTGAATACGAAAGTCAAAGCGATTATAAAATCTGATATCATCATGATCTTAACGTATTCCAAACAACAGTTAAACGATTAATATAATATAATTTGCTAATCATGTGACCTGTTATCCAACCGGGTACAGGACAGTCAGTTTGTGAACTGTTATCCAATGTGGGCGAACAGTTTTTGAAATGTTATCAAATGTGGGTACGGGTCGGTCGGCTGTTTATCGTTCTTTTACAGGAACCGTCCTTTCTTTCTTAGATTACACCACGTTCTAAGAATAGAGAACCTTTTATCTAACTGCGGCCTAGCGGGCGCTTCCCGGAATACACTTCAATTGTGTATAATAGATAATAACAGGGGTCGTCTCATAGGCAAGTTAGCTAAGTTAACGATGGTGAACTATGTTCACCCGAATTTTAAAGGAACTGACAAGTGAACTAATTAAATGAAGTTACAATTCATTGATGATAGGATTTGGTTCCATATCGCCAACATTCCACTTTTCCTACAGTTTTATAACAGCAAGTTATGGTCTTGTGGCCGTGTAGATACGCTCTGATAGTCTCAAGTCTACCCTATGTAAAGAATAGCTGGACTATTTTGTATTCTGCTAGACATTCTTGTGCTGCACGGAGCTGTATCCCCTGTGAAAAGAGGAAATAAACCCACGCATGTCAACGTCAGAGAAGGCTTCTTCTGCAGCTCGCATGGCAGCAGATTCAAAGTCAGTCTGGATTAGCTCTGTAGATGGTTCAGTTCCAACTGCAGCATCTGTAAGTAGCTGGAATGGTCTGTCACATGGACTTGTGTGGATGCAGGCTTCAGACAACGGGATACATGAGGTCATGCACTAAGCAGTGGACTACACAAACCTGAAGCCATACACCTGGATATGTATAGAAGGTACCAGACCCTTGAAGAACAGGGGTAGAATAGGTCTTCAGCAACCCATGCTTGCCGTAAAATGCGACCATGCTTGTCATAAGAGGCGTCTAACGGGATCGGGTGGTCAGGGTTGCTGACTTGGTTGATGCATGTCATCGTATCCCAACTGCGTGGATCGGTGCTCATGATGTCAATCACTGAATTGTCTGGTCCAGACTCGATTATTTACAGACTGCTGTACTAAAGCTGGACAATTGCTGAGTGCGGCATTAAACAACGAACAAAAGAAGGCACCATTCACGTAGATAGTGACGAGTCCGAGAGAATTAACTCAAATTTCATTAATGACATTCACTCAGTTGCGGTACTAGTATATTAGCTTGACGTTCAGAATCCGTCTTCGTGTCTTTATGGTTAATGTTCATCTTAACAATGGTCTTTGAACGATACAAGTTTTGTATCAAGGTAGGCCCACAAGCAGTATCCACTGGACTTGCTCTACATCAGGTTGTGCCGAATCTATCAAGACCAAAGATGACCTTGTCACCAGACACGGTTCTGACCACAATCGTCCTGCTGATGGATGCCAAGATCATTGTTGTGCATGGCAATTCCCCGTCCGAGATGAAGTAGATGGTCGACGATAACACCACCCCGGTATTACAGGATATCGGGAAAACAAGTTGGATGAAGTAAATTCATCTTATTGAATTTAAAGATTTAAAGAAGAAAATGTTTTTGTTCTGTTTATTAATGTTATGTAATAATTTCTACATCAAGTCAAATGAGAAAGTTGGTCAGATAGTTTCGCGTTTTCAATACACGGTACCTATGATTCAACAATGAGTTGATCCGAGGTATTAACTTTAAAAACAATACTAGTGTTAACCTCTTCGTTCGACGTGCTGCTGTCCTCTGTTGGGACAGTGTGGTGAAGGCGACCTTTGGATTCGCGCCTTGGAAGAAGCTGATACAGTCAATCCAAAGATCAGCGCCTTCACAGACTATTGGATGGAGGCAGGCGACCAGCCCACGTGGAAACACCATAAGATCCGAACTTCCGACCACGCAAAAGCTTCCCTTCTAGTTTTAATTAGCGGGGTCAAGCTATCCAAACCTGTTCAGATTTATTGATGTGATCAAGAAGAACAAAATACTACAGAAATCCCGGTCATGCTGCTGAATGCCGGATGACGACTGCCGCCTGGAAAGAAAAAGTTCAGACCGCTTGATGACGCCCTGCATACCGCTTGATAACGCCCTACAGACCGCTTGATAATGCCCTGCAGACCGCTTGATGACGCCCTGCAGACCGCTTGATAATGCCCTGCAGACTGATTGATAACGCCCAGCAGACCGCTTGATGACGCCCTTGCAGACCGCTTGATAATGCCCTGCAGACTGCTTGATAACGCCCCGCAGACCGCTTGATAATGCCCTGCGGACCATTTGATAACGCCTTGCAGACTGCTTGATAACGCCCAGCAGACCGCTTGATAACGCCCTGTAGGTTGACTTGACGCCAGATCCTGAGTGACCAGACATCCATCCAGCACTGTCATGACACTATGTCAAAGCATGCTGGTTTGTAAATGTTAATTGGCTTATTAAAAAATATAAATATACAGTAATAGTATCTTTCTATATATTAGTTCATACACTGTAGGTAAATGAAAACACTCTGTCCATGTTAAATTCTTATTATCACTTCGAGACCATCGCTTCATGCATTCTTGACACGACCTCAATGCTTGCAGGGTTAGTGGCAAGTGCCGTTACGTAATAGAAGAAGGAAAACCGAACTCTGTTCAAACGAATACTGTGTGTAGTCCATTGACATACTTTGTTATCATCCTACCTATAGAGTATTGTCGTCATTGTGTTGAATATGCACCTAGGTCACTGTGACCTAATTGGGACATGGCGCAGTAAGCCACTCTGCATCGAGGTACCTGCAACCTGTACAGGCAATTCAAAATTAAAATATTCTTTCGACAAAAGAATGTTTCTCTGTAGGGTTCTGTAACATCCGCGACGCCTAGCGACCACTTGGGGGTAACCCTGAGGAACCCAACTAGACTGGCAACAGCTCCACTAGACAGTATACAACCCAACTAGACAGTATACAACCCAACTAGACTGGCAGAAACTCAACTAGACAACATACAACCCAACTAGACTGGCAACAGCTTCACTAGACAGTATACAACCAAACTAGACTGGCAGAGACTCAACTTGACAGTATACAACCCAACTAGACTGGCAGAAACTCAACTAGACATTATACAACCAAACTTAACTGGCAACAGCTCTACTAGACCGTATACAATCAACTAGACAGTATACACATCAACTAGACTGACAGAAACTCAACTAGACAACATATAGCCCAACGTGACTGGCAGAAACTAAACCAGACAGTATACAACTCAACTGGACAGTAAAGAGCCAAACTAAAAATTTCAACCCAACTAGACTGGCAGAAACACAACCAGACAGTATACAACCAAAGGAGACTGGCAACAGCTCCACTAGACAGTATACAATCCAACTAGACTGGCAAAAACTCAACCTGACAGCATACAACCCAACTAGACTGGCAACAGCTCTTCTAGACAGTATACGATTTAACTAGACAGTATACGATTTAACTAGACAGTATACAACTCAACTAGACTGGCGGAAACTCAACTAGACAGTATACGACTCAACTAGACTTGCAGAAACTCAACTAGACAGTATACGACTCAAGTAGACTGGCAGAAACTCAACTAGACAGTATACAACTCAACTAGACTGGCAGAAACTCAACTAGACAGTATATAACTTAACTAGACTGGCAGAAACTCAACTAGACAGTATACAACTTAACTAGACTGGCAACAGCTCTACTAGACAGTATACGATTCAACTAGACAGTATACAACTTAACTAGACTGGCGGAAACTCAACTAGACAGTATACGACTCAACTAGACTGGCAGAAACTCAACTAGACAGTATACGACTCAGGTAGACTGGCAGAAACTCAACTAGACAGTATACAACTTAACTAGACTGGCAGAAACTCAACTAGACAGTATACAACCCAACTAGACTGGCAACAGCTCCACTAGACAGTATACGACTCAAGAAGACATTATACAACTTAACTTAGACTAGGCTATTGAATCTGCGCCAACATGTGTTGTGTAAACAGATCCACAGGTGGTTACGATAACAACTTAATTATGATGTCAATTTGTCATCTAGATTATTTCATTTCTCAGTTAGCACACTAATGTTGTTGCAGTGTTGAGAGTAGGCTTATCTCAAAGTCAAGAGCTCGAGGGAGCCTTGTCCTTGGATTTTACGCTAGAAATGGCATTCGAACCCAGGCCTTAAGCGTGACGAGCGAACGCATTAACAACTATGTTACCCCACCATCCCTGATAGTTGATACATAATAGACATGGTAAAAGAAATACGTATGAGGGTGGTTAAATACATTGTTACGTATGAGGGGCGGTAAAATACGTTGATACGTATGAGCGGCGGATAAATAAATTGATACGTATTAGGGGCGGTAAAATACATTGATACGTATGAGGGGCGGTAAAATACATTGATACGTATGAGCGGCGGATAAATAAATTGATACGTATTAGGGGCGGTTAAATACATTGATACGTATGAGGGGCGGTAAAATACATTGATACGTATGAGCGGCGGATAAATAAATTGATACGTATTAGGGGTAGTAAAATACATTGATACGAATGAGGGGCAGTTAAATACATTGATACGTATATGGGGCGGGTTGGAACTTTTTCCACAAATTGAAACAGTTGGGTTTGGCCGAAATATGTTCGAATTGTTATCTTGTTCGTTTTGTCACTGTGTGTACATTTGACTGCACGTCTAACGTTATAACAAAACAGGCCGACTGTCAACAACGTCTGAACGTGGCCGTGACGTCTCAGATACTAGGGTTAGAGTAGCTTCCCTTTGACAAAGGGCAGTTACTCTAGCGGACAGACTGATGGATTGCCGCGAAAGGCAATTAAAAACAATTGTTGTTTTGCGTGTATGTTGCTTCGCCACTGTATAAGAAACAGATTCCAGTTGGAACTTTAATGGCTACTGTCACTGTCCGTCTGACACATCACTTACCCTGTGACGTAATAAATATTAATGCGCGCATTCCAGGAAAACTCGCAATGTTTCGCTAATGTTTGTGAGAGAGGGAAAGCGATTTTGAAGCACAGACTTAAAGAAAGACATTAAATGATAAAGAGGTTATCACGCTTGTCTGTTTGGGGATGGTAAATATCCTGTATTAGGAATAAACACTATGTATTTAGCTCGCCAAGGCTCGCTAAATACAATGCTTATTCCTAATGCAGGATATTAACCATCCCCAAACACACTCGCGTGATAACCTCTTTATCATTGATACGTATGAGGGGCGGTAAAATACATTGATACGTATGAGAAGCGGTAACATGCACTGATGCATATGAGGGGTGGTAAAATACATTGATACGAATGAGGGATGGTAAAATACATTGATACATATGAGAGGCGGTAAAATACACTGATACGTATGAGGGGCGGTACAATGCACTGACACGTATGAGGGGCGGTAATATACATTGAAACGAATAAGGGCGGTAAAATGCACTGATACATATGAGAAACGGTAAAATACACTGATACGTATGAGGGGCGGTACAATGCACTGACACGTATGAGGGGCGTTAATATACATTGATACGTTTGAGGGGTGGTAAAATGCACTGATACGTATGAGGGGTGGTAAAATACATTGATACGTATGAGGGGTGGTAAAATGCATTGATACGTTTGAGGGGTGGTAAAATGCACTGACACGTATGAGGGGTGGTAAAATACATTGGTACGAATGAGGGGCGGTAAAATACACTGATACGTATGAGGGGCGGTAAAATGCACTGATACGTATGAGGGTTGGTAAATACATTGATGCGTATGAGGGGTAGTAAAATAAATTGATACGTTTGAGGGGTGGTAAAATGCACTGATACGTATGAAGGATGGTTAAATACATAGATACGTATGAGGGGCGGTAAAATGCACTGATACGTATGAGGGGCGGTAAAATACATTGATACGTATGGGCGATATTAAAATACATTGATACGTATGAGAGATGGTAAAATACATTAATACGTATGGGAGATGGTAAAATACATTGATACATATGAGAGGCGGTAAAATACACTGATACGTATGAGGGGCGGTAAAAAACACTGATACGTATGAGGGGCGGTAAAAAACACTGATACGTATGAGGGGCGGTAAAATGCATTGATACGTATGAGGGGCGGCACAATGCACTGACACGTATGAGGGGTGGTAATATACATTGAAACGAATGAGGGCGGTAATATGCACTGATACGTATGAGGGTTGGTAAATACATTGATACGTATGAGGGGTGGTAAAATACATTGATACATATGAGAGGCGGTAAAATACACTGATACGTATGAGGGGCGGTAAAAAAACACTGATACGTATGAGGGTTGGTTAATACATTGATGCGTTTGAGGGGTGGTAAAATTCACTGATACGTATGAGGGCGGTAAAATACATTGATACGTATGAGAGATATTAAAAAACATTGATACGTATGAGAGATGGTAAAATACATTAATACGTATGGGAGATGGTAAAATACATTGGTAAGCATGAGAGGCGGTAAAATACATTGATACGAATGAGGGATGGTTAAATACATTGATACATATGAGAGGCGGTAAAATACACTGATACGTATGAGGGGCGGTACAATGCACTGACACGTATAAGGGGCGGTAATATACATTGAAACGAATGAGGGCGGTAAAATGCACTGATACGTATGAGGGTTGGTAAATACATTGATACGTATGAGGGGTGGTAAAATGCACTAATACGTTTGAGGGGTGGTAAAATGCACTGACACGTATGAGGGGTGGTAAAATACATTGGTACGAATGAGGGGTAGTAAAATGCATTGTTACGAATGGGGGCAGTAAAATGCACTGATACGTATGAGGGGTGGTAAAATACATTGATACGTATGAGAGATAGTAAAATACATTGATACGTATGAGAGATGGTAAAATACATTGATTTGGTTGGTTGGTTTGTTGTTTAACGCCGCACTCAGCAATATTCCAGCTATATGACGGCGGCCTGTAAATAATCGAGTCTGGACCAGACAATCCAGTGATTAATATCATGAGCATCGATCCACGCAATTTGGATCGATGACATACATCAACCAAGCCAGCGAGCCTGACCACCCGATCCCGTTAGTCGCCTTTTACGAAAAGCATAGTCGCCTTTTACGGCAAGCATGGGTTGCTAAAGATCTATTCTACTCCGGATCTTCATGGGTCAAAATACATTGATACGTATGGGAGGCGGTAAAATGCACTGATACGTATGAGGGGCGGTAAAATACGTTGATACGTATAAGGGACGGTAATATACATTGATGCGTATGAGGAGCGGTAATATACATTGATACGAATGAGGGGCGGTAATATACATTGATACGTATGAGGGGCGGTAATATACATTGATACGTATGAGGAGCGGTAATATACATTGATACGTATGAGGGTCGGTAAAATACATTGATACGTATGAACGGCGGTAATATACTTTGATGCGTATGAGGAGCGGTAATATACATTGATACGTATATGAGGGGCGGTAAAATACATTGATGCGTATGAGGAGCGGTAATATACACTGATACGTATATGAGGGGCGGTAAAATACATTGATGCGTATGAGCGGCGGTAATAGACATTGATGCGTATGAGGAGCGGGAATATACATAGATGCGTATGAGGGGCGGTAATAAAAATTGATACGTATGAGCGGCGGCATATACATTGATGCGTTTGAGGGGCAGTAATATACATTGATACGTATGAGGGACGGTATTATACATTGATACGTATGAGGGGCGGAGATATATACATTGATACGTATGAGCGGCGGTAAAATACATTGATACGTATGAGGAGCGGTAATATACACTGATGCGTATGAGCGGCGGTAAAATACATTGAAACGTATAAGGGGCGGTAAATTACATTGATACGTATGAGCGGCGGTAATATACATTGATACGTATGAGGGGCGGTAAAATACATTGATACGTATGAGGAGCGGTAATATACTCTGATGCGTATGAGCGGCAGTAAAATACATTGAAACGTATGAGGGGCGGTAAATTACATTGATACGTATGAGCGGCGGTAATATACATTGATACGTATGAGCGGCGGTAATATACATTGATACGTATGAGGGGCGGTAATATACATTGATACGTATGAGGGGCGGTAATATACATTGATACGTATGAGGGGCGGTAATATACATTGATACGTATGAGCGGCGGTAGTATACATTGATGCGTATGAGGAGCGGTAATATACACTGATACGTATGAGGAGCGGGAATATATGTTGATACGTATGAGGGGCGGCAATATACATTGATACGTATGAGGGGCGGTAATATACATTGATACGTATGAGCGGCGGTAGTATACATTGATGCGTATGAGGAGCGGTAATATACATTGATACGTATGAGCGGCGGTAGTATACATTGATGCGTATGAGGAGCGGAATATACACTGATACGTATGAGGAGCGGGAAAATATATTGATACGTATGAGGGGCGGGAAAATACATTGATACGTATGAGGGGCGGTAATATACATTGATACGTATGAGGGGCGGTAATATACATTGATACGTATGAGGGGCGGTAATATACATTGATACGCATGAGCGGTTGAAATATACATTGATGCGTATAAGAGGGGGGGTGGGGGTGGTAATATACATTGATACGTATGAAGGGCGGTAAGATAAATTTATACGTATGAAGGGCGGTAAAATACATTGATACGTATGAGGGGCGGTAAGATAAATTTATACGTATGAAGGGCGGTAAAATACACTGATACGTATGAAGGGCGGTAAAATACATTGATACGTACGAGGGGCGGTAAGATACATTGATATGTATGGGGGCGGTAATATACATTGATACGTATGAGCGGCGGAACTATACATTGATGCGTATGAGGAGCGGGAATATACATTGATGCGTATGAGGGGCGGTAATAAAAATTGATACGTATGAGCGGCGGTAATATACATTGATGCGTATGGGGGGCAGTAATATACATTGATACGTATGAGGGGCGGTAATATACATTGATATGTATGAGCGGCGGTAATATACATTGATACGTATGAGGGGCGCTAGAATATATTGATACGTATGAGGGGCGGTAAAATATATTGATACGTATGAGGGGCGTTAATATACATTGATATGTATGAGCGGCGGTAATATACATTGATATGTATGAGCGGCGGTAATATACATTGATACGTATGAGGGGCGGTAGAATATATTGATACGTATGAGGGGCGGTAAAATATATTGATACGTATGAGGGGCGGTAAAATACATTGATACGTTTGAGGGGCGGTAAAATATATTGATAGGTATGAGGGGCGGTAAAATACATTGATACGTATGAAGGGCGGTAAAATACATTGATACGAATGAGATGTGGAATGTACATTGACACGTTACTCTTGAGGGGTAGTTGCATGCAATTAAATTGAAAGCATTTAAAAATAGTTTTGTGTGCTTTTAGAATGTGGAAGAACATGAAGACATGAGACGTGAATACCCTGAGTAAGCGTTTGTGTGTTAATATATATGCTGATATGTTTACACAATATAATGGGGGAAATTAGGGGATTAATGGGAGTGAGTCAAATTAAGCCGTTTTGGCAACAGTGCTATGGGGCAAGGAGTGATGACAAAAAGCTGACCGGGAAAATAGTATGTCCATTTGGCGTAAGGATTGTCGATGGCACCGACGAGTTTAATTGGGTGGTTAGTTGTCCTGGTAACTGTTTATGTCTGTTTTGTTTCTTTGGATTTCTGTGGTTTCTTGAAGATTCCTATTTTTCCAGTAATTGATATGGCTATGGAGATATTTTTTAATTCTTGCCAGGAAATATCGTAGTCAGAATTATTGATAACATATTCCGCGTGGGCAGATTTCATATAGGAATTGGCAACGGAGGTATTGTGTTCATTTTCATCTGGTGGTTATGAGGCGTAAAATATCTCCAATATAATTCTCCCCACTCTTACATGTGATCCCAAGCACTCAAACAATTAAGAAATTGTTAGCCAGAAAAAGTTCCATGTCTGTGGGATAATATTAATAAAAAAAAAGAACATGTAATTGTTATTATTGCAAATGAAGGATAGAATGAGATTTTTACGTCCCGTCGCGTTTTTATTTTCTCTTCACAACAAAATGCGGGAAAAGCAGCTCTAAAATATCTGCAGATATTGTAGGCTGGGTCCCGTCTCTTCAAATCACCATAACGGTATGTAAGTTGGTGATGCGCAGAAAGAGCCGGGAACCAGCTCATGAGGAAAACGGAAGTTACAAGAGTTACGCATCTTCGGGACATGCGCATAACCGTGCATACTTTCGGGTAGGTAAAGTTTGACAGTAGACTGTCAAAATAAATGACAGCAAGAAATTCTAACAGGTCAAGCGGATAAGACACGACAAGTACACAACACAACCTAGTCATGGCTCATCTTCAGCTCAAAGAGGGAGAGTATACATCAACTATTTATGGATTGGTAAGTGTCTGTAACCAAGGTAAACAGTTCATGTAAACTTTCATCCGAATTGTATGAGTGTTAAGAAGATGTATGAAGGTGACAAGTGACGGTACGCAGCATTTTTGCGATTTGTAGTTGATATGTAGATAGTTGCTTTCACCGTTAGAAGGCCTTACATATATATCTTGTTATTAGATTGAACAGATTGTAGAAATGCATCCACAGATACTTCTTAAAAGTAAAATAACGGTAAGATTTATTTCATGCTGATAACCACAGATGTTCGATTCTTTCAAAACATTACTTGACATGTGGAAAGTGTAAATCGACTCTACTCTTGCTTAATATTTAAATCCACTTTCAAACATTTCATGATTTTGGTTTTCATGCATGCCTTGCCAACCACTGGGCAACCAGTATTGATAACAAGAAGCTTTTGTTGTTTCACTGCCGACACAAACCAGAATACTTGAATCTGTTCTGCCTATCTTTATCTTTATGTCAAAGTGTAGCCTGGGGAGCAGAGCCAATAATAGTTATAAACACAGAAAAGTGACAGTTGGTAGTTACCAGATACAACAACCTTTTATGTAAGAATGTACATCCTCATTGGCGTAATAGGGATGGGTAGTGGAGGTTTAAAGTGTATCACAATATTTTGTTATGCACAAGGCCGTATTGCGATACATATCACGATACACTGTATAATTCTTAATTGTGAATTCAGAAGCAATCTGTTACATTAAAGTATGAATTGAAGTCCATAAATGGAACAAGATGCTGGTACAACATAATGTTGACTCATTCAAGTATGTAACATTAAACACATGATGGAAACTGCTATTTGATATCACCCGATATATCGAGCATGAAAATATGATATTGTGATAAGCATGATAAGTATCCTGGAAGAAATGAACCTCAATAAGCCGAAATACCGGTAATACCGCACACCCTTACAGCTTGTGGATCATCATTGTGATAGAGCCTCACCCTGGAAGGCTCACTTTGGCGCTCAGTGTTAGGGGATAAAACAAGGACTGGTCTGCTTAGAGTCTACATACTGTTTCTGAGTGGGGTATGCATCTGAAACTGCAAAATGATATCTCAGTGGGCTAGCACTATAAGACAAGCATAAGTCCAAACTGGTACCAGCAGCCACTCATAAACAAGTGCATGAACATTGATACATGAGTGTAGTAATCTTAAACACAACGTTGAGCCCGATTTTCCCTCGACTCACCAGTCGCATCCCCCAGCTGAGCAGAATCATATAGTTTCTATTTTTGAATATCAAATTCACCTTGATTATGTTAACTGGTTTGTCTGCACCATTCCCATGCTTGTGGGTTTGAACTTTCACCTAAAGTGGTAAGCACCTAGTACCAATGATCTAGACCTGCATCACTTTGGGCTTCACTACCACATTAAGCTGAAATGCAGCGATATTAATTATAAGTGTGTACTGTTGAAAACAGTGTCTCAAAGATGTATGTCAAGGTAATGAATGGAACACTAACTGCATTCAGTAGGAAGTTTCCATGTTCTTTTTTGTGTGTTTTAACATGGTCAGTGACATACATGCTGTACTGTAATTGCTGTCAGCCTATATTTAGCATAGTGTAACATAGTTTATCACCAAACATGTATTGCAGATCAAAGACCAGCGCTATAATGAAGCTGTTCAGTTGCTCAACAACCAGCTGCAGAGTCATCCGAAGGTACGAATGTCTCGATAGTGCAGTATAAGCTGTCAAACAAAACTGTGTTATGTTTGGGGATATTCTCTCATCAAGTTAATCCCTCCAACAATCCCTAGAGCATATATTTTATTTATCAGTAAAAGCTATCTAATATGGATCAAGAATGCATCCCAATTCTCTGTACACTAAATAATTCTAAGTGTTTTGTTGCCAGTCTCGGTCAGCGCTGTCATTGCTGGCCTACTGCTACTACCAGATGCAGGACTTTGTGAACGCAGCTGACAGCTATGAGCAGCTGACCCTGATGCAGCCGGATGTGGAGGAGTATCGCCTGTATTATGCCCAGGCCCTTCATAAAGCCTGTCTCTACCAGGAGGCCATGAAGGTGGCCTGTCAGATCGACAACCCGGCCTACCAGGGACAGGTACACTCTAACTCTCAGTGGGTGGGGGAGAAGTTAAAGGGTAAGGGGGTATTGGTTGGTCAGATTGATAACCCACCTTGTCTACCAGGGACAGGTTCACTCTCAGTGACCAGGGATGGTGGGTTGTCACAATGTGTGGCAGTTAAAGGGAGACAATTGCCTTTTGTCAGAGTATCGGCCCAGTCTATCATGCAAAATGCAAAGGAACACTGTGAAAATGTTGTTTTGTTAATTCATACCTATTGGTGACTGAAATTAGTGAAATTAAATCATTCAGATACTGACCACTTAAACTTAATACACAAATATGGTACTGACTATTGTGTCTCTCCTGCTAAGATAGTGTGGGGCCCAGTCATCTAAATCATCTATCTGTGATACGGAGTTGCGTCCCTTCAGCAAGCCGGGAACCTGTGATGTGGTTTACATCCAGATTCCCCCTGATTAGGTTTCTAGGTTTGTCTGCACCATACCCTCTCATGGGTTTCATCAAAGTGGTAAACATCTGAGACCTGCATCAATTCAGCTTTCCTCTCACATCAAGCTGACATGCAATGATATGACTGAAATACTGTTCAAACCAAACTCACACACACTGCTAACATAGAAGATACGGTTAAGCTTAGCTTGTGTCCTCTATGATAGCCTTTGCTTAAAAATGTGGACATTTATCATTCATTAAGCTTTCTACAAGTTGAAATGGGTATGCTGAAGTCTCATGCTGTGAATGGTGACTGTTATTTTTACAGATCACCAAGCTGCAGGCTGCCATCAAGTACGGAGAGGAGGATCTGCCTGGAGCCAAGGTAACCTCTTCATGTAATGAGACCTATGTCTCAACAAACCCTTAATTTCATACACTGATCTGGGTAGGGAGTGCTCGGGGGTGCACCCCACTTTTTTTAGTCCACACTGGATATAATTGGTAACCAATGTGTAAACATAGGACAACTCTATAGCTTAATTATTGGGTGATGTGTTTTCAACGACAATTTCACATTTGTATTCTTCTGGCTTGTGTGTAAAGTGAACCGCTCCTTTTAAGAAATGCTCTATCTGTGCCTGTTGTTTCTTTGAATCATCATTACCTTCTTTTAACAAAAAGAAGTTTGGGGTGTTGGTGACTGAGGTGGAGATGTCTTCGTGGTTGTTTTAGAGCCTGGTGGAGCAGTGTCCAGCTGACGACCCTGACACAGAGGTCAACTTTGGCTGTCTGCTGTTCAAGGTGAGTGTCTCATCCCTTGACTCATTCAGTTCATTGTCGACCAGAGTTTTAATTGTACCAGTAAATAATATGTGAAGTGTATGAGCCTCTATGCATGTTCTGTGGTAAGACAAAATCAAGACATTTTTGCTACTTTTTTAAAAACAGTAAACACCATAAAAAAATGGAAAGTGGACAACTAGTTACGAGCTAATGAGCATTTACAAAGTACAATGAAAGTCTGTTTGCTCAAGAACTGGGGAATTTCACACAACTGGATGTTGACTTATCCAGAGTTCAAGACCAGGGCCCACTTGCAAAAAACGATCTTAGAGCTAAGACTATCGTAAGCCTATGTTAATGTATGGGAGTTAAGATCTTCTTAGCGCTAAGATCGCTTAGGGTGAGTGGGCCCAGGAATTGTCTCTATGAGTCTGTATAACAAAGGTGTTAAAAACATTCTGCTTGAACCATAAAATGACATTGGCTTAAAACAATTTACATGACTTGTGAGTTAATAAGGTTTAACTGTAGTTCTTTGTTCTGAGACAGATCCTGGCCAATTGTATACATTTCAGTCTTCACATGATGATGTTTCAGGAAGGGAGGTTTGAGGAGGCCTGTCAGAAGTTCTCGACTGCGATGCAGATTGTAGGCTACAAGCCAGACCTGTCCTACAACATAGCACTGTGCCACTACATGATGAAGCAGTACGCCCCTGCTCTCAAACACATCGCAGACATCATAGAGAGAGGCATCAGGGAGCACCCAGGTACGGAACTACTTCAAGTCTTGTATGACAGCATGTTACAGAGTGTCCCGCCTCATTATGTTGCGGGTACTGGTGGCTCAGATGACTTCTCATTGTTTGGTTATTTTTTCAGAACTTAGCGTCGGCATGACAACTGAGGGTATTGATGTACGCAGCGTCGGCAACACGCTTACCCTTCATGAGACTGCACTGATCGAGGCCTTCAACCTCAAGGCAGCCATTGAATACCAACTGAAGAACTGTGAGTTAGGTTACCTGTACACATCATGCATACATGCAAGCAACGATACAGCTTTTTGGAAAAGGGGCGTTTTGTGATTTGGCAAATTACGTTCAGTGATCGCGTAATTTTGTTAAAAAATTATCACCAAATGAGTTAGTCATAGTGTGGGTATGTGTTTACTTTCCGTATTCCCGTTCGCCTATAACATTCCTAAATACATAATGCTTGGTATGCTTAGAATAGAAGAATTGACTGTTTGGAAGAATACATTGAAGACAGAAATCAGAAATCTCGTGATATGTTGTGTTGTCATGTTATGCTTTTCTCCAGCACTGAAAGTTGCTGTTGTAGTTGAGGCAGCCTGTGAGGCCTTGACGGATATGCCTCCACGGTCGGAGGAGGAGTTGGACGCAGTGACGCTGCACAACCAGGGGCTGATGAACATGGAGCAGAACGCCACGCAGGGATTCCAGAAGATGCAGTTCCTGCTGCAGCAAAACCCCTTCCCCCCTGAGACCTTCGGCAACCTCCTCCTCCTCTACATCAAGTATGAGGTCAGTACCTAAGTAGGGGTTCAGTACTTTGAATATGAGGTCGGGACCTCAAGTGGGTGGTCAGTACCTCAAGTTGGAGGTCAGTACCTCAGTTAGAAGGTCAGTACTTCAAGTTAGACAGTACATCAGGTGGGAGGTCAGTACCTCAAGTGGGAGGCCAGTACCTCAAGTGGGAGGCCAGTACCTCAAGTGGGAGGTCAGTACCTCAGGTAGGAGGTCAGTACTTCAAGTTAGTCAGTACCTCAGGTGGGAGGTCAGTACCTCAAGTGGGAGCTCAGTACCTCAATTGGGAGCTCAGTACCTCAGGTAGGAGGTCAGTACCTCAATTGGGAGGTCAGTACCTCAGGTGGGAGGTCAGCACTTCAAGTTAGTCAGTACCTCAGGTGGGAGGTCAGTACCACAAGTGGGAGGCCAGTACCTCAAGTGGGAGGCCAGTACCTCAATTGGGAGGTCAGTACCTCAGGTGGGAGGTCAGTACTTCAAGTTAGTCAGTACCTCAGGTGGGAGGTCAGTACCTCAAGTGGGAGGCCAGTACCTCAAGTGGGAGGTCAGTACCTCAAGTTAGTCAGTACCTCAGGTGGGAGGTCAGTACCTCAGGTGGGAGGTCAGTACCTCAAGTTAGTCAGTACCTCAGGTGGGAGGCCAGTACCTCAATTGGGAGGTCAGTACCTCAATTGGGAGGTCAGTACCTCAAGTGGGAGGTCAGTACCTCAATTGGGAGGTCAGTACCTCAGGTAGGAGGTCAGTACTTCAAGTTAGTCAGTACCTCAGGTGGGAGGTCAGTACCTCAAGTGGGAGGTCAGTACCTCAAGTGGGAGGCCAGTACCTCAAGTGGGAGGTCAGTACTTCAAGTTATTAAGTACGTCAGGTGGGTGGTCAGTACCTCAAGTGGGAGGCCAGTACCTCAATTGCGAGGTCAGTACCTCAAGTAGGAGGTCAGTACCTCAGTTAGGAGGTCAGTACTTCAAGTTAGACAGTACATCAGGTGGGAGGTCAGTACCTCAAGTGGGAGGCCAGTACCTCAAGTAGGAGGTCAGTACCTCAAGTGGGAGGTCAGTACTTCAAGTTATTAAGTACGTCAGGTGGGTGGTCAGTACCTCAAGTGGGAGGTCAGTACCTCAGGTGGGAGGTCAGTACCTCAAGTAGGAGGTCAGTACCTCAAGTTGGAGGTCAGTACCTCAGTTAGGAGGTCAGTACTTCAAGTTAGACAGTACATCAGGTGGGAGGTCAGTACCTCAAGTGGGAGGCCAGTACCTCAGGTGGGAGGTCAGTACCTCAGGTGAGAGGTCAGTACCTCAAGTGAGAGGTCAGTTCCTCAAGTGGGAGGTCAGTACCTCAAGTGGGAGGCCAGTACCTCAGGTGGGAGGTCAGTACCTCAAGTGGGAGGCCAGCACCGCAAGTGGGAGGCCAGTACTTCAAGTTAGTCAGTACCTCAGGTGGGAGGTCAGTACTTCAAATGGGAATTTATTTCCTCAAGTGGGAGGCTAGTACCTCAAGTGGGAGGTCAGTTATTTGAAAATGAGGTCGGTACTTCAAGAACAAGTTTGAGGTCAGAACTTCAAGTACAAAGTCATAATAAGTTAGAGGCCAGTACATCATGTTCTAGCTCCGGGTGCCATTGAACAAAGCGATCTTAGCACTAAGATTATCGTAACACCCATACCTTAACATAGACTTAGGACAGTCGTAGAGCTAAGGTTGTTTTGACAACGGCACCGAGTACTTCAAGAACAAGTAGGAGGTCAAGGGTATTAGAAACATTACTTGTTTGTTGCATTACACAACTCTTTTCATACAGCAAATGATAATCCTTGATATTACATTAAGTAATACGTTACCACTGTTATACCGAGGCTGTTGTCTCCCACAACTGCTGCTATAGCGAAATCTACCACAGAGATCTCAATTACCTCATGCAGCACGTGCGTAGCCACCTAGCTGCCATGTGACACCCTTCACTCTTGTCTCTTCGCTTGCTCTAGCAAGACGTACAATAAACTGCTCAAGCGTTCCTGTTTCTCCGACCATACGGTGATATTTATTACTGTTTATTCTCTCTAATAAACTGTGCTTTTACGGGGTGTTTGCTCTAACTACGCTTGGAATTATTTTTCCCGCCAAGAGGAAATATTTTTCCCGCCCTTTTTTTCTACATACTTGCGGGGTGTCTCGTATGCACGTTGCGTCTTACGTTCCCCTGTTCTAGTATATCTTGGGTTTTTTACATCACTTATTCCTCTATATGTTATATGTGTATGTTCTATATTCGCATTGCTCGTTTATTTTCTGGTGAAAATACTCGTTTGTGACTATTTGTGGTGCGTGTGTTGTAACCATGTTTTGGGTTTTTTACATCACTTATTCCTCTATATGTTATATGTGTATGTTCTATATTCGCATTGCTCGTTTATTTTCTGGTGAAAATACTCGTTTGTGACTATTTGTGGTGCGTGTGTTGTAACCATGTTTTGCTCTAGGTTCATAGTACAAACAAAATGTCTGACATGGATGTTTCGCCGTCCTCTACCCCCTCTAACCCCGCAACCAGGAGCTGCGGGGTGTTCCGCAAGCGAGCGCTACCGGCTGTATGTGCTGTAAGTCACGGAGACACTTACTTGGCTGCAGCGGCCAGTCTGGTCGAAGGTTCTCCCACGGACCGTGACCAGCGCATTTACAACTGCCTGCTCAGTTTAAATGCTTCCCTGGAGTACGTTGCCGAGGACTCTTGGCACACACTTGCTCTTGTTGGGTCCCTGCATAGGCGCCTGGGTGCCGCTCCTAACCGGAGCGCGCCCCAGGCTGCTGCCGCCGGTAGGTCTGAGGGGTCGGGTTCTTCTTCCTCTCGGAAGAAGCCCTGCCCTGAGGCCTCCGGTATGGGCAATCAGCTGCCCTTTCACGGGAAGACGGGGAACTGGGGGAGCCCAAGTCGTCTAAGGACGGCAAGGGCCCCTCCAGGTGACTCTCATTGGAGGGGTTCGTATGCCGACAGCGCCAACTTCGGTTGGCCCTTAGGCGAACCTGAGTCACTTGGCCCTGGACAATTGCGCCTGCCGCAGCCTGTCCGGCCCCCTCTCCTTCCCCAGTGGGAGCCAGACTCCAGACTTACTGGGAGAATTTGGAACAAGTGTTCGACGACCCGTGGGTGGTCAACACGATTCGGTACGGCTATCGGCTTGATCTCAAAGCGAATCCGCCGCTCACCGTTGCCCCGTTGGCAGGTTTCGATTCGGAAACCGATCTTCCCATCCTCGCCGATGCCATTGGCAGGTTGGTGGAGAAGGGGCAGTACGGGAGTTAGCTCTACCAGAAATAAAACCGGGGTTTTGCTCCAGGATATTTCTTGTTCCCAAGTAGGACAGTGCCGAACTCAAAATGATTCATACGTCCGCTCCCTGGCTGTTCACCCGGTTCACCACCCCCATAGTGGGGTTCCTCCACAGGAGGGGTGTCAGGTACTTCATGTACCTGGACGACTTGCTAGTTGCAAATTGAATGACGGACGTGCTGTCTCGTCAGCTTGATTTTGCACTTTGGCTCTTGGAGCAATTGGGGTGGATTGTCAATCTCCCCAAGAGCGAGTTAACCCCCTCACAGAACTTGAAGTTCTTCGGAGGTCGGTTCGACACGGTGACCCATCGCCTCTTTGTCCCCCCAGACCGGTGGCAAAAGATTCAGGCGATGATTGCCAAAGTCTTAGCGGTGCCACAGACTGTTCACTTTTGGGAACAGCTGTAAGGGCTACTTGTGTCCGCCCTGGACTGCACCGATCGGGGTCGTCTCCAACTCCGCCCGCTGCAACGGTTTCCAATCCAGTTGTTAGCACAGGAGGAGAACAGTGCGACCGTCGCCCTCGTAGATCGGTCCCTTACAATGACTTATCAGGAGTCTCTATGCGGCCCTACCGGGCCACGTTGAACCTGTATACAGACGCCTCTCTAGTGGGCTGGGGCGCCCATCTAGAGGGGGAGGTGAGCTCGGGGCTGTGGTGCGTAGAAGAACTAGGTCTTCACATCAATTGTCTCGAGTTCAAGGCAGTGATAAACGCAGTCAATCACTGGAAGCATCGTCTCGTCGACGCCCGGCTCATGCTGGCGACCGACAACACGACGGTAGTGTCCTATGTGAACAAACTGGAGGGAACCCACAGTCACTCGCTACTCGATCTCACGTTCGAGATTTACGCTCTGGTGGACAGTGTCCCGTGCCAGGTACGCGCCTGTCACATCCCAGGTGTGCGGAATGTACTGGCCGAAGCTCTATCGAGGCCTCGGGATCCGAGCCCCACAGAGTGGATGCTCAACCCAGTAGTGTTTCAGTGGCTGTGCGAACGTTTGGGTCGTCTGATGGTCGACCTGTTCGCAACCGGGTTCAACAATCAACTACCGTTGTTTGTATCACCAGTCCCGGACCCGAGGGCCATCGATTACGATGCCCTCGCGTTAGTCTGGACGGGCATGGACGCTTATGCTTACCCACCGACGGCGTTGATACCACTCATTCTAAGCCGGCTCCGCGGAGTTCGCTGTCGAATATTATTGATCGCGCCCATGTGGCAGAACGGATCGTGGTATCCTGACTTGCTGACCCAGGTCATGCAGTCGCCACTCCCACTGCCTGTGAGACCGGATCTCCTGATCCACCCACACACCGTCAGCTTCATCCAAACGCAGGGCAGTTCAATCTGCACGCGTGGATGTTGTCACCGAGCGTCTGAGGAGTAAAGGTTTTTCTCGTCGGGTGTCTCGAGCATACGTTAGTATGCATGTGATTCTACCCAGAAGGTGTATAATGCACGTTGGGTTATTTTCACGAAGTGGTGTTGCAAACATCACATTCATTCGCCAGATAAGGTATCTGTGCAGGATATTGCTCGTTTCATGTCTTACTTACGAAAGACCCGGAAACTCTCTGGGGGTTCCATTGCCAACTATGTATCTTCCGTTGCTACGGTAGGGGACGTTGCTATGGGTACCAGTCTCTCATAAGAGCCGGTGATTCAGGGTATTATCAAGGGTTTCAAACAGCAAGATCTTCAGAAAGGCCGCCTTCGGGCACCGGCCTGGGATCTTTCCTTAGTGTTGAAATCACTTACGGAAGCTCCGTATGAACCCTTGAGTAGTGCTTCATTCCGGCATGTGACTTGGTAAACAGCATTTCTCCTCTCCTTTGACATGGGCCAAACGGAGAGAGAATTCACTGTAAGATCACTCAAGGAAATCTTACATCCTGCTGATACTGAGGACAGATCGCTGTGTCCGGTTAGGGCCCTTAAGTATTATCTTAAGGCTTCGAATGAACGCAGACAAGGGCGTGACCATCTGTTCATATCGTGTAACCCTAATCGCACTGTTGACATAACTCGCAACTCGATTGCGTTATGGCTTCGTTCTGTCGTCAATCTGGCGTACCGATCTCGGGGGTTACTGGTAGCGGGGTCAAACCCGCACGAGATCAGGGCGCTAGCGGCAACATTTGCCCTACACTCGAATATCTCTGTTCGCAGAATATTACGAGGTTGTTACTGGCGTTCTGACTTGGTTTCTGCCAATCATTACCTCAAACAGGTCGCTGATGACGACGTTGGGAGTGTGCACCATCTTGGGCCGCTGATCGCGGGGCCTAAGGGGTGTGCCCAGCGCAATTCCGAACTCCTCAGGCGTCAGACCTTGCATGGTGGTCAATCTGGGTCGACTCCAATGTTCCCACTGCCGTGGGTACAGGAGTTGGGGTCCCGCAAACCAGCGCACTCACACCACAGGTGAGGGCGGATTTTTGTGTGCTTTGTCCTTATTTGTATTTTCACAATTATGTATTTAATTGTCTGTCGTGTATCCCAACCTTGTGATGCATGCTTAGAAATACTGGAATTAGGTCACGCGCCTAATGCATACTTTCAGTAGGCTTGCTCTGGGATATACGGTCCGAATGAAATTAATTTCCCTCTTTTCGACTGTTTAACCTGATCTAGTATTTAGCTCACGCGGATACAGTGTTCTCATCCGCTGCGGCGATGAAATACCTATCCAGTGGGGCCGTTTGGAGTCACCAATCGTTTTGGCAATGACGATTGAGCCTTACGGTATGCGCTTGACAGTGCTTTGGTATTCCTATAGGGTAACGCCTAGCTAGGTGCATGCGCATCGAGTGCTTCCGCCTTGGTGTTTACTTCCGCTGGTCGGAAGGAACGCTAGCAGTCAGGATTCGGGTTGTAGGTGCTCCCCACCGCTTACTGTGGTAACGGTGGTATAACAGTGGTAACGTATTACTTAATGTAATTTGTAGAATTTTCCTATTCGGAATATTCTATAAGTAATACGTTACCACTGGGCTGCTGCCCGCCCGTCCGTCCCCCGAGCACTTGCTCTCGCAAGAGACAAGAGTGAAGGGTGTCACATGGCAGCTAGGTGGCTACGCACGTGCTGCATGAGGTAATTGAGATCTCTGTGGTAGATTTCGCTATAGCAGCAGTTGTGGGAGACAACAGCCTCGGTATAACAGTGGTAACGTATTACTTATAGAATATTCCGAATAGGAAAATTCTACAAGTTTCAGGAAAAGACTGATATTGATAGACTGCAGTGGTGTCAACTGTGTGCCGCAGACATGATGTCTGGGAGTATGTAAATACATGCTTCATCAATGTGCTGCTGTAAAGCTTTCAGTACTATGTTGTCTCCCTGTGTACCAGCAGTATGATCTTTTCTTTCAGTACTATGATCTAGCAGCTGATGTCTTGGCTGAGAACGCCCATCTCACGTACAAGTACCTCACTCCGGTAAGTCCTTCTTCCTTATACGAGCCGGGAACGTCTGTCTCATGTACATGTCTCATAGTGGCTAAGAGCACCCATATCACAAATATGTCTTGTAATGGCCAAGAATGTCCATCTCGCATACAATACCTCACCCGTAAACCAATCATATTGTGTAATGCACATGACATTTGTACGTATGTGCTTCTATGGTTTCACAGAAGCATAGTCCCATGTGTATTGTATGTGATGTGTAGTGCTGTCTGCTCCTTGTGTATCGTGTAGTGTAGACGAGTCATACGTAGTCTGTAATGAACCATGTTATTATTTAGCTTAAAGATTGTGGGTGCAATGTTAAGATTGAACTCCCTGACTTATTATTTGTCTGCTAGTACCTGTATGACTTCCTGGAGGCGGTCATCACACGGCAGACGTCTCCGGAGGAGGCGTATCGCAAGCTGGACGAGATGGCCTCCAAACAAACGGAAACACTTCGCAAACTAACTAAACAGGTAACAACAGGAATAAAGCCCGAAATCAGGAATCAGTTTCCTTTCTGTTAGAATAACACATACTTATCATGAACGTCAGAGGCTCAGTAGCGTGACATGTGTCGAAGGTCCTAGAGAATGAATGGTAAAGTTAGAGGCACAGTAACTTGACATGTGTCGAAGGTCCCGGAGAATGAATGGTAAAGTTAGAGGCACAGTAACTTGACATGTGTCGAAGGTCCCGGAGAATGAATGGCAAAGTTAGAGGCACAGTAACTTGACATATGTCGAAGGTCCCGGAGAATGAATGGTAAAGTTAGAGGCACAGTAACTTGACATGTGTCGAAGGTCCTAGAGAATGAGCGGCAAAGTTAGAGGCACAGTAACTTGACATGTGTCGAAGGTCCTAGAGAATGAATGCATGAGAACTGCCTTTGTGGCTGTATATATGTTTTCTCCTATGAAACTGCCAGACTGAGGAAGCTAAACCTTGGCATGCATGTTTCTCCTAATGATGACTAATTTTGTTCAAATTCTTTTTTAGGATTTTATTGTTTTTTTTAAAACAAATGGAAAAGTTATAAGAAATCTTTGTTATGTGTATGATGGCACTGAGTTGAATGTTGTGTTATGTAGGTGCAGGAAGCAAGACAGAATCACGACGACGATGCAGTCAAGCGAGCTGTTAATGAGTACGACGAGGCCCTGGAGAGGTGAGATAACTAAGTTTGTAGCTGATCTAATGGTTATCCTGATGGTGTGTGTGTGTTATGCTGATGGTGTGTGTGTGTGTTATCCTGATGGTGTGTGTATGTTATCTTGATGGCATGTGTTGTTATCCTGATGGTGTGTGTGTTATCCCGATGGTGTGTGTGTGTTATCCCGATGGGGTGTTTGTTATCTTGATCGTGTGTGTGTCATCCTGATGGTGTGTGTTATCCTGATGGTGTGTGTTATCCTGATGATGTGTGTGTGTTATCCTGATGATGTGTGTTATCCTGATGATGTGTGTTATCCTGATGATGTGTGTTATCCTGATGTGTGTGTGTTATCCTGATGATGTGTGTTATCGTGATGATGTGTGTTATCCTGATGATGTGTGTGTGTTATCCTGATGGTGTGTGTTATCCTGATGGTGTGTGTTATCCTGATGATGTGTGTTATCCTGATGATGTGTGTTATCCTAATGGTGTGTGTTATCCTGATGGTTTGTGTTATCCTGATGATGTGTGTTATCCTAATGGTGTGTGTTATCCTGATGGTTTGTGTTATCCTGATGGTGTGTGTTATCGTGATGATGTGTGTCTGTCATCCTGATGATGTGTGTGTGTTATCGTGATGGTGTGTGTTATCCTGATGATGTGTGTGTGTTATCCTGATGATGTGTGTTATCCTGATGATGTGTGTGTGTTATCCTGATGGTGTGTGTTATCCTGATGGTTTGTGTTATCCTGATGATGTGTGTTATCCTAATGGTGTGTGTTATCCTGATGGTTTGTGTTATCCTGATGGTGTGTGTTATCGTGATGATGTGTGTCTGTCATCCTGATGATGTGTGTGTGTTATCGTGATGGTGTGTGTTATCCTGATGATGTGTGTGTGTTATCGTGATGGTGTGTGTTATCCTGATGATGTGTGTGTGTTATCCTGATGGTGTGTGTTATCCTGATGATGTGTGTCTGTCATCCTGATGATGTGTGTTATCCTGATGATGTGTGTGTGTTATCCTGATGATGTGTGTTATCCTGATGGTGTGTGTTATCGTGATGGTGTGTGTTATCCTGATGATGTGTGTGTGTTATCCTGATGGTGTGTGTTATCCTGATGGTGTGTGTTATCCTGATGATGTGTGTTATCCTAATGGTGTGTGTTATCCTGATGGTTTGTGTTATCCTGATGATGTGTGTTATCCTGATGATGTGTGTTATCCTGATGATGTGTGTTATCCTGATGATGTGTGTTATCCTGATGATGTGTGTTATCCTGATGATGTGTGTTATCCTGATGGTGTGTGTTATCGTGATGATGTGTGTTATCCTGATGATGTGTGTGTGTTATCCTGATGGTGTGTGTTATCCTGATGGTGTGTGTTATCCTGATGATGTGTGTTATCCTAATGGTGTGTGTTATCCTGATGGTTTGTGTTATCCTGATGATGTGTGTTATCCTGATGATGTGTGTTATCCTGATGATGTGTGTTATCCTGATGATGGTGTGTGTGTTATCCTGATGGGGTGTTTGTTATCTTGATCGTGTGTGTGTCATCCTGATGGTGTGTGTCATCATGATGATGTGTGTTATCCTGATGGTGTGTGTTATCCTGATGATGTGTGTGTGTTATCCTGATGATGTGTGTTATCCTGATGATGTGTGTGTGTTATCCTGATGATGTGTGTTATCCTGATGATGTGTGTGTGTTATCCTGATGGTGTGTGTTATCCTGATGGTGTGTGTGTGTTATCCTGATGATGTGTGTTATCCTGATGATGTGTGTGTGTTATCCTGATGATGTGTGTGTGTTATCCTGATGATGTGTGTTATCCTGATGATGTGTGTGTGTTATCCTGATGATGTGTGTGTGTTATCCTGATGATGTGTGTGTGTTATCCTGATGGTGTGTGTGTGTTATCCTGATGATGTGTGTTATCCTGATGATGTGTGTTATCCTGATGATGTGTGTGTGTTATCCTGATGGTGTGTGTGTGTTATCCTGATGGTGTGTGTTATCCTGATGATGTGTGTTATCCTGATGATGTGTGTTATCCTGATGATGTGTGTTATCCTAATGGTTTGTGTTATCCTGATGATGTGTGTGTGTTATCCTGATGATGTGTGTGTGTTATCCTGACAGTGTGTTATCCTTATGATGTGTGTGTGTTATCCTGATGATACGTGTGTGTTATCCTGATGGTGTGTGTTATCCTGATGATGTGTGTGTGTTATCCTGATGGTGTGTGTTATCCTGATGATGTGTGTGTGTTATCCTGACAGTGTGTTATCCTTATGATGTGTGTGTGTTATCCTGATGATGTGTGTGTGTTATCCTGATGGTGTGTGTTATCCTGACAGTGTGTTATCCTGATGATGTGTGTGTGTTATCCTGACAGTGTGTTATCCTTATGATGTGTGTGTGTTATCCTGATGATACGTGTGTGTTATCCTGATGGTGTGTGTTATCCTGATGATGTGTGTGTGTTATCCTGACAGTGTGTTATCCTTATGATGTGTGTGTGTTATCCTGATGATACGTGTGTGTTATCCTGATGGTGTGTGTTATCCTGATGGTGTGTGTTATCCTGATGATGTGTGTGTGTTATCCTGACAGTGTGTTATCCTTATGATGTGTGTGTGTTATCCTGATGATGTGTGTGTGTTATCCTGATGGTGTGTGTTATCCTGATGATGTGTGTGTGTTATCCTGACAGTGTGTTATCCTTATGATGTGTGTGTGTTATCCTGATGATACGTGTGTGTTATCCTGATGATGTGTGTTATCCTGATGATGTGTGTGTGTTATCCTGATGATGTGTGTTATCCTGATGATGTGTGTGTGTTATCCTGATGATGTGTGTTATCCTGATGATGTGTGTGTGTTATCCTGATGGTGTGTGTTATCCTGATGGTGTGTGTGTGTTATCCTGATGATGTGTGTTATCCTGATGATGTGTGTGTGTTATCCTGATGATGTGTGTGTGTTATCCTGATGATGTGTGTTATCCTGATGATGTGTGTGTGTTATCCTGATGATGTGTGTGTGTTATCCTGATGATGTGTGTGTGTTATCCTGATGGTGTGTGTGTGTTATCCTGATGATGTGTGTTATCCTGATGATGTGTGTTATCCTGATGATGTGTGTGTGTTATCCTGATGGTGTGTGTGTGTTATCCTGATGGTGTGTGTTATCCTGATGATGTGTGTTATCCTGATGATGTGTGTTATCCTGATGATGTGTGTTATCCTAATGGTTTGTGTTATCCTGATGATGTGTGTGTGTTATCCTGATGATGTGTGTGTGTTATCCTGACAGTGTGTTATCCTTATGATGTGTGTGTGTTATCCTGATGATACGTGTGTGTTATCCTGATGGTGTGTGTTATCCTGATGATGTGTGTGTGTTATCCTGATGGTGTGTGTTATCCTGATGATGTGTGTGTGTTATCCTGACAGTGTGTTATCCTTATGATGTGTGTGTGTTATCCTGATGATGTGTGTGTGTTATCCTGATGGTGTGTGTTATCCTGACAGTGTGTTATCCTGATGATGTGTGTGTGTTATCCTGACAGTGTGTTATCCTTATGATGTGTGTGTGTTATCCTGATGATACGTGTGTGTTATCCTGATGGTGTGTGTTATCCTGATGATGTGTGTGTGTTATCCTGACAGTGTGTTATCCTTATGATGTGTGTGTGTTATCCTGATGATACGTGTGTGTTATCCTGATGGTGTGTGTTATCCTGATGGTGTGTGTTATCCTGATGATGTGTGTGTGTTATCCTGACAGTGTGTTATCCTGATGATGTGTGTGTGTTATCCTGATGATGTGTGTGTGTTATCCTGATGGTGTGTGTTATCCTGATGATGTGTGTGTGTTATCCTGACAGTGTGTTATCCTTATGATGTGTGTGTGTTATCCTGATGATACGTGTGTGTTATCCTGATGATGTGTGTTATCCTGATGATGTGTGTGTGTTATCCTGATGGTGTGTGTTATCCTGATGATGTGTGTCTGTCATCCTGATGATGTGTGTTATCCTGATGATGTGTGTGTGTCATCCTGATGGTGTGTGTTATCCTGATGATGTGTGTGTGTTATCCTGACAGTGTGTTATCCTTATGATGTGTGTGTGTTATCCTGATGATGTGTGTGTGTTATCCTGATGATGTGTGTTATCCTGATGATGTGTGTGTGTTATCCTGATGGTGTGTGTTATCCTGATGATGTGTGTGTGTTATCCTGATGATGTGTGTGTGTTATCCTGATGGTGTGTGTGTGTTATCCTGATGATGTGTGTTATCCTGATGGTGTGTGTTATCCTGATGATGTGTGTGTGTTATCCTGATGATACGTGTGTGTTATCCTGATGATGTGTGTTATCCTGATGATGTGTGTGTGTTATCCTGATGATGTGTGTGTGTTATCCTGATGATGTGTGTGTGTTATCCTGATGGTGTGTGTTATCCTGATGATGTGTGTCTGTCATCCTGATGATGTGTGTTATCCTGATGATGTGTGTGTGTCATCCTGATGATCTGTGTTATCCTGATGATGTGTGTTATCCTGATGGTGTGTGTTATCCTGATGATGTGTGTGTGTTATCCTGATGATGTGTGTGTGTTATCCTGATGATGTGTGTTATCCTGATGGTGTGTGTTATCCTGATGATGTGTGTGTGTTATCCTGATGATACGTGTTTGTTATCCTGATGATGTGTGTTATCCTGATGGTGTGTGTGTGTGTTATCGTGATGGTGTGTGTTATCCTGATGATACGTGTGTGTTATCCTGATGATGTGTGTCTGTCATCCTGATGATGTGTGTTATCCTGATGATGTGTGTGTGTCATCCTGATGATGTGTGTTATCCTGATGATGTGTGTTATCCTGATGATGTGTGTGTGTTATCCTGATGATGTGTGTGTGTTATCCTGATGATGTGTGTGTGTTATCCTGATGATGTGTGTGTGTTATCCTGATGATGTGTGTGTGTTATCCTGATGGTGTGTGTGTGTTATCCTGATGATGTGTGTTATCCTGATGATGTGTGTTATCCTGATGGTGTGTGTTATCCTGATGATGTGTGTGTGTTATCCTGATGGTGTGTGTGTGTCATCCTGATGATGTGTGTTATCCTGATGGTGTGTGTGTGTTATCCTGATGGTGTGTGTGTGTCATCCTGATGGTGTGTGTTATCCTGATGATGAGTGTGTGTTATCCTGATGGTGTGTGTGTGTTATCCTGATGATGTGTGTTATCCTGATGATGTGTGTGTGTCATCCTGATGATGTGTGTTATCCTGATGATGTGTGTTATCCTGATGATGTGTGTGTGTTATCCTGATGATGTGTGTGTGTTATCCTGATGATGTGTGTTATCCTGATGGTGTGTGTTATCCTGATGATGTGTGTTATCCTGATGGTGTGTGTGTGTTATCCTGATGGTGTGTGTGTGTCATCCTGATGGTGTGTGTTATCCTGGTGATGTGTGTGTGTTATCCTGATGGTGTGTGTGTGTTATCCTGATGATGTGTGTTATCCTGATGATGTGTGTGTGTCATCCTGATGATGTGTGTTATCCTGATGATGTGTGTTATCCTGATGATGTGTGTTATCCTGATGATGTGTGTGTGTCATCCTGATGATGTGTGTTATCCTGATGATGTGTGTTATCCTGATGGTGTGTGTTATCCTGATGATGTGTGTGTGTTATCCTGACAGTGTGTTATCCTGATGATGTGTGTGTGTTATCCTGATGATGTGTGTGTGTTATCCTGATGATGTGTGTTATCCTGATGATGTGTGTGTGTTATCCTGATGGTGTGTGTTATCCTGATGATGTGTGTGTGTTATCCTGATGGTGTGTGTGTGTTATCCTGATGATGTGTGTTATTGTGATGGTGTGTGTTATCCTGATGGTGTGTGTGTGTTATCCTGATGGTGTGTGTTATCCTGATGGTTTGTGTTATCGTGATGGTGTGTGTTATCCTGATGTGTATGTGTTATCCTGATGGTTTGTGTTATCGTGATGGTGTGTGTTATCCTGATGGTTTGTGTTATCGTGATGGTGTGTGTTATCCTGATGTGTGTGTGTTATCGTGATGGTGTGTGTTATCGTGATGGTGTGTGTTATCCTGATGGTGTGTGTTATCCTGATGATGTGTGTGTGTTATCCTGATGGTGTGTGTTATCCTGATGATGTGTGTGTGTTATCCTGATGTGTGTGTGTTATCCTGATGGTGTGTGTTATCCTGATGGTGTGTGTTATCCTGATGATGTGTGTGTGTTATCCTAATGGTTTGTGTTATCCTGATGATGTGTGTTATCCTGATGATGTGTGTTATCCTGATGACGTGTGTGTGTTATCCTGATGGTGTGTGTTATCCTGATGGTGTGTGTGTGTTATCCTGATGATGTGTGTTATCCTGATGGTGTGTGTTATCCTGATGATGTGTGTTATCCTGATGATGTGTGTGTGTTATCCTGATGATGTGTGTGTGTTATCCTGATGGTGTGTGTTATCCTGATGATGTGTGTGTGTTATCCTGATGATGTGTGTGTGTCATCCTGATGATGTGTGTTATCCTGATGATGTGTGTGTGTTATCCTGATGGTGTGTGTTATCCTGATGATGTGTGTGTGTTATCCTGATGGTGTGTGTGTGTTATCCTGATGGTGTGTGTTATCCTGATGGTTTGTGTTATCCTGATGGTGTGTGTTATCCTGATGATGTGTGTGTGTTATCCTAATGGTTTGTGTTATCCTGATGATGTGTGTTATCCTGATGATGTGTGTTATCCTTATGATGTGTGTGTGTTATCCTGATGGTGTGTGTTATCCTGATGGTGTGTGTTATCCTGATGGTGTGTGTTATCCTGATGATGTGTGTTATCCTGATGGTGTGTGTTATCCTGATGGTGTGTGTTATCCTGATGGTGTGTGTTATCCTGATGGTGTGTGTTATCCTGATGATGTGTGTGTGTTATCCTGATGGTGTGTGTGTTATCCCGATGGTGTGTGTTATCCTGATGATGTGTGTGTGTTATCCTGATGGTGTGTGTGTGTTATCCTGATGGTGTGTGTTATCCTGATGGTGTGTGTTATCCTGATGATGTGTGTGTGTTATCCTGATGGTGTGTGTGTTATCCCGATGGTGTGTGTTATCCTGATGATGTGTGTGTGTTATCCTGATGATGTGTGTTATCCTGATGATGTGTGTGTGTTATCCTGATGATGTGTGTTATCCCGATGATGTGTGTTATCCTGATGATGTGTGTTATCCTGATGATGTGTGTGTGTTATCCTGATGGTGTGTGTGTTATCCCGATGGTGTGTGTTATCCTGATGATGTGTCTGTGTTATCCTGATGGTGTGTGTTATCCTGATGGTGTGTTTGTGTTATCCTGATGATGTGTGTGTGTTATCCTGATGATGTGTGTTATCCTGATGATGTGTGTGTGTTATCCTGATGATGTGTGTGTGTTATCCTGATGGTGTGTGTGTGTTATCCTGATGATGTGTGTTATCCTGATGATGTGTGTGTGTTATCCTGATGGTGTGTGTGTGTTATCCTGATGGTGTGTGTGTGTTATCCTGATGGTGTGTGTTATCCTGATGATGTGTGTGTGTTATCCTGATGATGTGTGTGTGTTATCCTGATGGTGTGTGTGTGTTATCCTGATGATGTGTGTTATCCTGATGGTGTGTGTTATCCTGATGGTGTGTGTTATCCTGATGATGTGTGTGTGTTATCCTGATGATGTGTGTGTGTTATCCTGATGGTGTGTGTGTGTTATGCTGATGATGTGTGTGTGTTATCCTGATGATGTGTGTGTGTTATCCTGATGATGTGTGTGTGTTATCCTGATGGTGTGTTTTATCCTGATGGTGTGTGTTATCCTGATGGTGTGTGTGTTATCCTGATGATGTGTGTGTGTTATCCTGATGATGTGTGTGTGTTATCCTGATGATGTGTGTGTGTTATCCTGATGGTGTGTGTGTTATCCCGATGGTGTGTGTTATCCTGATGATGTGTGTGTGTTATCCTGATGGTGTGTGTTATCCTGATGGTGTGTGTTATCCTGATGATGTGTGTTATCCTGATGGTGTGTGTTATCCTGATGATGTGTGTTATCCTGATGGTGTGTGTGTGTTATCCTGATGGTGTGTGTGTGTTATCCTGATGATGTGTGTTATCCTGATGTGTGTGTGTTATCCTGATGGTGTGTGTGTGTTATCCTGATGGTGTGTGTTATCCTGATGATGTGTGTGTGTTATCCTGATGATGTGTGTGTGTTATCCTGATGGTGTGTGTGTGTTATCCTGATGATGTGTGTTATCCTGATGGTGTGTGTTATCCTGATGGTGTGTGTTATCCTGATGATGTGTGTGTGTTATCCTGATGATGTGTGTGTGTTATCCTGATGGTGTGTGTGTGATATGCTGATGATGTGTGTGTGTTATCCTGATGATGTGTGTGTGTTATCCTGATGATGTGTGTGTGTTATCCTGATGGTGTGTGTTATCCTGATGGTGTGTGTTATCCTGATGGTGTGTGTGTTATCCTGATGATGTGTGTGTGTTATCCTGATGATGTGTGTGTGTGTTATCCTGATGATGTGTGTGTGTTATCCTGATGGTGTGTGTGTTATCCCGATGGTGTGTGTTATCCTGATGATGTGTGTGTGTTATCCTGATGGTGTGTGTGTGTTATCCTGATGATGTGTGTTATCCTGATGGTGTGTGTTATCCTGATGGTGTGTGTTATCCTGATGATGTGTGTGTGTTATCCTGATGATGTGTGTGTGTTATCCTGATGGTGTGTGTGTGTTATGCTGATGATGTGTGTGTGTTATCCTGATGATGTGTGTGTGTTATCCTGATGATGTGTGTGTGTTATCCTGATGGTGTGTGTTATCCTGATGGTGTGTGTTATCCTGATGGTGTGTGTGTTATCCTGATGATTTGTGTGTGTTATCCTGATGATGTGTGTGTGTGTGTGTGTTATCCTGATGATGTGTGTGTGTTATCCTGATGGTGTGTGTGTTATCCCGATGGTGTGTGTTATCCTGATGATGTGTGTGTGTTATCCTGATGGTGTGTGTGTTATCCCGATGGTGTGTGTTATCCTGATGATGTGTGTGTGTCATCCTGATGATGTGTGTTATCCTGATGGTGTGTGTTATCCTGATGGTGTGTGTTATCCTGATGATGTGTGTTATCCTGATGGTGTGTGTTATCCTGATGATGTGTGTTATCCTGATGGTGTGTGTTATCCTGATGATGTGTGTTATCCTGATGGTGTGTGTTATCGTGATGGTGTGTGTTATCCTAATGGTTTGTGTTATCCTGATGATGTGTGTGTGTTATCCTGATGATGTGTGTTATCCTGATGGTGTGTGTTATCCCGATGGTGTGTGTTATCCTGATGATGTATGTGTTATCCTGATGGTTTGTGTTATCCCGATGATGTGTGTGTTATCCTGATGATGTGTGTGTTACCCTGATGATGTGTGTATGTTACCCCGATGGTGTGTGTGTGTTACCCCGATGGTGTGTGTGTTATCCCGATGGTGTGTGTGTTACCCTGATGATGTGTGTGTTATCCTGATGATGTGTGTGTTATCCTGATGATGTGTGTATGTTACCCCGATGGTGTGTGTGTGTTATCCCGATGGTGTGTGTGTTACCCTGATGGTGTGTGTGTTATCCAGATGGTGTGTGTGTGTATTGTCCCTATGGTATGTGTGTTGTCCTGATGGTGTGTGTTATCCTGATGGTATGTGTGCTTGTTATCCCGATGGTGTGTGTGTTATCCCGATGGTGTGTGTGTTATCCTGATGGTGTGTGTGTTATCCCGATGGTGTGTGTGTTACCCCGATGGTGTGTGTGTGTGTTATCCCGATGGTGTGTGTGTTATGCCGATCGTGTGTATGTTATCCAGATGGTGTGTGTGTGTGTGTGTTATGGCGATGGTGTGTATGTGTGTGTTACCCCGATGGTGTGTGTGTTATGGCGATGGTGTGTGTGTGTGTGTTACCCCGATGGTGTGTGTGTGTGTGTGTGTGTTTTATCCCGATGGTGTGTGTATATGTGTGTGTGTGTTACCCCGATGGTGTGTGTGTTATGCTGATGATGTGTATGTTATCCCGATGGTGTGTGTGTTATCCTGATGGTGTGTGTGTTATCCGGATGGTGTGTGTGTTACCCCGATGGTGTGTGTGTGTTACCCCGATGGTGTGTGTTATGCAGATGGTGTGTGTATGTGTGTGTGTTACCCCGATGGTGTGTGTGTGTGTGTGTTATGCCGATTGTGTGTGTTATGCCGATGGTGTGTGTGTGTGTGTTATCCCGATGGTGTGTGTGTGTGTTATCCTGATGGTGTGTGTGTGTTACCCCGATGGTGTGTGTGTGATGGTGTGTGTGTGTGTTTGAGATGGGGTGTGTGTGTGATGGTGTGTGTGTGATGGTGTGTGTGTGATGGTGTGTGTGTGATGGTGTGTGTGATGGTGTGTGTGTGTGTGTGTGTGTGTGTGTGTGTGTGTGTGTGTGTGTGTGTGTGTGTGTGTGTGTGTGTGTGTGTGTGTGTGTGTGTGTGTGTGTGAGAGATCCCGATGGTGTTTGTGTGTGTGTTACCCCGATGGTGTGTGTGTGTGTTATCCCGATGGTGTGTGTGTGTGTTATCCCGATGGTGTGTGTGTGTGTGTTATCCCGATGGTGTGTGTGTATATCACCCCGATGGTGTGTGTGTGTGTTATCCCGATGGTGTGTGTGTATGTTATGCCGATGGTGCGTGTGTATATCACCCCGATGGTGTGTGTGTGTGTTATCCCCATGGTGTGTGTGCGTGTGTTATCCCGATGGTGTGTGTGTATATCACCCCGATGGTGTGTGTGTGTGTTATCCCGATGGTGTGTGTGTGTGTTATGCCGATGGTGCGTGTGTATATCACCCCGATGGTGTGTGTGTGTGTTATCCCGATGGTGTGTGTGTTACCCTGATGGTGTGTGTGTTACCCGATGGTGTGTGTGTTATCCCGATGGTGGTGTTGCAGGTACATTCCCATCCTGATGCAGCAGGCCAAGATCTACTGGGACATGGAGAACTACCAGCAGGTGGAGAAGATATTCCGCAAGTCAGTGGAGTTCTGTAATGAACACGATGCCTGGAAGCTCAATGTGGCGCATGTGCTCTTCATGCAGGAGAACAAATACAAGGAGGCTACAGGCTTCTATGAGCCCATTGTCAAGAAGAACTACGACAATGTGAGTGAATCCTCCTCCAACATGTCCAAATACATCACTGAGTCACTGACAACTGTCGCTGTTATCTTTCTTTCTTAACAGTTCACTTCATCAAACATTTCTACCCTTTATGTGTAAGTTATTGATGAGTTGCGAGTTCCTCCTTGACCTTTGTTCACTGACATCTGTTCACTGTTCATGGATATCTAGCTGAATTTGTGTTCCTCCCTGTTGCAGCTGCTGAGTGTGAGCGCCATTGTCCTCGCCAACCTGTGCGTGTCCTACATCATGACCAGCCAGAACGAGGAGGTAAGACAACGTACCTGTGCGTGTCCTACATCATGACTAGCCAGAACGAGGAGGTAAGACAGTGTACCTGTGCGTGTCCTACATCATGACCAGCCAGAACGAGGAGGTAAGACAGTGTACCTGTGCGTGTCCTACATCATGACTAGCCAGAACGAGGAGGTAAGACAACGTACCTGTGCGTGTCCTACATCATGACTAGCCAGAACGAGGAGATAAGACAACGTACCTGTGTGTGTCCTACATCATGACTAGCCAGAATGAGGAGGTAAGACAGTGTACCTGTGCGTGTCCTACATCATGACTAGCCAGAACGAGGAGGTAAGACAGTGTACCTGTGTGTGTCCTACATCATGACCAGCCAGAACGAGGAGATAAGACAACGTACCTGTGTGTGTCCTACATCATGACTAGCCAGAACGAGGAGGTAAGACAGTGTACCTGTGCGTGTCCTACATCATGACTAGCCAGAACGAGGAGGTAAGACAACGTACCCGAGCGTGTCCTACATCATGACTAGCCAGAACGAGGAGGTAAGACAACGTACCCGAGCGTGTCCTACATCATGACTAGCCAGAACGAGGAGATAAGACAACGTACCTGTGTGTGTCCTACATCATGACTAGCCAGAACGAGGAGGTAAGACAACGTACCTGTGCGTGTCCTACATCATGACTAGCCAGAACAAGGAGGTAAGACCGCGTACCTGTGCGTGTCCTACATCATGACCAGCCAGAACGAGGAGGTAAGACAGTGTACCTGTGTGTGTCCTACATCACATCTAGCCAGAACGAGGAGGTAAGACAACGTACCTGTGTGTGTCCTACATCATGACTAGCCAGAACAAGGAGATAAGACAACGTACCTGTGTGTGTCCTACATCATGACTAGCCAGAACGAGGAGGTAAGACAGTGTACCTGTGTGTGTCCTACATCATGACTAGCCAGAACAAGGAGATAAGACAGCGTACCTGTGCGTGTCCTACATCACACCTAGCCAGAACGAGGAGGTAAGACAGCGTACCTGTGCGTGTCCTACATCATGACTAGCCAGAACGAGGAGGTAAGACAGTGTACCTGTGTGTGTCCTACATCATGACTAGCCAGAACGAGGAGATAAGACAGCGTACCTGTGTGTGTCCTACATCATGACTAGCCAGAACGAGGAGGTAAGACAGTGTACCTGTGCGTGTCCTACATCATGACTAGCCAGAACGAGGAGGTAAGACAGCGTACCTGTGTGTGTCCTACATCATGACTAGCCAGAACGAGGAGGTAAGACAGCGTACCTGTGTGTGTCCTACATCACACCTAGCCAGAACAAGGAGATAAGACAACGTACCTGTGTGTGTCCTACATCATGACTAGCCAGAACGAGGAGGTAAGACAACGTACCCGAGCGTGTCCTACATCATGACTAGCCAGAACGAGGAGGTAAGACAACGTACCCGAGCGTGTCCTACATCATGACTAGCTAGAACGAGGAGATAAGACAACGTACCTGTGTGTGTCCTACATCATGACTAGCCAGAACGAGGAGGTAAGACAACGTACCTGTGCGTGTCCTACATCATGACTAGCCAGAACAAGGAGGTAAGACCGCGTACCTGTGCGTGTCCTACATCATGACCAGCCAGAACGAGGAGGTAAGACAGCGTACCTGTGTGTGTCCTACATCATGACTAGCCAGAACGAGGAGGTAAGACAACGTACCTGTGCGTGTCCTACATCATGACTAGCCAGAACGAGGAGGTAAGACAGCGTACCTGTGTGTGTCCTACATCACACCTAGCCAGAACGAGGAGGTAAGACAGTGTACCTGTGTGTGTCCTACATCACACCTAGCCAGAACGAGGAGGTAAGACAGCGTACCTGTGTGTGTCCTACATCACACCTAGCCAGAACGAGGAGGTAAGACAGCGTACCTGTGTGTGTCCTACATCATGACTAGCCAGAACGAGGAGGTAAGACAGCGTACCTGTGTGTGTCCTACATCACACCTAGCCAGAACAAGGAGATAAGACAACGTACCTGTGTGTGTCCTACATCATGACTAGCCAGAACGAGGAGGTAAGACAACGTACCCGAGCGTGTCCTACATCATGACTAGCCAGAACGAGGAGGTAAGACAACGTACCCGAGCGTGTCCTACATCATGACTAGCTAGAACGAGGAGATAAGACAACGTACCTGTGTGTGTCCTACATCATGACTAGCCAGAACGAGGAGGTAAGACAACGTACCTGTGCGTGTCCTACATCATGACTAGCCAGAACAAGGAGGTAAGACCGCGTACCTGTGCGTGTCCTACATCATGACCAGCCAGAACGAGGAGGTAAGACAGCGTACCTGTGTGTGTCCTACATCATGACTAGCCAGAACGAGGAGGTAAGACAACGTACCCGAGCGTGTCCTACATCATGACCAGCCAGAACGAGGAGGTAAGACAGCGTACCTGTGTGTGTCCTACATCACACCTAGCCAGAACGAGGAGGTAAGACAGCGTACCTGTGTGTGTCCTACATCACACCTAGCCAGAACGAGGAGGTAAGACAGCGTACCTGTGCGTGTCCTACATCATGACTAGCCAGAACGAGGAGGTAAGACAGCGTACCTGTGTGTGTCCTACATCACACCTAGCCAGAACGAGGAGGTAAGACAGCGTACCTGTGTGTGTCCTACATCACACCTAGCCAGAACGAGGAGGTAAGACAACGTACCTGTGCGTGTCCTACATCATGACTAGCCAGAACGAGGAGGTAAGACAGTGTACCTGTGTGTGTCCTACATCACACCTAGCCAGAACGAGGAGGTAAGACCGCGTACCTGTGCGTGTCCTACATCATGACTAGCCAGAACGAGGAGGTAAGACAGTGTACCTGTGTGTGTCCTACATCATGACTAGCCAGAACAAGGAGATAAGACAACGTACCTGTGTGTGTCCTACATCATGACTAGCCAGAACGAGGAGGTAAGACAGCGTACCTGTGTGTGTCCTACATCACATCTAGCCAGAACGAGGAGGTAAGACAGCGTACCTGTGTGTGTCCTACATCATGACTAGCCAGAACGAGGAGGTAAGACAGCGTACCTGTGCGTGTCCTACATCATGACTAGCCAGAACGAGGAGGTAAGACAGTGTACCTGTGTGTGTCCTACATCACACCTAGCCAGAACGAGGAGGTAAGACAGTGTACCTGTGCGTGTCCTACATCATGACTAGCCAGAACGAGGAGGTAAGACAGCGTACCTGTGCGTGTCCTACATCATGACTAGCCAGAACGAGGAGGTAAGACAGTGTACCTGTGCGTGTCCTACATCATGACTAGCCAGAACGAGGAGGTAAGACAGCATACCTGATGTGTCAAGATCAAGATCAAGAGGTTTTATTGTACTCATATACAAAACAGGAGTACAAAGAGATAATATATGTGAGTACAACACACCAGACCCCCATGTCTGGGACATATTTGTGTGAGATGTATCAGACAGATATATAATATGGCACCACCCTTTTTATTGCTGTCATAAGTATGATCAGTTCATCCAAAGCACCTGTGTAAGTTGTCGCCTGTTAGCTGATCCAGACATCCCAGGTCTGCCACACCTCACCTGTTTGTGTCTATAGCCCTGTTTACAGTGGTCCTTGTTCCTCACGTCTGTCTAATCCCCTGTCTGCAGGCGGAGGAACTAATGCGGAAGATCGAGAAGGAAGAGGAGCAGGTCGCGTATGAAGATCCGGAGAAGAAGATCTACCACCTGTGTATTGTCAACCTTGTTATAGGGTAAGCAAGTCTCCATAGCAACTGCTCCCATATCCTAAACCCACATCTCTGTCATTTCCACTGGGCAGGTCCTCAAGGAAGTTATTAACTTCATACCACCTTGATCATATCATGGTCCTATGGCAGTGCTTGTTATAAGTCAGTGTAAAAGGGCTGCAGTGCTTGTTATAAGTCGGTGTTAAAGGACTGTCATGGTGCTACGTCCGTCCTTGTTATAAGCCTGTGTTAAAGGACTGTCATGGTCCTCAAGGAAGTTATAAACATCATACCACCCTGATCATGTCATGGTCCTATGGCAGTGCTTGTTATAAGTCAGTGTAATAGGGCTGCAGTGATTGTTATAAGTCAGTGTTAAAGGACTGTCATGGCCCTTAAGGAAGTTATAAACATCATACCACCCTGATCATGTTATGGTCCTATGGCAGTGCTTGTTATAAGTCGGTGTCAAAGGACTGTCATGGTCCTCAAGGAAGTTATAAACATCATCCCACCCTGATCATGTCATGGTCCTATGGCAGTGCTTGTTATAAGTCAGTGTAATAGGGCTGCAGTGATTGTTATAAGTCAGTGTTAAAGGACTGTCATGGCCCTTAAGGAAGTTATAAACATCATACCACCCTGATCATGTTATGGTCCTATGGCAGTGCTTGTTATAAGTCGGTGTCAAAGGACTGTCATGGCCCTTAAGGAAGTTATAAACATCATACCACCCTGATCATGTTATGGTCCTATGGCAGTGCTTGTTATAAGTCAGTGTTAAAGGACTGTCATGGCCCTTAAGGAAGTTATAAACATCATACCACCCTGATCATGTCATGGTCCTATGGCAGTGCTTGTTATAAGTCAGTGTAATAGGGCTGCAGTGATTGTTATAAGTCAGTGTTAAAGGACTGTCATGGCCCTTAAGGAAGTTATAAACATCATACCACCCTGATCATGTTATGGTCCTATGGCAGTGCTTGTTATAAGTCGGTGTCAAAGGACTGTCATGGCCCTTAAGGAAGTTATAAACATCATACCACCCTGATCATGTTATGGTCCTATGGCAGTGCTTGTTATAAGTCAGTGTTAAAGGACTGTCATGGCCCTTAAGGAAGTTATAAACATCATACCACCCTGATCATGTTATGGTCCTATGGCAGTGCTTGTTATAAGTCGGTGTCAAAGGACTGTCATGGTCCTCAAGGAAGTTATAAACATCATCCCACCCTGATCATGTCATGGTCCTATGGCAGTGCTTGTTATAAGTCAGTGTAATAGGGCTGCAGTGATTGTTATAAGTCAGTGTTAAAGGACTGTCATGGCCCTTAAGGAAGTTATAAACATCATACCACCCTGATCATGTTATGGTCCTATGGCAGTGCTTGTTATAAGTCGGTGTCAAAGGACTGTCATGGTCCTCAAGGAAGTTATAAACATCATCCCACCCTGATCATGTCATGGTCCTATGGCAGTGCTTGTTATAAGTCAGTGTAATAGGGCTGCAGTGATTGTTATAAGTCAGTGTTAAAGGACTGTCATGGCCCTTAAGGAAGTTATAAACATCATACCACCCTGATCATGTTATGGTCCTATGGCAGTGCTTGTTATAAGTCGGTGTCAAAGGACTGTCATGGTCCTCAAGGAAGTTATAAACATCATCCCACCCTGATCATGTCATGGTCCTATGGCAGTGCTTGTTATAAGTCAGTGTAATAGGGCTGCAGTGCTTGTTATAAGTCGGTGTCAAAGGACTGTCATGGTCCTCAAGGAAGTTATAAACATCATCCCACCCTGATCATGTCATGGTCCTATGGCAGTGCTTGTTATAAGTCAGTGTAATAGGGCTGCAGTGATTGTTATAAGTCGGTGTCAAAGGACTGTCATGGTCCTCAAGGAAGTTATAAACATCATACCACCCTGATCATGTCATGGTCCTATGGCAGTGCTTGTTATAAGTCAGTGTAATAGGGCTGCAGTGATTGTTATAAGTCAGTGTTAAAGGACTGTCATGGCCCTTAAGGAAGTTATAAACATCATACCACCCTGATCATGTTATGGTCCTATGGCAGTGCTTGTTATAAGTCGGTGTCAAAGGACTGTCATGGTCCTCAAGGAAGTTATAAACATCATCCCACCCTGATCATGTCATGGTCCTATGGCAGTGCTTGTTATAAGTCAGTGTAATAGGGCTGCAGTGATTGTTATAAGTCGGTGTCAAAGGACTGTCATGGTCCTCAAGGAAGTTATAAACATCATACCACCCTGATCATGTTATGGTCCTATGGCAGTGCTTGTTATAAGTCAGTGTAATAGGGCTGCAGTGATTGTTATAAGTCGGTGTCAAAGGACTGTCATGGTCCTCAAGGAAGTTATAAACATCATACCACCCTGATCATGTTATGGTCCTATGGCAGTGCTTGTTATAAGTCGGTGTCAAAGGACTGTCATGGTCCTCAAGGAAGTTATAAACATCATCCCACCCTGATCATGTCATGGTCCTATGGCAGTGCTTGTTATAAGTCGGTGTTAAAGGACTGTCATGGTCCTATGGCAGTGCTTGTTATAAGTCGGTGTTAAAGGACTGTCATGGTGCTATGGCAGTGCTTGTTATAAGTCGGTTTAAAAGGGCTGCAGTGATTGTTATAAGCCTGTGTTAAAGGACTCTCGTGGTGCTACGGCTGTGCTTGTTATAAGCCTGTGTTAAAGGACTGTCACAGAGCTCTGGCAGTGCTTGTTATTATAAGTCTGTGTTAAAGGAATGTCATAGTGCTACGATTGCTTTGTGAAACTGGGCCTGATTTGTCACATTAGGACAAGCAGATAAAACATGTAAAATATGTTTGTAGTTTTTCTTACCTAATTATGCTAATTTCTTATGCTAATTTTCTTAAGAAGTACATGATGAGGAAAACTATTATTTGCAGTCTTTCCATTTGAGTTTGAACAATTGATGATCTAGCAATAGAAAGTTCAACATGTACAATCTGAAACGTTTCTTGCCTACAGAACTCTGTACTGTGCCAAGGGCAACTATGAGTTCGGCATCTCTCGTGTCATCAAGAGCCTGGAGCCCTACAACAAGAAGCTGGGCACAGACACTTGGTTCTACGCTAAACGCTGCTTCCTCTCCCTCATAGAAAACATGACCAAACACATGATCATGATCCGGGACTCGGTCATTCAGGAGTGCATCCAGTTCCTGGAGTGTTGTGAATGTAAGTACTGGTCCGTCACATCACTAAGTCCATAGTATCAGTTGGAGGACTATCCCAATTAAATGTATACTGATTGCCTCTTTAACCATCATCAGGATAGGGTTTAGAAGTAATCATGGCATTGTGAAGTGGATGTTAAATCCTCCTAGCGCCCCTAGGCAGCTTGGGTTGTATACTCCCCAGGGAGTTGAGAATGATAACTGGCATGCGAACTGATTCACTGGTTGGGGAACAATTAAAATCGTATTTGAGCAGGTACTAGTACTTGGATACCTACGATATGTAAATGTATAATATAATAACCACAACAATAATAATGTTAGGCCTGCTAATGTGCCATTGTTGTGCTGCCTGATCATACTGATAGCCTCTGACACAGCGATCCATTAAATATAATGTGTAGTAGGACCAACAATTGAACCATTGCATTATATTTGTTTACTAATGAATATTGTTTCCACTACGTGGTTGACTGCTTATAGGTGAATGGTGAATGTGACATTTGTTGTTGCAGTGTATGGGCGTGACGTGAAAGCTGTTATAGAGCAGCCTTTGGAGGAAGAACCGATGCATCCTGGGAGAAACACCGTAGCTTTCGAGGCTCGACTTCTGAAGAGTATTCTACTTCAACTGAACTAGAGCCATCACCCGGACAGTTCTGTATAAGGGAGGCTCAGTTTTAACTCAGTGGTATTACCATCAGGCTCACAGTAGGTGTATGTCTAAGTGGAAATAGCATAGATGCTAATTTATGAATATTTAAGAGCTGACGTGAATTTACAAAGTATGCACACAGTTATTTCCGAATGTAACTCCCTAAACACAAAATCATATTGAAGTCAATTCTTACAAATAAATATGTCAGTTATAACTTCCCAGACTGCTTATTCAATCATTAACACACAAAACTGTAGACAACAATATGAAATCGGCGACAACGTTCAGCACAATAATGCAACACAAGCCCCGACAATTCTATTATCAACCAATCAAGAAACAGTAGTCAGTGGGTGTGGCCTAATTTATTTTCAGCTTTGCCCATAACCAATTGCTTGGTTAGTTGATGAAATGCCACGGGATCACCTGCAGTTTTATTTATTAGAGAAAGACACTTACCGTATTCGAAGTAATAAGTGCCCCGCTCTAATAAGCGATCTTGGCGATATTTGCTAATATATTGGCCAGTGAACAATCCCAATTGGAAGCCCTTCCGATTGATCAATGTACAAAAGACTTATTTATTCGTGTATAATACGCACTCGTGTGTTATATGCACCCTTCATTATGGGCAATTAAATTCTGGAAAAATATATCTGTCGCATATAAACATTTCAGGCTGTCAGCATAAACCACAAAATTTATCTTTCAACTCTCTTTTTTTCACCAAAATAATATTCTAATAAGAGCCCCCGATTTCTAATTTTGAGAGCGCCCTGGGCGCTTATTATGTCAAATAGGGTAGTTATGAAATACAACATCTGAATTATCCACCCTTTTCCACAGCATCACTATGTTGATACAACACCTTCATACTTTTATTTGTTCATATTGACAGTCAATATATGGACATAACAATCCTGGTGTGTGATAAACATGGTAAATGGCACTCAGTTGGAAGTGGCCTTTGAGGACCAGCCTTATATCGAGAACAGTTTGAAGATTCCGTCCACATCGTTATCTACAGCAGGCTCCTCATACTGGGGACCCCCTGCTGACCTGTTCCTGTGATATGGACTTGTACATACAATAAAACTACACTACCTACACTGGAGTCTGTTCTGTATCCTGGACCGTGGAGCACCAGTAGCCACTGCTTTCTGTAAGATGGCTACAATTGTCACTGATGGCTACTGTCACTGATTGTCATGGTGGCCATGCTCATGCTGTCAGTCACTGGTTCAAAGTGGATTATTTGCAGTGGCGTCAGAGGTATATTGGGGGGCATGGGTGGCCCAGTCATCTAAGGCGCCGCGATTCGCTGTGCAGAGTTGCGTCCCTTGGGCACGCCAGAAACCTATGATTGATGGTTTGAATCCCGGTTGGCCCCGCTTTTGTTTCTAGGTTTGTGAGTACCATACCCGTGCTCGTGGGTTTCACCGAAGTGGTAAATGTCTGAGACCTGCATCACTTCGGGCTTTCCTCCCACGTTAAGCTGACACGCCGTGATGTAACTGGAATACTGTAAAAAGCGTTAAACCCAACTCACTCACTCACTCACAGGTATATTTCTGACCATGGCATTAAACAGCATTCACACACTCTGTGTTCCTAGGTAGTGAATAACAGGAGACAACTCAGTGTGTGAAATAATAATAATAATAATACGAGTAATAATAATTATAATAATGGCAAGGTTATATTACACTGTATCCTCACCCTGAGGCTTGTTCATGGTGCAACATTATTATCCAAGTAAACAGATCACTGCCAGTTCCAACTGGTATCTCAGCTTCCTGGGGAGTATACATATGTGAGAGTAAATATACTCCCCCTGAACATTGTTTTGGGGGAACCGATACCAGGAGTACTGGTTCCTGTGAAACAAAGTACCTGAGATGAGGACTGTATTTCCCTCCCTCTGTCAATTTCTACATAGGAATTATTATTCCTTCAGGAATATTTATACCTAGGACTAATTCATCGCTCACATATACAACCCAAGCTGCGTGTAAGGCACAGAAAGGTTTTGATTTCACTTCATACTCACTAGTTGCTGACTAAACAGAGGGCAAATACACAACTGTTTGTAGTGTTAGGCAGGACCTACATGCAAGTGTGGGGGCACAGGTGGCCCAGTCGTCTAAGGCGCCGCGATTCGCTGTGCAGAGTTGCGTCCCTTGGGCATGCCTGAAACCTATGATTGTGGGTTCGAATCCCGGTTCGCCCCGATTATGTTTCTAGGTTTGTCAGCACCATACCCGTGCTCGTGGGTTTCACCTTGGTGGTAAACGTCTGAGACCTGCATCACTTCGGGCTTTCCTCCCACATTAAGCTGACATGCCGTGATGTAACTGGAACAATGTTAAAAACGGCGTTATACCCAACTCACTCACTCACTACATGCAAGTGTTAGAAACTCTCAAGACATAAGCTTGCACAGCATAGTCACTAATCCCCCAACTCACCAAGCGTTGGTTAACATCACCTGATTTGAAAACATAACACAAAACTGCTTTAGGAAAGTGATAAATATAAAAGTTTATTGCTTTGTGATGGTAGCAGGTGTGCTTGAGGTGTATAATAGTCTGAATAGTACATCACTCATTGATGAAGACACATTTACACTAGTACAGAGACATGTTTAAAGCTGCACGACGTGGATGTTTTTTCAGGAAAGCACCATTATACAGCATTCATAATAGTGTGATACACATGGTGTATGAAAAAACATTAAACTGATGGTAGAATCAGAAGCTACCCAAGAAGTTAAGTACAATGCAATGCAGCATGAAAACAAGTGCAATTCTGGCAAAATATATTGAACAATTCGTTGACCATATTGGAACTGGATTTCCAATTAATATTAAAATAAAATGCCACTGAAAAACGAGTTATACTTGATCTTGAAGTCACCACGTGTAAACTTCATCAATCTAATATTTGCTAAGACTAAAACATATCGTGTACATGTACCAGGGTGATCAATGTACAAACATCTGCACACATGGCATGTCAGGCTGTGATGGACAACTCAAGTCACTGCAAACTACACATGACTATACTGACATATACAATGTATACTTGCTAAGTTTACAGGAGTGTCTAGAGAGAGCCATGGTTACAGGAATGGATTAGAAAGACTATTACCATGGTTACATCTATACATAAATGCTGAGTATTCTATACAAATACATTGACATGATTAGACCTATGCTTAAATGCTGCATACAATATATACAGTCGAACCACGTTATCTCTAACTCTGTTACATGTATCTCGAATGCACCGATATCTTTAACCTCTTCTCCGGTCACAAAATAAATAAATATAAATTTGAGATTTATTGTATCTGAGATAAATATACATAACGCTATCTCGAACTTTGGACTCGATCCCAACTTTGTCTTTACAACAGAATTTTGTACCTTGTATCTTATCTAATACCTTTCCCTTTTATTGACAAATGAAAGATCGTGAGTGGACATGATTAAAGACATGGCTCTTCCTAGTTCTAAGTGCTAATCAAAGTTGGATTAATGGAATGAAAGCCGCTTGAGGCGAGAGCGGCACTTTGTTGTTTTCGTCAAGTGGACAGACTGATTGCTACTATGCCTAAGGTACATGTACACTGTACATAATTTGTCACAGTTATTATTACTCATTGCTGGTGAAAAACATTTCAATTTGTCATCGCATGCATGCGATGTGTTCTTAATTTCCTGTGTATGTATCTAAACTACTGTTACTTGATCTGTCTGGATATTCATTGTCTCGAAGTTATAAGACGGTCCTGCAAAATTCATGATGACGGGTTCAAAACTGTAGGTATATTATGACTGCCATTGTTACAGCTAAACTTGAAAAACTCTATGTACAGATATACTGAGATTGCCATGGTTACAGCTACGCTTAAAAGCAATCTCATTAAAATTAGATCTTAGTTCCCGCTATTGCTAAACAAAGATCTGAGGACATCCCATTACGGGTCGCATCAGAACGACCATTCATCTAACCAATCAGAGCGTCGCTTACCAGATCATGAAAGTGATGGACGGAATGTGTTTTCTCATCATGCAAAATCGAAAAAAATTAACACAGGGTATTCCAAACGACAGTTAAGTTTTCTTTTTATTATATCCATACAATCTAGGCCATCTATAAGCCATTCCAGAATGTTCTTTTCATCAGTTTTAAATTTTTTAATCAAGAATACATCAAAATATGTTTTGAAGCGTAGTCACCAGTTTGAAACTTGTGTCGCAAAGCTCGAGAAAGCTGCCTCCTGATTGGCTAATGTCGATTGCTTGTTAGTCATTTCATTGGTCGGTCAAAGTTCGCAAAAGGTCGTTCTGATATGACCTGTTATGGGATGTGCTCCGATCTTTATTTAGCGGTACCGAAAACTAAGATCTGATTTGAATGAGATTGGCTTAAAAGCCTTCTATATACAGCTATAGTGAGATTACGATGGTTACAGCTTGTTAATGGCTGCTGTATATATACAAATAACGTGAGATTGCCGTGGTTACAGTTGTGTTGAATGCCGAGTGTACACAGATATATTGAGATTGCCATGGTTACAGGTACGCTGGAAAGCCGTATATATACAGCTATAGTGAGATTATGATGGTTACAGCTGTTATATGTTTGCTGTATATATACAGATAGTGAGATTGCCATGGTTACAGGTACGCTGTAAAGCCTTATATATACAGCTATAGTGAGATTATGATGGTTACAGCTGTTATATGTTTGGTGTATATATACAGATATAGTGAGATTGCCATGGTTACAGCTTGTAATGGTTGCTGCATAGAAACAACAGAGTATCATGCTAACACCAAAGCATAACAAATTGATGTCCAGGAATAAATGTCCTGTTACATTGTGAGTATTTATGGTGGACATTAATACAGGTTAAGATACTGACAAAAAGATATCATCTCAAGCACCAAGTTTTTCTATCTTAGATGGACATTAAGTGAACAGAAAAACCAGAAGCACAGGCGTTTGACATGGCATTTTGTGTGTATCTTAAAGATTATGAATGATTATTTGGCAAGGTAGTGTATGCTTGGCACCAATATTTCACATCTACCACTCTTTTATGTCTAAACTTAGTACTTGTATTGTTTTCGATGAGATAGTATTTGGAAGCAATGGCCAAGATTCTCTCCTCAAGGTTGCAACACACTGTAATACCACCAGTGGCAGGTCCGGGGTGCTGATATTGTGTACTCTATGCCAAAGTCATTAAGTGAAACACATAAGTTGACACCATCCCTGATTATCAAGTGCCTTATACATCAGTTCTATAACGATAAATATCCTGGACCAATTCACCACCACAGCGTATTTGAGAGTCTGGGTCAAATGACAACATGAAAAACAGATCTGGAATTATTGCACTGTCCTTTCTTGGTTGACACAAGCTGCCAAATCACCCGGACTCCCCGTGTCTCGTATTCCACCAGGAACCTTAAAGCATGAGCTACTCCTTTAGGAAAACCTTTCACAAGCCAAAATATTGGAATTTTGAGAAGAGGCGTTGTGATTGGTTATTCATTTCAAGCTCATATGTGAGAGAAATTCTCTGCAAAGTTAGCGACAAGAGCATCAAAATGGTGGTGTCACTTCTGAAACGAAGCTATGGTGTTCACTGAGTCCAGAGTGTTTATCGACGTGGAATGGAGACACACTGGACAATTGAGGATGGGCTGACACATAAGAAACTGACACTGCTTCCTAATCCCCTGGCAGCATACACCTGGGTACCCCATGACACATCAAACTGATGACTTATGTACAATTAAATAGCACAATCTCATTAAAATCAGATCTTTGTTCTCGCTATCGCTAAACAAAGATCTGAAGACATCCCATTAAGGGTCACGTCAGAACGACCTTTCATCCAACCAATCATAGCGTTGCTTACCAGATCATGAAAGTGACAGTCGGAATGTGTTTTCTAACCATGCAACCATGAAATATTTAACAGAGGGTATTCTGAACAACAGTTACAGGTTCTATGATTATACCCATACAATCTAGGCCACCTGTAAACCATTCCAGAGTGTTCTTATCAGTTTTAATTGTTTTAATCGAGAATACGTCAAAATATGTTTCGAAGCGTAGTTGCCAGTTTGAAACTAGTGTCATAAAGCTAGAGAAAGCTGCCTTCTGATTGGCTAATGTCGATTTCTTGTCAGTCATTTCATTGGTGGGTCTGACGTGACTCGTAATGGGATGTCCTCAGATCTTTGTTTAGCAGTAGCGAAAACTAAAATCTGATTTTAATGAGATTGTTAAATAGCATGTCTCAGAATCCTTATCTAAAGTTGAGTATTATAATACAAACAATAACAGTTAACTGAAAAGTCCTGTTCACACTGCAAACAGATTCCAGATGTGGACAACATGGTGATACATTACCCTGAAGAACTGAAGGCAGCTAATACATTGTCAGTCAAATACATTAAGGCGATGGAGCATTTAAACAGCTCATGTCCTTTGAAAAAAAGGAAAGGTTGATTGTACACAATACTGTTGAAAGGACTTGTTCACCATGACTTAAACTCGACAAAACAATATATAGGTAAAAACAGACTTCTTTCTCTTTTTGTTTGGGCTAAACTGACATAATGATTTGTTTTATTATAACATACAATCATGTATACAAGTCTAAGTACAGACACTTCATGTTTCAAAATGTTTCAATGGCTTGTCTATATACATGGTGTAAAAATAGTCATGTATTCATCCAGGTTCTACAAGAAAATATCGATACAAACAACTGTTTATAAAAAGTCTGATTAACGCTGAAATCCTCACCTCAGAATTAATCAGATCAATATATTAACATTTCCTCATCCAGGTAAAAATTAATAAATTCTCTAACAACCATAAGAATGTAGTGTTGGAAATTAAGCGTGGTCCAGGGCTCCTGAGGTTTGCTGCTGTAGTATTTGAATCGAGGTACCTTCAAATCATCCCCCGTTAACTTTAAGGCTATGGAAAGAACCCATTGACTCCCAAGCTTAATTCCGAACACTGAGAATGCATCACTGAGACGCCAGCTGATGGAGGGAGACAGGTTACAGGTCCTCACGGCCAGCTTCAACAGGCTCAGGTATACGTAGATTGCGTCCTGGTTTCACCTTGAAGCTCTGCATCTCCGGATCAAATTCCAAATCCGACTCCTGACATCACAACAGTCACAAAATTAGTAAACTGATAATTTACACCAATGATTACACAATTTGATCAAAATGTTTCCATCATTGTTTGACCAAGGTTTGGTCACTAACATGTTTTTCTTGATCAAAGGATGTGGGATGACAAGGGCGCTCAAATACTTAGACTTTTAACACTGACTACATATTTAGCTATCCATGAAACAATCATAAACTACTTGCAAACACAGAAGAAGCCCATTAACCACCATCTCCTGAAAGTTCCCAATACGTTAAAATACCAGTTCACAGATGCCACACCATGATCTACATGAGATCCAATAGTTACCAGTCGTTCGATTGTACAAGTAAAACCTAGCACTGAATGATATAACCATGTTTCACAATAAAATCAAAGATGACCTTGACATAATAAAACGCCAGCAACATTTGTTAGAATGTGTAAAATTTAAAGCTATACCTGTAGAAGTTACCATGCCTCAGAGTGAGTGAGTGAGTATGTTTTTCTGCCGCTTTTAGCAATATTCCAGCAATATCACAACGGGGGACACCAGAAATTGGCCTTACACATTGTACCCATGATGAGAATCGAACCTGGGTCTTCGGCGTGACGAGCGAACACTTTAACCCCTAGGCTACCCGACCGTCCACCATGACGCAGAAACTACCAATGATATAACCAAGTTTCATACAAGTCTGAATACTAACATTAACCAATAACTTCCTTTGACCTCAACCTTCTCAAAGCAGGGCCTCCTACCACAGAAGGTGTACACAAAGTTTAAGACAAACACATGAATACTTAATAGAGAATTGTAGCAATCTTGTGAGCATAACCTTTCATGTGGAATAAGTCCATTTTGGAAATGTCAGTAACCTTGGAACCATATTCATGAGAAGATGATTATACCAACACTTACCAGATGTTTGGGAAATCTTTTTTTGCCGGCAACGTCAACGCATGCCATGGAGAGGTCGATGCACACTTGCTGCGACAGGTCGAGGTAGGTCGCCATGTAGGTGCGGCTGTAGTGGCCGACCAGGAGAGGCTCCAGGATGTCTTGATGCGTATCTGGAAGTCAACAGAGGGACAACTGATCACATCCAACAGGTGTTACTGTAACCACATAACACATCTGATAGTTGTAACATTGGCATGATTACATGTCAAAGAGGTAGTTTGTGGATAAAGTTCCATGTAATACACAAAACATTCAACAGATTTCATTCTCATTTATGATATCATTTAGGGCTGGGACGGGTAAATCGGGTACCCGGGTTGGGTGGGTCCTGAGTAGGACCTTGGTACCCAAAGGACTACCCGGACCCGTGGTTTGTCACGTGATATATATTGTTTGATGACAAAAAATATCTAAAACTCTATGGTTATACTATAAGTCACTAATAAATATCCCATTTCTTTCTGACAATGTATCCATTCCTTCTGACCTCTATATGTTTGAATAAAGATAAAACTTCATACATTAAACTTCAGTGTATGCATGAGTGGATCGTCTTACACGTGTATCTGAAAACATTTTGACAGAGCTAAGGTCAAACGTTTCCAAATCGGACAGTTTGTACCTATCTCTAAATATCTACAGCGGGTACCCGGGTAGGGTCGGGTAATAGGGTGGTGGGTACCCGGGTAGTAAATTTGGACCCGTCCCAGCCCTAATATCATTTGTAAAGCATTATAATTAAAAACGATGATCACCATTTAATACCGAGGTTCGAGGCTGGTTTGGGTAGCCTAGAAGGATGTGTTCGCTCATCACACAGAAGGCGTGGCTTTGAACCCTTAAAAGGGTACAATATGTAAAGCCCATTTCTGGTGTCCCTCTCCGTAATATTTCTAAAAGTCTGCAAAGCTTGATAGAATGGTACATGTTATGTATTGTGAAATTCTCACCAGTTAAAAATTTGCAGGCCTTCAACAGACTGTCGGCAGAAACTTCCGCCCCACTGAAGTGATTCTTGTCACAAACAGCCTCAATGGCTTCGGCCACTTGAATGTCCAGTGTGTCAGATTCTGATCGGACTTTCAACAGATTGTCCAAAGCTGTCAAACAAAATATCAGATAGATCACATTCATACTTCTGTTACTGCGATAAAGTATCGGTTTAAAAAATATTCAAATGAATGTGCAGGATGGTCATTCTACCAGTCAGTGATTGCCAATGTGGTGTAAGAACTTTTGGATATAAAATTGTGAATTGTCATAAAATGATCAAAAACATATCTATACAATGTTCATGATGTACAAAAGTAATTCCTGGTTATTTATAATGATATAGTTTAGCTATTGACATGTTTCATAAAGAAGATGTGTTACCTTTCACTGTGTATTCACACCCTATACAGTAAATGTCTGAAATAAAAAGTAGAGAATTATACCAGAGTAAATAAACCATTTCCTTTATCATAAGAAATCTTAAAACCAGAGTCCATTTATCACTCCAACTATATCATAAGCATGTGTTTATGAATCACAATCAAATAGTGATGACACCAGGTGTTCATGAAAGGTTAGGCATATCCATGGCACCCATTACAAACAAATGCAAAGGCAAGTCGATTGTTCACAAAAATATAGATGGGGTCAAATGGTACATGTCAAAATAGGAAATTGCATCGGATAAGTTTCACTGATGCATCAAATTTGGAGGGAGTGGGTGAGTATGGTTTTACGCCGCTTTTAGCAATATTCCAGCAATATCACGGTGGGGGACACCAGAAATAAGCTTTACATATTGTGTGCATGTGCGGAATCGAACCCGGGTCTTCGGGGTAAAGAGCGAACGCTTAAACCATTAGGCTACCCGACCGCCTCCATCAAATTAGGAAATGTCCTCCACATGTGTACCATAGTTTAAAAAAAAAGTTTTGCTAAGGTCTTGAATGTTGTAACCCCAGTTAAACAACTTTTGAGCATGAGTCATATGATATGCTTTTTGAAATCATGGGAGAAAGAGTATGATCAACTGTACTTCAAAAGTTGTGAAATGTACCTCAAAGGCTGCTGGAATATTGCTCAACATAAAGGAAAAGTTGACTATTGGAAAGTTGAAGTCAACCCTCTTGTCATACAGTCATGTGTATAATTTTTTTCACTCTGAGCATGGATCGGAATATGAAACAGGTGAGGTGGTTTTACTGGTCTTGCTCAGGTGGGTAAATCAGTTGGGTTATAGCGAAAACGGCACTTCAGCAAAACGTCATCTTATTTTATTACACCTTGGTCAAATAAATGATAGTAAACTTACATAGAACAAGTAAGAAATTAGACCCCTTCTCCAATTGACTCGCCGACTCTGATTGGTAGGCGCAGTTAACTTATTGTGAAAACACTTTACGCTTTGAAGTTTTAAGTACTTTTACTCAATTTAAGCTGAAACTGTATTTAAGAGGCCAAACATGGTGCTGTCAGATCACAATTATTCATAATGGCCTTTCGCATGGCGAACTGAACCCGGGAACTGTGGCGCCCCAAAGAGCCGAGGACATTGGACTTCGAGGTACTAATAATAATAAAATAAACTACATAATGCTATTGTATAAATTCTCAGAATAATTGCAATGTTGTAACATAACGAATATTGTGTTTTAACTTTTATTCATATTTTCTGATTGCCGAGGACTTCTTACCTGTCCGTGTAAATACATCACATACATCATATACCATGTAAATAAACCATATATATTACTACAAGAATCCTTCTTATCCATATTAGAAATAGAGGTGCCGTTTTCGCCCGACACATAGTAGCTGTTTTCGCCAGAAAAATCAGTGACGTTTTGCTGAGGTGCCGTTTTAGCCTGCACCCAATCAGTTCAAGCAAACTGGCTATTTGTATTCTCTTGTTTTGATTTTGCCAAGCAGAGATTCTGACTCATATATACAATATGTGTATGCAAAAAGAGATTAGTAAGGAGGGGGCACAATCGGTGCCCTTGGAATGCCTACTTCTTGCCTAAATGTCCTATCCACAAATTTCACATAGATATTATCTGTGAGGAAGTCAAGCATTTAACATATTAATTTCTCAGTAAACATCAGATGACATTTGCTTTGAATTTTGACAATTTGTCCTGAAAAAAGTCGGTTTAATAAATCTGTTTATACTTGTAGCCAGGGGTTAAGATTTGTAAAAAACAATAGAGGCAGGGGTTACGGGCGGAAGTTTTAGCTACACACAGACCATATACGATCATGTTCACTGAAGCGTGTCGACTATCGAATTCTACACATAGTGAATGATCCTGTACGGATATCAAAACGAAGTCCCCCTCCTGCAAATAGCACCCCCGTTGGCACCTTTAGGAATGTCCTTTGGCACAGATATCTCTTTGGCACCGTGCGAGACACCTGACATGCATGTCACAATGAAGACAATCCATACAGAACTAGAAAATGCCATTTTCATCGAATAACTTGATTAGCAGGTTGAAGCGTCTCTTCGCCGGAAGTGTTGTCAGGTGCGCTAAGGGAGGTAACTGGAAGGTAACTGCAAGTCGCTAGAAATAATTGATCTGTGTTAGGAAAAAGGAACTATCTGTCGTATTATGGTTACGGTGTTAGTTTTTTTAATCGTGTTGCGTAACGGAGAATGAAGAAAGACATATATGACGTTCGCTGAAGGAAATTCATTGACCGCACAACCATCGTTCTACAAAATAGTCCAGGCAATTACGTATAAGGTGCAATCATTTTTCGATATATTTTGGTGCTTCCTTCTCCTAAAATATATCATAAGACACCGTTTTACTATGTATTCCCTATTTTATAATATCGTGTTATATACAAATATATATGAATATCATACCATATCTAATGATATCACAAATTCGAGTTTGAAACGTAATTATATTATTTTAAAGATATTAAATAATGTATTGGTGATATCACTTATTCATTTCTTGATATCACTAAATCGATTTATTAATATCTAAATAAACTTAGATTTTTTTATTATTTTTCAAAAATTGAATTTATTATATTCAAGAAATGACTCATTGACATCATCATGTAGGGAATAGATGGTAAAACAGCGCCTCACATGCAACAGACTCCAACCGACCAGATCGACTGAAGCGGACATAAAATATCCCACTATATGTCGATACAGCAGAGAGCGGCTGGCGTGTGACTTCATCAGGGCTAAACTACCATATGAAAACGCGTAGATGTAGACGTGCAAATACCAGAACACACTACAAGAGGGTTCATGCTTGAGCTAATCAGTAAATCAGTTTAAATCAGGTCATTCAAACACCACTTTGTTTGTCTGCTAACACAGGTTTATTGTCTTGATCACCTTGCAATAAATGACTACTCTAATTACAGAAACAATGTCTCAGTTCCACATAAGAAGCTAATAACAACGGCTAGACCTAGACAGGGCAGTAGACCGTGAAACATTGAAAGTGTTTCTTAGATTACAAGTTACATTAAACGTTTGGGATATACTTTTCTCTCCGCCACTACTTACTGCTAGGCGTCACTGATCGCGCACCACGCCCACCGCTTGAGATATGCCAGTTTGACTGACGGTATCAAAAACCAATCTGCCCCACCCTCGCAACAATAGAATGGCAGGTAGGCTGAAAACTGATAGGAAGTAAATCATTACAGGTGTATACCCGACACCCGCTGTCTCCATGATCGGACTATAGGTGGCGCTCGAACACCCGGGGTGTCAACTCTATATCTACATATACATCTAGTAGAGCTTTATGGCTGTCCCGTCTCTTCTGCTTTAGTACTAGCATGTTAAGTAGACCCCGTGCAGGTATTTACCAGCTCTTGATATGTGACATTTATTGAACTCTAGATCTAGTTTATTGCTCAATTCTACACACATTATGATACTATTTACCCCACTACATTCGTCATCAGTCGCCCTTTTCCCTAACCTTCTTTCAACGGTTTGTCCTGGGATGATTCGGGTGGCTACGAATGATTTGAGACAGTGTCGTCAGTGACATACTGGTGACAACACTGAAATGTCCCTCTTCGGGACAGTCACCAGACATAGAAGTGAGTCCTGGATTGCAGATAGAGTTAGTTTTAAGTTGTCGGTATGGGTGATTCTTGGTAAATTTGGACGACCTAAAACAGTAACCACCTAATATTGTACTTGTCATCCACACTAGGTATCCACTATGCATGGCCTGTTACTTAACTAACCTTGTATTACAGTTGACAAGCGACGGCACGGGGACATGCAATGAATAGCATGGCCAGTTAAAGAAGAAAACGGCAGCTATTCTGATCTGCAAATAGCATGGTCAGTTAAAGAAGTAAACGGCAGCTATTCTGATCTGCAAATAGTATGGTCAGTTAAAGAAGTAAACGGCAGCTATTCTGATCTGCAAATCGCATGGTCAGTTAAAGAAGTAAACGGCAGCTATTCTGATCTGCAAATCGCATGGTCAGATAAAGAAGTAAACGGCAGCTATGCTGATCTGCAAATCGCATCAGACAAGTTCGGAACAGGCAGCTAGTATGATCTTCAAAGCGCATGGTTAGACAATCAAGGAACCAGCAGCTGTTCTGATCTGCAAATCGCATGAGACAAGTTAGGAACAGGCAGTTAGTATGATCTTCAAAGCGCATGGTTAGACAATCAAGGAACCGCCAGCTGTTCTGACTTGCAAAGCGCATCAGACAAACAAGGGAACATTGGCCTTTGCTGCCCAGAATGCTCATTGTAAGGCAAGCAAAGGTATCCCTGACCTATACACACCAATGCAAACAACGTATTCCGGGTCTATTCTGCACTGCACCAACCAAGGGGAGGCAACTCTGGCATCTGGCGACAAATCTGTCTGCCATCCTCGCGGGAGGTTCTGACAATACCCTTTGTCGTTGAGGACAGTCTAAAGCAGTGGGACTGACTGCTATTTCTCTGCTTGAGTCAACAGCTTACCGTGGTGGGGTCCTGTCAGGTAAACTCAACCTACCCTCTAGCAAACTGTAACATAAGAGAATGTTTACTGTAGATGCCTTCAGCAGATTTGTCTCTGATCATGGGGATTAGCAGTCTTCACGCCGTAAAGAGAATCCGAAAAGCAAAGAGGCCTTAGATGGCGGGCAAGTTAATCGGTGTAAATGTGGACGGTGGGATTCGGCTTAGAGTCTGGAAGACTCATGTAGATTCGAGTTTGTACACAGCGCCAGGTCGGAGGTGGCTTGACTGGCTGTGTATCGCGCGTCGGAGACACCCACAACGGCGACATGAGACGCCTGCAGCACGCCCGTGTGGTCATCTGCCGCCACTGTGCCGCTACCGTCACTTCCACCCCTCAGTACATGACTGTCTCCACACGCAGGGCACGTCCGAAAAACACCACAAGACCCCCGGGCGTCGGAGCCTATAGAAATACAACCTACGTATACAAACATCTCTACACAAGGTGCGAAAATAACGATATTCTCAGTGTTCTTCTGCCTGGGGTCTGGGTGTCACAAGTACAGTTGTCTAGTAGGCCTCTAAAGTAAATGATCTGGCACCCAAGTTATGTACATAACGTGAGCATGGAGCGCGTGCTGTTGGATGTAGCAATGTGTATTCCTCACAGCAAGGCTTAAAGCCGACAAAGGGTCATATTTTAAAGACAGAACACAATCCTCCTTGTTTGTTGTGCTGATCAGGTCAAACATGTCCGTCCTTCCAGTTGGTCTTATGCTGCAGAAACTTGTTATTACGTAACCCAATAACACGGGATGGAGTGAGACTGAACATGAGAAGCAATACCACAGAGGCAGGAAGAGTGAGTGAGTGAGTTTGGTTTTACGCCGCTTTTAGCAACATTCCAGCAATATCACAGCTGGGGGAGACCAGAAATGGGCTTCACACATTGTACCTATGTCGGGGATCGAACTCGGCATGACGAGCGAACGCTTTAACCACTAGGCTACCCCACTGCCTAAGAGACAGGAAGAACTGGCACCGCAGGGAATAAAACACATGAGAAGTACATTGCTAACCAGAAGTCTATCCCCATACCTTGATGTGTTGGATTTAATCGTTTAGTGCTTCTACGCATGCCCCTTGTTATGACAGGAAGTTGAAGATTATAACCTCTATTATCACCAACTGCAACACATCACCTCGCGTGCTTCCATGACGTAGGAGAGAGGCGGACTGAGTCACGCTATCTCCCTGTCCGCCCGCATGTACAGCCAATATTTACATCATAACTAACAAACGAGAAATTATGTATTACCTGCAGCGAATTAAGTGTTATAAACCCAGCATTATTAACGAGCTACCGACTTGAGTTGGCCCCAAGACTAGACCTACAACCTTCATTAACCGCGAGAGTACATATGTTGTTCCCGTTATACGATACAGACCTTTTCGAGTTTCTTTCTTTTGATTGTTTTTGCAGGAAGATGACAGAACAGAAGCCTCGAGTTAAGGAGTCACTGAAAACAACTGATTAACATTAGCGTCAGGCTTGGTTAGCCACGCCATATTGACCACCGATTGAAAACTAGTTAATATCTGTGTCAATAAGTTTGTCTACAGACTCTCACTGTCTGTTGGGTCTATTGTTTTCACTATTGGTTGCATGGTCTTTATCACATCGTCTATTGTATCTGTGCTTAGTCTCCGCTCTCTTCTAATGGTATTGGTATAACACTCTACTCTCTCGTCTATTAATATAGGTATACTATTTTACATTCTCTTCTCTTGATATAGGTGTTCATATTGTACACTCTCGATTGATCCTTTGCGATACAGACCACATATTCTACCTTCACCGATAGTGACACAGACCACATATTCTACCCTCACCAATAGCGATACAGACCACATATTCTACACTCACCTATAGTGACACAGACCACATATTCTACCCTCACCGATAGTGACACAGACCACATATTCTACCCTCACCGATAGTGACACAGACCACATATTCTACCATCTCACCTATAGTGAGATAAGACCGCATATTCTACCTTCACCTATAGTGACACAGACCACATATTCTACCATCTCACCTATAGTGACACAGACCGCATATTCTACCCTCATCTATAGTGACACAGATCACATATTCTACCCTCACCGATAGTGACACAGACCACATTTTCTACCCTCACCTATAGTGACACAGACCACATATTCTACAATCTCACCGATAGTGACACAGACCACACATTCTACCATCTCACCTATAGTTACACAGGCCACATATTCTACCCTCACCGATAGTGACCCAGATCATATATTCTACCCTCACTTAAAGTGACACATACCACATATTCTACCCTCACCTATAGTGACACAGACCACATATTCTACCCTCACCGATAGTGACACAGACCACATATTCTATCTCACCTATAGTGACACAGACCACATATTCTACCCTCACCTATAGTGACACAGACCACATATTCTATCTCACCTATAGTGACACAGACCACATATTCTACCCTCACCTATAGTGACACAGACCACATATTCTACCCTCACCGATAGTGACCCAGATCATATATTCTACCCTCACTTAAAGTGACACAGACCACATATTCTACAATCTCACCTATTGTGACACAGACCACATTTTCTACCCTCACCTATAGTGACACAGACCGCATATTCTACCTTCATCTATAGTGACACAGGCCACATATTCTACCATCTCACTTATAGAGACACAGACCGCATATTCTACCCAAACCTATAGTAACACAGACCACATATTCTACCCTCACCTATAGTGACACAGACCGCATATTCTACCCTCATCTATAATGACACAGGCCACATATTCTACCCTCACCTATAGTGACACAGACCGCATATTCTACCCACATCTATAGTGACACAGATCACATATTCTACCATCTCACCTATAGTGACACAGACCGCATATTCTACCCACACCTATAGTGACACAGACCACATCTTCTACCATCTCACCAATAGTGACACAGATCACATATTCTACCCTCACCTATAGTGACACACACCGCATATTCTATAGTGACACAGGCCACATATTCTACCATCTCACCTATTGTGACACAGACCGCATATTCTACCCACACCTATAGTGACACAGACCACATCTTCTACCATCTCACCTATAGTGACACAGACCACATATTCTACCATCTCACCTATAGGGACACAGGCCACATATTCTACCATCTCACCTATAGTGACACAGACCACATATTCTACCATCTCACCTATAGGGACACAGGCCACATATTCTACCATCTCACGTATAGTGACACAGACCGCATATTCTACCCTCACCTATAGTGACACAGACCACATATTCTACCATCTCACCTATAGTGACACAGACCGCATATTCTACCCTCATCTATAGTGACACAGATCACATATTCTACCATCTCACTTATAGTGACACAGACCACATATTCTACCCTCACATATAGTGACACAGACCACATATTCTACCATCTCACCTTTAGTGACACAGACCACATATTCTATTCTTGTGATTAAGTTCACATAATCCACCTACCTTTTCCTTTGATAGGAGTCGGGCCCACCTCGTCTACCTAGAAAAACGAACTCCCGTTTTGAATGGGGCGGGATTAAGGTTTAGCCGAGCCGGCAGCTCTGTTTGATGTTGCGCGAGTCTTATATAATTACATGTATCTACATATCTATTATGTATATATCCGGTGATATCTAGAGTACAGACGCATTATGTAGAATCTCACAAAATCACCAACCTCTGTCTACAGTGTAACATGTCGGCGACTGGGCGGCGTTGGGAACGGGGTGAGCACGGCATTCCTGGGGAGGACGACTACCGCGGTACTCCGCGATGTCAGAACACAGACTTCGCGGCGTCCTGTGGTGTCAACAGACAAAATACATCAAAGAATCGAACTGAATTTCAAATAATAGGTATCCGATGGCGGTGACTTTGTGATGTGTCATGTCCTCAAGGTAACGCCGTACTCCCTCACACATTCCCCTCCGGTATACGGGTGGGTGCTATCGTTCTTAAGGTACATTTAGTTGTAGTGAAAAAACCTGATATATAACACATGTGCTGTACGATAAATGGTAAAACCTGATGCATAACACGTGGTTGTACGATAAATGGTAAAACCTGATGTATAACACGTGTGTTGTACGATAAATGGTAAAACCTGATGTATAACACGTGGTTGTACGATAAATATTAAAACCTGATGTATAACACGTGGTTGTACGATATATGGTAAAACCTGATGTATAACACGTGTGTTGTACGATAAATGGTAAAACCTGATGTATAACACATGTGCTGTACGATAAAAGGTAAAACCTGATGTATAACACGTGGTTGTACGATAAATGGTAAAACCTGATGCATAACACGTGGTTGTACGATAAATGGTAAAACCTGATGTATAACACGTGGTTGTACGATAAATGGTAAAACCTGATGTATAACACGTGGTTGTACGATAAATGGTAAAACCTTATGTATAACACGTGGTTGTACGATATATGGTAAAACCTTATGTATAACACGTGGTTGTACGTTTAGTGTTAAAACCCTTAACCACTACCAGTACGACCCTCGTGTACGCCACCCTCTTCCACTACTAGTACAACCCTCGTGTACGCCTCGCTCTTCCACTACCAGTACAACACTCGTGTACGCCATCCTCTTCCACTACTAGTACAACCCTCGTGTACGCCTCGCTCTTCCACTACCAGTACAACACTCGTGTACGCCACGCTCTTCCACTACCAGTACAATCCTCGTGTCCCCCACCCTCTTCCACTACCAGTACAACCCCCGTGTACCCCACCCTCTACCACTACCAGTATAACCCTCGTGTACCCCACCCTCTACCACTACCAGTACAACCCTCGTGTACCCCACCCTCTACCACTACCAGTACAACCCTCGTGTACCCCACCCTCTACCACTACCAGTACAACCCTCGTGTACCCCACCCTCTACCACTACCAGTACAACCCTCGTGTACGCAAACCTCTACCACTACCAGTACAACCCTCGTGTACCCCACCCTCTACCACTACCAGTACAACCCTCGTGTACGCAAACCTCTACCACTACCAGTACAACCCTCGTGTACCCCACCCTCTACCACTACCAGTACAACCCTCGTATACGTCTCGCTCTTCCAGTACCAGTACAACCCTCGTGTACCCCACGCTCTTCCACTACCAGTACATCCCTCATGTACCCCACGCTCTTCCACTACCAGTACATCCCTCATGTACCCCACGCTCTTCCAGTACCAGTGTAACCCTCGTGTACGCCACGCTCTTCCAGTACCAGTACATCCCTCATGTACCCCACGCTCTTCCACTACCAGTACATCCCTCATGTACCCCACGCTCTTCCAGTACCAGTACAACCCTCGTGTACCCCACGCTCTTCCAGTACCAGTACAACCCTCGTGTACCCCACGCTCTTCCACTACCAGTACAACCCTCGTGTACCCCACGCTCTTCCAGTACCAGTACAACCCTCGTGTACCCCACGCTCTTCCAGTACCAGTACAACCCTCGTGTACCCCACGCTCTTCCACTACCAGTACATCCCTCATGTACCCCACGCTCTTCCAGTACCAGTACAACGCTCTTGTACCCCACGCTCTTCCAGTACCAGTACAACCCTCGTGTACGCCACGCTCTTCCACTACCAGTACATCCCTCATGTACCCCACGCTCTTCCAGTACCAGTACAACCCTCGTGTACCCCACCCTCTACCACTACCAGTACAACCCTCGTGTACGCCTCGCTCTACCACTACCAGTACAACCCTCGTGTACCCCACCCTCTACCACTACCAGTACAACCCTCGTGTACCCCACCCTCTACCACTACCAGTACAACCCTCGTGTACGCCTCGCTCTACCACTACCAGTACAACCCTCGTGTACCCCACCCTCTACCACTACCAGTACAACCCTCGTGTACCCCACCCTCTACCACTACCAGTACAACCCTCGTGTACCCCACCCTCTACCACTACCAGTACAACACTCGTGTACCCCATCCTCTTCCACTGCCAGTATAACCCTCGTGTACCCCTCCCTCTACCACTACCAGTACAACCCTCGTGTACCCCTCCCTCTACCACTACCAGTATAACCCTCGTGTACCCCTCCCTCTACCACTACCAGTATAACCCTCGTGTACCCCACCCTCTACCACTACCAGTATAACCCTCGTGTACCCCTCCCTCTACCACTACCAGTACAACCCTCGTGTACCCCTCCCTCTACCACTACCAGTATAACCCTCGTGTACCCCTCCCTCTACCACTACCAGTACAACCCTCGTGTACCCCTCCCTCTACCACTACCAGTATAACCCTCGTGTACCCCTCCCTCTACCACTACCAGTACAACCCTCGTGTACCCCTCCCTCTACCACTACCAGTATAACCCTCGTGTACCCAACCCTCTACCACTACCAGTACAACCCTCGTGTACCCCACGCTCTTCCACTACCAGTACAACCCTCGTGTACCCCACGCTCTTCCACTACCAGTACAACCCTCGTGTACCCCATCCTCTTCCACTACCAGTACAACCCTCGTGTACCCCACGCTCTTCCACTACCAGTACAACCCTCGTGTACCCCATCCTCTTCCACTACCAGTACAACCCTCGTGTACCCCACCCTCTACCACTACCAGTACAACCCTCGTGTACCCCATCCTCTTCCACTACCAGTACATCCCTCGTGTACCCCATCCTCTTCCACTACCAGTATAACCCTCGTGTACCCCACCCTCTGCCCCTACCCGTACAATCCTTCTGCATGCTACCCCATCCTCTACCTCTTCCCTCTACCTGTACACATCTCCTGCAAGCTGCCCTCTTCCTCTACCAGTACATCCCACGTGTACGCCACCCTCTTCAACTACCCGTACAACCTTCTGCATGCTACCCCACCCTCAACCACTTCCCGTACAAACCTCCTGCATGCTACCCCATTAAACACAGGCGCAATTATTGAGTCAAGATCACTGAGTTATTGAGTCCCTGCAGTGAGCAGAAAAGGAGACGAGGTGAGAGGTGTGAAATTTATAATCTTACAAGCTGTGTGGCGGCGCCATCTGCCACCGACTGTGAAAAGCGAGCAATAAGAGCGAGAAGTGCTTACAGCGTTATACAAATTAAAACATGATTTACTGACAGTCGCCCGAGAAGGATTATCCCTTCCACCTGTGGGGTAGATGTTGCCTTCTTCAGATAGTTGTAGTGTGTGAGTCGGCCTTGCGACATCCACGGGGATCACACACTGTCAACACAAACCAGAAATGAATTACAAACCCTAAGTTTACGGCCCATATTCCACCACAGATATGTCAGTACTCTGAACTTCCAAATATCCCCAATAGACTTGCACAAGTCTCTAAGGCAATTATTAGTTTAAATCATAAGTTCTAGATTATGTAAATAATAAGAACAAGGTGTCCCTATAAGAGTCTGTACTGTCCATTATCTAGACTTGCCTCTTACGAGGATAAAATACTACACATGCATGGACTTTTCTTTCAGTACAGCAAGGCTAGATCATCGACACAATATGGTGAATATTATATATATTGTTATAGATATGTTACTTATGAACAAAGTATGAATTCATGAGTCCAGTGGATGAAAGCGTTCAGGACTTGGTTAAAAAAGGGGGACAAAAACATTTCCATTATTGTAACGTACGTAAGCAATCTCTAATAAAAGCAGAGTCCATTGTACGATTTCTGCTCTATCATGAGCATGTGTTTATGAATCACTATCAAATAGTGATGGTACCAGCTGTTCGCGAAAAGGTGAGCGTATCCTGCCCCACCGTTGGCATCCGTTATAAACACATGCAAAAGCAAGTCACCCGTTCACTTGGAAAAAACCTCCAACATATGGTTAAAATAGAGAATTCCATCGGACATAATTTTTGTCGCTGACGCGTCACATTCGGAAATGGTCTTTCACGTGTCTACCATAACAGGTGAGGTGTGGTGAAATGGGGTTTAACGTCGCGTTCAAGATAATTGCACTTATATAGCGACGTGCATGTACGTGTGTGTGTGTGGCTGCTTGTTCTAGTCCGGACTGATGCCGATTTATAGTGCTAGCTCACTGAGATACCATGCCGCAGTTTAACATGAATATCCCACTTAGACACAGTATACTGACTCCGAGCCGACCAGTCCTTGTTTTAGCCTCTTTTGGTATGACGCGGCCGGGGATCGAACCCCGGACCTTCCGCTCTCCGGGCGGACACTCTACCACTAGACCACGGAGGCGGTCTGTCTACAATAACACGTTTTGAGAGCTTTACTGATGCCTTGAACGCTGTAACCCCGATCAAACAACCTATGAGCAATAATGAAATGGAGCACTTTCAAATCTTGGCAGAAAGAGCATGCTCGATTGTATCTCAAAATTTGTGAAATATAGACACCAAAGGCTTGAGCTGCGGGAATATCGCTCCACATAAAGGGAAAGTTAACAATTGGGAAGTTGAAGTCATCCCTCTTGTCATCTTGTCTTGTGGAGATTGTTTTGTCATTTTGAATCTTTATGCATGGATCTAAATAGCATATAGATGAGGCGGTCCCACTGGTCTCTTGTATTGAAACAAAGGTGCAGGACTGAGGGTAGGAAACTCGAGCCTGTCACGTTATCGCTTGGCCAGTTGATCGAACCACGAAGATATACACATGTGCGATAAATTGGCAGTCACAGGTCAGCAGGATATATAACAAGGCGTCCACATACTGAACACCACGGTGGCTCAGTACACATAGGTTCATTGAAGATATAGTAGGACAAATACAGGGCTGTAAACCCGTTTGTCGATTGTGGACGAAATGTGAATCGGCTGTAAACTCGTTTGTCATTAGTGATTACAACAGTGATTCGGCTGTAAACTGGTTTGTCATTAGTTGGCATAAATGTGAATCGGCTGTAAACTGGTTTGTCATTAGTGGGCAAAAATGTGAATCGGCTGTAAACTTGTTTGTCATTAGCGGGCAAAAATGTGAATCGGCTGTAATCTCGTTTGTCATTAGAGGGCAAACATGTGAATCGGCTGTAATCTCGTTTGTCATAAGTGGGCAAAAATGTGAATCAGCTGTAATCTCGTTTGTCATAAGTGGGCAAAAATGTGAATCGGCTGTAATCTCGTTTGTCATAAGTGGGCAAAAATGTGAATCGGCTGTAAACTCGTTTGCTTTTAGTGGGCAAAAATGTGAATCGGCTGTAAACTCGTTTGCCATTAGTGGTCACAACAGTGAATCGGCTGAAAACTCGTTTGTCATTAGTGGGGCAAAAATTGAACCTGCTTTCAACTGGTTTGTCATTAGATGGCAAAAATGTGAATCGGCTGTTAACTGGATTGTCAGAACAAACAGTTGGATATTAGTTGAAACGAGAACTTAGGATCAGATGCAGAATACTTCGTGCTCGACGGCAAAATAAATAAATTGATCACTGGGATCAAGACTACGTGGGACCAATCCTACCCGGTATCCCCACGTGGTACGCCCAGCATAGTCTACTTGGGACCAGGGCTACCCGGAATCTCCACGTGGTACGCCAAGCATAGACTACTTGGGACCACGGCTACCAAGAATCCCCACGTGGTACGCCCAGCATAGACTCTTTGGGACCAAGGCTACCCGGAATCCACACGTGGTACGAGGAGCATAGACTACTTGGGACCAGGGCAACCCGGAATCCCCACGTGGTACGCCCAGCATAGCCTACTTGGGACCAGGGCTACCAAGAATCCCCACGTGGTACGCCCACCATAGACTACTTGGGATCAAGGCTACCCGGAATCCCCAGGTGGTACGCCCAGCATAGACTACTTGGGACCAGGGCAACCCGGAATCCACACGTGGTACGCCCAGCATAGACAACTTGGGACCAGGGCTACCCGAAGTCCCAACGTGGTACGCCCAGCATAGACAACTTGGGACCAAGGCTACCCGGAATCCCCAGGTAATACGCCCAGCAGAGACTACTTGGGACCAGGGCTACCCGAAGTCCCCACGTGGTACGCCCAGCATAGACTCTTTGGGACCAGGGCAACCCGGAATCGACACGTGGTACGCCCAGCATAGACAACTTGGGACCAAGGCTACCCGGAATCCACACGTGGTACGAGGAGCATAGACTCTTTGGGACCAGGGCAACCCTGAATCCCCACGTGGTACGCCCAGCATAGCCTACTTGGGACCAGGGCTACCCAGAATCCCCACGTGGTACGCCCACCATAGACTACTTGGGACCAAGGCTACCCGGAATCCCCAGGTAGTACGCCCAGCATAGATTACTTGGGACCAGGGCAACCCGGAATCCACACGTGGTACGCCCAGCATAGACAACTTGGGACCAAGGCTACCCGGAATCCCCACGTGGTACGCCCAGCATAGACTACTTGGGACCAGGGCTACCCGAAGTCCCAACGTGGTACGCCCAGCATAGGCAACTTGGGACCAAGGCTACCCGGAATCCCCAGGTAGTACGCCCAGCAGAGACTACTTGGGATCAAGGCTACTCGAAGTCCCCACGTGGTACGAGGAGCATAGACTCTTTGGGACCAGGGCAACCCGGAATCCACACGTGGTACGCCCAGCATAGACAACTTGGGACCAAGGCTACCCGGAATCCACACGTGGTATGCCAAGCATAGACAACTTGGGACCAGGGCTACCCGGAATCCCCAGGTAGTACGCCCAGCAGAGACTACTTGGGACCAGGGCTACCCGAAGTCCCCACGTGGTACGCCCAGCATAGACTCTTTGGGACCGGGGCTACCCGGAATCCACACGTGGTACGAGGAGCATAGACTACTTGGGACCAGGGCAACCTGGAATCCACACGTGGTACGCCCTGCATAGCCTACTTTGGACCAGGGCTACCCAGAATTCCCACGTGGTACGCCCACCATAGACTACTTAGGATCAAGGCTACCCGGAATCCCGAATATCCGAATGCCAGTGGTGGTAGGCCCAGCAAAGACCCGTATAGACCAGAATTGACACAAGTTCCATAGTCCCTGTCGAGGTTCCCCGTGGTCATGGTGATGGACGGCGCGGACCTATTGTATTATTCGTAGATTATCGCGTGGAGATTTTTCAGCGGGCAGTGTATCGGTATTGCAGTGAGGAGGAAGTCTGCGATTGGAAAGGGTGAATTGATGGTAAGGTGAGCATGCGCAATGGACAACTGGGCTATTGATAGTCAGCAGCCATTGTGATCACCCGATTCACTATTTCAATCGAAAGACAATCACACGATACTGAAGATCCTTTCAGTCCAGATTCTCAACGGGTGTTGAAAGATGGGATTGGATACGAATGGGTTATTAACAAATTGCCACACGCAGACACATTCTGACAGGAGATTTAACGAGAGTTAGGTCGACCATGAGTTCTGTGTAATATTATCATTATGAAACACGTTTTCTTTGAGGTATCCAGTATGCGAATACCCTTAAGACAGTCGGGTATTATTTTGTATACATGCTTGCCTCTATTCAAACAAACCGACAAACGATCAAGGCGATAGCACGTGTCTTTGTTTTAGTGTTGCGACCTGCCGTGGGGTGAACGCGGCGCGTGCCGTACCGGTGCCGTATAACTGAGGGAGGGTACCGTAAAGCTGAGGGAGGGAGGGTCCCCGACAGGGGCAAGTGTTGAGCCGTGGTGGCATAGGAAGATAAGCAGCGTCTGATTTGCTAATTGTGAAGGTAAACGCTCATTAGAAGTTGCATTACGCTGGTGTTCGCAGCGTGAACTTGCTTAAGAAGAGCAAGTGTGGTGGAGAAGTGGATGCTGGCAAACGTGCAAAGAATTCTGGAAATTTGGCGGCGACTTTAATGGGGCAGAAATGATGGCGGCAGGCTTAAAAACTGTTGTGATGAGACGGGTCTCGACGGGCAATGTTTTCCTCGATGGAACAGCATCTTCACACGGTTAAAGGTGGCAATGAGAGGGTCGAAGAGGGCTGATTAATCGGAGCTCGTGACGCCGTTGTAGTAGGAATGGCGACGTTTCGGAGCCGACGTGGCGGGGACGACTTGGAGAAGATGGGGAGATGCCATCGGGGGAAGCGTTTACTCTGCCCCCTCCCCCGCCTGACTGGTATACCGTCCTGGGAAGTCTCCGAGAGGTAAGGGTGGGAAGGGCGTCTGTCTCCCGTGGGTCGGCCTCGTTACGTGCACAGTGGCGACACCTAGCGAAAACGGCACGCGTTGGCGGCCCATAGCCTCTCCAGTGCATCCTCACACCTCTCCTAATGCTTGTGGTATTGTGGCAATCAACCCTTTGAAACTGACACTAGCAGGCTGGGGTACAAAGAACGCTTCTTCTAGGTGGTCGAGTCCGGGGCTGCGGGAGGACCTTGGGAGGCAGGATGGCGAGGAGGGGCTTGGGGGCAGAGGGAGTAGGGGTCATGGGTGCCTCATCAGGATGACGACGTGGGAAGAGGTCCAAATACTTGCTGCAGATGAGAGGGAAGGGGGAAAGAAAGTCTCAGGTCTGGCGCCATGTGGGATGAGGGAGAACCATCAATTAATACTGACTGGTGGGGTGTGAAATGCTAGTGCCACGTATAAAAAGGGCGGGAAGATGACAGTTTACTTAAATTGATTGAGGAAAGGCATACCGTGCAGGCAGTCTTGTGTGTTGTGAAGGGCACCTGTTGGACAATCTGTCTCACCGGCCTCTGACTCGCACCTGTTGTCACAGGTAAGACTTCCAATTTATTGCACGTGCACCAATACGTCACCAGGCTCCATACCTTACAGGCAGGCTACCGTCACTGTGAACTCAAACCCAAACCACGCTAATGATGTAACCAACTCACTGTCGCCATTGACATAAACACACACTGTCACCATTGACATAACCAACTCACTGTCATCCCTCATATAGCCACAAACTGTCACCACTGACAAAACCACACACTGTCATCACTTACACGACCACACACTGTCATCACTGACGAAACCAGGCACTGTCATCAATGACAAAACCCCACACTGTCATCACTGACACAACCACACACTGTCATCACTGACACTGGTTTTGTCAGTGATGCCAGTAGTATAATTGAGTCAGTGATGACGGTGTGTGACTATGTCAGTGATGACAGTGTGTGGTTGTGTCAGTGATGACATTGTGTGGTTGTGTCAGTGATGACAGTGGTATAATTGTGTCAGTGATGACAGTGAGTGGTTCTGTCAGTGATGACAGTGTGTGGTTGTGTCACTGATGACAGTGTGGGGTTTTGTCAGTGATGACAGTGTGTGGTTGTGTCAGTGATGACATTGGTATAATTGTGTCAGTGATGACAGTGTGGGGTTTTGTCAGTGACGACAGTGTGTGGTTGTGTCAGTGATGACAGATTGTGGTTGTGTCAGTGATGACAGTGTGTGGTTGTGTCAGTGATGACAGTGTGTGGTTGTGTCAGTGATGACAGATTGTGGTTGTGTCAGTGATGACAGTGTGTGGTTGTGTCAGTGATGACAGATTGTGGTTGTGTCAGTGATGACAGTGTGTGGTTGTGTCAGTGATGACAGATTGTGGTTGTGTCATTGATGACAGTGTGGGGTTTTGTCAGTGATGACAGTGTGTGGTTGTATCGGTGATGACAGTTTGTGGTTGTGTCAATGATGACAGTGGTACAATTATGTCAGTGATGACAGTGTGTGGTTGTATCGGTGATGACAGATTGTGGTTGTTTCAGTGATTACAGTAGTATTCTTATGTCAGTGATGACAGTGTGTGGTTGTATCAGTGATGACAGATTGTCGTTGCATCAGTGGTGACAGTGGTATTATTATGTCAGTGATGTCAGTAGCATAATTTTGTCAGAGATGACAGTGTGTGGTTGTGTCAGTGATGACAATGTGTGGTTTTGTCAGTGATGACAGTGGTATAAGTATGTCAGTGATGACAGTGTGTGGTTGTATCAGTGATGACAGATTGTCGTTGCATCAGTGATGACAGTGGGGTATTATTGTGTCAGTGATGACAGCAGCATAATTTTGTCAGAGATGACAGTGTGTGGTTGTGTCAGTGATGACAGTGTGTGGTTGTGTCAGTGATGACAGTGTGTGGTTGTGTCAGTATTGACAGATTGTGGTTGTGTCAGTGATGACAGTGTGTGGTTGTGTCAGTATTGACAGATTGTGGTTGTGTCAGTGATGACAGTGTGTGGTTGTGTCAGTGATGACAGATTGTGATTGTGTCAGTGATGACAGTGTGTGGTTGTGTCAGTGATGACATTGGTATAATTGTGTCAGTGATGACAGATTGTGGTTGTGTCAGTGATTGCAGTAGAATTATTATGTCAGTGATGACAGTGTGTGGTTGCGTCAGTGATGACAGTAGCATTATTATGTCAGTGATGACAGTGTGTGGTTGTATCGGTGATGACAGTGTGTGGTTGTATCAATGATGACAGTGGTACAATTATGTCAGTGATGACATTGTGTGGTTGTGTCAGTGATGACAGTGGTATTATTATGTCAGTGATTACAGTAGCATAATTTTGTCAGTGATGACAGTGTGTGGTTGTGTCAGTGATGAAAGTGTGTGGTTGTATCAGTGATGACAGTGGTATAATTATGTCAGTGATGACAGTGGTATTATTATGTCAGTGATTACAGTAGCATAATTTTGTCAGTGATGACAGTGTGTGGTTGTGTCAGTGATGACAGTGTGTGGTTGTATCAGTGATGCCAGTGGTATAATTATGTCAGTGTTGACAGTGTGTGGTTGTATCGGTGATGACAGTTTGTGGTTGTGTCAATGATGACAGTGGTACAATTATGTCAGTGATGACAGTGTGTGGTTGTATAAGTGATGACAGATTGTCGTTGCATCAGTGATGACAGTGGTTCTATTATGTCAGTGATGACAGTAGCATAATTTTGTCAGAGATTACAGTGTGTGGTTGTGTCAGAGATGACAGTGTGTGGTTGTGTCAGTGATGACAGTTTGTGGTTGTATCGGTGATGACAGTGTGTGGTTTTGTCAGTGATGACAGTGGTATAATTATGTCAGTGTTGACAGTGTGGTTGTATCGGTGATGACAGTTTGTGGTTGTGTCAATGATGACAGTGGTACAATTATGTCAGTGATGACAGTGTGTGGTTGTATAAGTGATGACAGATTGGCGTTGCATCAGTGATGACAGTGGTATTATTATGTCAGTGATGACAGTAGCATAATTTTGTCAGAGATGACAGTGTGTGGTTGTGTCAGAGATGACAGTGCGTGGTTGTCTCTGTTGACAGTTTGTGGTTGTGTCAGTGATGACAGTGTGTGGTTGTGTCAGTGATGACAGTGTGTGGTTGTGTCAGTGATGACAGTGTGTGGTTGTGTCAGTGATGACAGTGTGTGGTTGTGTCAGTGATGATAGTGTGTGGTTGTCTGTGATGACAGTGTGTGGTTGTGTCAGTGATGACAGTGTGTGGTTGTGTCAGTGATGACAGTGTGTGGTTGTCTGTGATGACAGTGTGTGGTTGTGTCAGTGATGACAGTGTGTGGTTGTGTCAGTGATGACAGTGTGTGGTTGTCTGTGATGACAGTGTGTGGTTGTGTCAGTGATGACAGTGTGTGGTTGTCTGTGATGAAAGTGTGTGGTTCTCTGTGATGACAGTGTGTGGTTGTGTTTGTGATGACAGTGGTATGATTGGTAGTATCATACGTATAAGTGGTATAATAATAAACCAGACACTGTCACCACTGACACAACCACAGACTGTCATCACTGACACAACTACACACTGTCGTCACTGACATAATAATACCTCTGTCGTTACTGACACAGCCACACACTGCCATCACTGACACACTGTCCGCTGACAACCACACACTAACAACACAACTTTCACAGCACATTAAGTAAGGTGGGGGCAAATTGGGGTTGTAAAGGGGAACATTGAAATAGGCGAGGAGGTACGTAAGTGTCACTTCCTCCTGCACGACCGTCCATGTTGCTCTGTTTCTCACCTGTAAATCTCGTTTGTCTGGAGCCAGATCTCGTGCTGAGCGCGAGTACAACAGAGCGATAATTACATCGCTTCCGCTGTTTCTCGTGTATTGCGAGTGCTAGCAGAACGCTCTGATAAGCTTTGCCTACACACACCTTGGCACGGGCGGGTTGAAAACTGCCAATTACACACGACGCAACCTGTAAGTGTCTCGTGTAATTGCTCAGATCGGAAATGGACTTCATTTATGAGACAAATGACTATCGGGGTAATACCGCTCTACCAGTAGTAAAAGTGGTAGGGCACAGAATAAACGTCGATACGTTGATTTACTGGTATTTATGTTGTTTTTCTTCTCTTTATTTATTTATTTATTTATTTATTGTTTATTTATTTATTTATTTATCCATCTCATGTTTATGTATACACTATCTTTTTCAAAACAGTTCTGCGACAAGGTCTGTTGACTCTAAGACTGAGTATATTAATTAGTTGCGAGCGTGGTGCCACGGCGGGAGTTTGGTGTTCCCCGGCATGGCGGAAACTGGCAGCAGGTGGGCGTGAGGCTCGGCGACGTGCCAAGCTATCTGCAGTGGCGACTCCATGTCGTCGGTCTGAGACAACATGGCAGCCAAGTGAACGGCAGGAAAGAAGACTTTTACCGGAGAACCTCTCGCCATCATGTGCGTGTGTTTTTGTTGAGACTAGTCATAACATAATTAGTTTGTTTTGATCGAATGAGCGTTCGTCAGTGTGGGGGAATGTGTCTCCAAGTGCCACGTCAGCATGGGGTCCTTCCGACGTGATACATCTCTATACTGTAGTTGGTCGACTTGTCAGTACTCCCATTGATCTGACCGCTAGAATACCTCCAGATCCCTGGGCCAGGTCTGGACCCCGCGTTGTTAGTACGGATACAGTGTGTGTAGAACTGCCACACACAACAGACCCCAGCCGACTTGAATAGGAAAATAGTATCATACGTATAGGTGTCATAGGTGAGGTGAGGTGAAATTTGGTTTAACGTCGCGTCCAAGATTATTGCACTTATATAGCGACGTACATGCACGTGTATGTGTGGCTGCTTGTACTAGTCCGGACTGATGCCGATTTATAGTGCTAGCTCACTGAGATACCATGCCGCAGTTTAACATGAATACCCCACTCAGACACAGTATACTGACTCCGAGCCGACCAGTCCTTGTTTTAGCCCCTTAATGCCGAGCGCCAGAACATGAATACCGCACTCAGACATAGTATAGTGACTCCGAGCCGACCAGTCCTTGTTTTAGCCCCTTAATGCCGAGCGCCAGAACATGAATACCGCACACAGACACAGTATAGTGACTCCGAGCCGACCAGTCCTTGTTTTAGCCCCTTAATGCCGAGCGCCAGAACATGAATACCGCACACAGACACAGTATAGTGACTCCGAGCCGACCAGTCCTTGTTTTAGCCCTTTAATGCCGAGCGCCAGACAGGGTCACAGCAAGTACCATCTTTTAACGTCTTCCACTAGACCACGGAGGCGGTCGTATCATACCTGAACGGATCGCACGTTGCATACATACATAACAGAATGATGCTGTTATGAGTGAGTGAGTTGGTATTTACGCCGCTTGGTATTTTATTTATATCACCGCGTGATGTGTAAGGAAAACTCAAAGTGATGCAGGCCTTTGATGTTTACAACTTTGTAAAAACTCCGTGAGAAAAGACGTGGTGCCGAAAATCCCCAAAACATATTCTTAGAGAATCTGGGATTCGAACCCATGACCACAGTTTTTTAAGCACAGCGAATTTGCCCCTCTAGTATCAGAGCAAGCCACTAACAGATTGGATATTTACTTAAATCATTTGCTTCAGGCCACAACGCTCTACTGAAGACGATACTCTGTCTAATACCTACTGTGTCTGTGACCATATATTCTTCAGAGGTATCTTCGTTACCAGGGCACCATTGGGTATTGGATAATCGCTAATGAGGTTAGCTACTGGGTATTGGACAATAAAACCGGCGACTTGATATAGCATATTCACTTCCTGACTCGGTTGATATAGGCTACACTGCTGACTATGTTGATATAGCATATTCACTACTGACTGGGTTGATATAGGCTATTCACTGCTGTCTGTGTTGATATAGGCTATTCACTGCTGTCTTTGTTGATATAGCATATTCGCTACTGACTGGGTTGATATAGGCTATTCACTGCTGTCTTTGTTGATATAGCATATTCGCTACTGACTGGGTTGATATAGGCTATTCACTGCTGTCTTTGTTGATATAGCATATTCACTACAGACTGGGTTGATATAGTCTATTCACTGCTGACTGTGTTGACATAGCATATTCAATTTCTGACTGGGTCCATATAGGCTATTCAATGCTGACTGTGTTGATATAGGCTATTCACTACTGGCTGGGTTGATATAGGCTATTCACTGCTGTCTTTGTTGATATAGCATATTCACTTCCTGACTCGGTTGATATAGGCTACACTGCTGACTATGTTGATATAGCATATTCACTACTGACTGGGTTGATATAGGCTATTCACTGCTGTCTTTGTTGATATAGCATATTCACTACTGACTGGGTTGATATAGGCTATTCACTGCTGTCTTTGTTGATATAGCATATTCGCTACTGACTGGGTTGATATAGGCTATTCACTGCTGTCTTTGTTGATATAGCATATTCGCTACTGACTGGGTTGATATAGTCTATTCACTGCTGACTGTGTTGACATAGCATATTCGCTACTGACTGGGTTGATATAGGCTATTCACTGCTGTCTTTGTTGATATAGCATATTCGCTACTGACTGGGTTGATATAGGCTATTCACTGCTGTCTTTGTTGATATAGCATATTCACTACTGACTGGGTTGATATAGGCTATTCACTGCTGTCTTTGTTGATATAGCATATTCGCTACTGACTGGGTTGATATAGGCTATTCACTGCTGTCTTTGTTGATATAGCATATTCGCTACTGACTGGGTTGATATAGGCTATTCACTGCTGTCTTTGTTGATATAGCATATTCGCTACTGACTGGGTTGATATAGGCTATTCACTGCTGTCTTTGTTGATATAGCATATTCACTACAGACTGGGTTGATATAGTCTATTCACTGCTGACTGTGTTGACATAGCATATTCAATTTCTGACTGGGTCCATATAGGCTATTCAATGCTGACTGTGTTGATATAGGCTATTCACTACTGGCTGGGTTGATATAGGCTATTCACTGCTGACTGTGTTGACATAGCATAATCACTTTCTGACTCGGTTCATATAGGCTATTCACTGCTGACTGTGTTGATATAGCATATTCACTACAGACTGGGTTGATATAGGCTATTCACTGCTGTCTTTGTTGATATAGCATATTCACTACAGACTGGGTTGATATAGTCTATTCACTGCTGACTGTGTTGACATAGCATATTCAATTTCTGACTGGGTCCATATAGGCTATTCAATGCTGACTGTGTTGATATAGGCTATTCACTACTGGCTGGGTTGATATAGGCTATTCACTGCTGACTGTGTTGACATAGCATAATCACTTTCTGACTCGGTTCATATAGGCTATTCACTGCTGACTGTGTTGATATAGCATATTCACTACAGACTGGGTTGATATAGGCTATTCACTGGTGACTGTGTTGATATAGCATATTCACTTTCTTACTGGGTTTAAATAGGCTATTCACTTCTGACTGTGTCGATGAAGCATATTCACTACTGACGGGGTTGAAATGGGCTATTTACTGCTGACTGTGTTGATATAGCATATTCACTTTCTGACTGGGTTGAAATAGGCTATTCACTGCTGACTGCGTTGATATAGCATATTCATTACTGACTGGGTTGAAATAGGCTATTCACTGTTAACTGTTGGTATAGCATATTCACTACTGACTGGGTTGAAATAGGCTATTCACTGTTGTCTGTGTTGATATAGCATATTCACTTTCTGACTGGGTTGATATAGGCTACATTGCTGACTGGGTTGATGTAGCATATTCAATACTGACTGGGTTGAATTAGGCGTTTCACTGCTGACTGGGTTGAAATAGGCTATTCTCTGTTGACTGAGTTGATATAGCATATTCACTATTGACTGGGTCGAAATAGGCTATTCACTGTTGACTGTGTTGATATAGCATATTCACTACTGACTGGATTGATATATGCTATTCACTGCTGACTGTGTTGATATAGGCTATTCACTACTGACTGGGTTGAAATAGGCTATTCACTGTTGACTGTGTTGATATAGCATATCCAATACTGACTGGTTTGAAATAGGCTATTCACTGCTGACTGTGTTGATATAGCATTATCACTGCCGACTAGGTTGATATAGATTATTCAATTTCTGACTGTGTTGTATATAAGCTATTCACTGCTGACTGTGTTGACATAGCATATTCAATTTCTGACTGGGTCCATATAGGCTATTCAATGCTGACTGTGTTGATATAGGCTATTCACTACTGGCTGGGTTGATATAGGCTATTCACTGCTGACTGTGTTGACATAGCATAATCACTTTCTGACTCTGTTCATATAGGCTATTCACTGCTGACTGTGTTGATATAGCATATTTACTACAGACTGGGTTGATATAGGCTATTCACTGCTGACTGTGTTGATATAGCATATTCACTTTCTTACTGGGTTTAAATAGGCTATTCACGTCTGACTGTGTCGATGTAGCATATTCACTACTGACGGGGTTGAAATGGGCTATTTACTGCTGACTGTGTTGATATAGCATATTCACTACTGACTGGATTGATATATGCTATTCACTGCTGACTGTGTTGATATAGGCTATTCACTACTGACTGGGTTGAAATAGGCTATTCACCGTTGACTGTGTTGATATAGCATATCCAATACTGACTGGTTTGAAATAGGCTATTCACTGCTGACTGTGTTGATATAGCATTATCACTGCCGACTAGGTTGATATAGATTATTCACTGCTGACTGTGTTGATATAGGCTATTCACTGCTGACTGTGAAGATATAGGGTATTCACTACTGACTGTGTTGATATCATTTATTCATTACTGACTGTTGATCTAGGCTATTCACTACTGACTGTGTTGATATAAGATATTCACTGCTGACTGTGTTGATATAAGATATTCACTGCTGACTGTGAATTAGTAACCTGACTGTGCTACAACTTGAATACTGAGGATGTTCACAGAGGGAAGCCACAGTCATGTTGTGCAGCCATGGCGACAAGAGATGTGTGCACATGTGCGTCGTCCTAGTGGAACAACACACCTTCAATGAGTTTCCCACGACCTTTAGCCTTAATATTACCATGCAGTTGTCTAAATAGATAAGTATAATATTAACCACTAAAGGGTCTGACCTTTCCAGAGGTAGTCCGATAGTACGATTCCTTTTGAATCCCAGAAAAACCGAGGCCATCACCTTGCTGATGAAACAGACTTCTTTGTCGTCGGAGATGTTAGAAGTTTCCATTGCTTTGTCTAGTTTGTGGCTGGTCGTGATGTGAACCTAAGATTTAACCGTGGTTACAAATCTCTCAACGAAATCAGCTGGTTCTGATTCAAAATGACGTCAATTCTCACGAGAGATGATGAACCTGGAGCGTTTCTGATCAGGAGTCAGAAGCCTTGGAACCCAGGGTACTGAAATCCTTGTCATGCTCAGTCAATTCCTCGGAATCTCTCAAGAGATGTCAACTGTATTGGCTATGTGACGCTTGGTGAGTCGTCGATCGTCTATAACCATATCATATATTGTATTAACAAATTCCTAAGGAGTGGCAGTTGAAGTTCTTTAGCGGTGACAGTTGAAGTTCTTTAGCGTTGACGTTCTTTAGCGGTGACAGTTGAAGTTCTTTAGCGGTGACAGTTGAAGTTCTTTAGCCGTACAGTTGAAGGTCTTCCTCATCTTGGATCATCTTCGAGGTTCTCTCTTCCCCTCTTGAACTCTGCTGCCCACCTCTTAGCTGTGGAATCATCCCCTACTGTTGACACCAAATTCACAGGGACGGCTGTTGGAGTTGACCTTTTCAGTTGGAGATACCTGATGACAGCGCGGAAGCCAATTGTCAACAACAAAGAATACCTAGTCACTTGGCCTCTTCCCGAGGCAAGAGTGTTAATTGACATTAATAGTCCAGTTTCACCCTTGCCCAACTAGGCTCTAATTCGTAGCACCACCAGTGGCTATTACGAGTTATGTCCCTTCTACGCCTCTCCTATGGACCAATCAGATTCCACCCCTCGTATCACTTGCATTTGCTCCAAACAAAATGTCGGCGCCCAGTCCAGCCGATCTGATCGACAATCAAGATCTATATTGTGATAAAATGGATCTTATATCGCGAAGTGCATCAAATCACATGTGCACCTTGAATAAAAACATAAAAAGATTTAGAAAATATCTGTTGACACCGAGTTGGCGGTGCACATGCTTTGCAAATCCTGCAATCGACCGAAATCTGCTTGACAGTTTACGAACAGGATTTCGATTTCATTGCGCGATTTTGATTGGACTATGCATAGACTCGTTAGTCAAGCCAAAATCTCCATAATACCAGCCTATAGTCAGTTAGCTCTCTTGCCTCGGGAAGATAGTCTTTTGGACGCCTGCAAAAATATGCTGCCGGCCGTATATACTCTTCAAATGCAGCCTGTTATCATTGGGAGTATTGTTTAGGACTTTATTCAAGAAAACTGCTCACCATACATCTTTTGTAGTTGGTCACCGTCGTGACTTATATACTGCTACAGCTTTTAACTCTCTGACTGACCAACGTTGAAATTCACCACCCTCTCACCCCGCCCCCCACACAAGACCAGACTCTCAATCATTACCTGCCCCCGGGCCCATATACCTTCTTAGACCTACCCCCCACACGCGTTAGCTCGGGGCACAGGGTTGTCAGGAGTCAAATGGGACAAATGAGTGACAGCCTCATCACTATCATCAACTATCGTCGTTAGCATTACAAGCTGGTAATAGACACAGTCTCTATCCGGGGAACATGACCGGAGACAGGTGCCCGTTAAGATCATCATAAAAATCCCCTGCTCGTCCCTCTTCTGAACAGGTTATAGTCACTGTTCCTTAAACAACAAAGATGCCCCCTGTCATTTGATCCGTCAGTTGTGGAGTGATCAAAGTGTGCTGCTGTAATGTGGCTGCCCCACTGCGGGATCGCGGCAGACTTCCAGTCAGACATACTCCGTTGTGTATTCAGGAAAAAAACCCACTTTGAACAGATTGGAGTTCGAACCGATTCGTGATATCCGGGTACCATATATCATCTCACGAGTGACATAGTAACGGCTAGGGTGATAGTGGACATTGTATTTGAGTTACGCGATGTGCTAACTATCTTGGTAGAGACGATAGGAGCTGTGGTATACCTGAATATATTCTCATTGGGAGAAGGTGGCGATGTTGAAGGGGAGATGGAAGACGATGTGGTGAGATGAGGGATGGCATGTGGTGAGGTGAGGGTGGCATGTGGTGAGGTGAGGGGTGGCATGTGGTGAGGTGAGGGGTGGCGATGTGGTGAGGTGAGGGTGGCATGTGGTGAGGTGGGTGGTGGTGATGTGGTGAGGTGAGGGGTGGCATGTGGTGAGGGTGGCATGTGGTGAGGTGGGTGGTGGTGATGTGGTGAGGAGAGGGGTGGCATGTGATGAGGTGAGGGTGGCATGTGGTGAGGTGGGTGGTGGTGATGTGGTGAGGTGGGGGGTGGGTGGCATGTGGTGAGGTGAGGTGTGGCGATGTGGTGAGGTGGCATGTGGTGAGGTGAGGTGTGGCGATGTGGTGAGGTGAGGGGTGGCGATGTGGTGAGGTGAGAGGTGGTGATGTGGTGAGGTGAGGTGAGGTGTGGCGATGTGCTGAGGTGGCATGTGGTGAGGTAAGGGGTGGCATGTGGTGAGGTGAGGGTGGCATGTGGTGAGGTGAGGGGTGGCATGTGGTGAGGTGAGGGGTGGTGATGTGGTGAGGGGTGGTGTGGCGATGTGGTGAGGTGGCATGTGGTGAGGTAAGGGGTGGCATGTGGTGAGGTAAGGTGACATGTGGTGAGGTGAGGGTGGCATGTGGTGAGGTGAGATGTGGCGATGTGGTAAGGTGGCATGTGGTGAGGTGAGGTTAGGTATGGCGATGTGGTGAGGTGGCATGTGGTGAGGTGAGGGTGGCATGTGGTGAGGTGAGGTATGGCGATGTGGTAAGGTGAGGGGTGACATGTGGTGAGGTGAGGTGGCATGTGGCGAGGTGAGGGTGGCATGTGGTGAGGTGAGGGTGGCATGTGGTGAGGTGAGGGTGGCATGTGGTGAGGTGAGGTGTGGCGATGTGGTAAGGTGAGGGGTGGCATGTGGTGAGGTGAGGTGGCATGTGGCGAGGTGAGGGTGGCATGTGTTGAGGTGAGGGTGGCATGTGGTGAGGTAAGAGGTGGCATGTGGTGAGGTGAGTTGGCATGTGGTGAGGTGAGGGGTGGCATGTGGTGAGGGTGGCATGTGGTGAGTTGTGGGGTGGCATATGGTGAGGTAAGGGTGGCATGTAGTGAGGTGAGAGATGGCATGTGGTGAGGTGAGGTGTGGCGATGTGGTGAGGTGGCATGTGGTGAGGTGAGGGTGGCATGTTGTGAGGTGAGAGGTGGCATGTGGTGAGGTGAGTTGGCATGTGGTGAGGTGAGGGGTGGCATGTGGTGGAGTGACGGGTGGTGATGTGACAGGGTAGATGGAAGAGGATGTGGTGGTGTGCTGTTGTACACCCTCGTCAATAAAATAACGTATCCTTTTCACCATCACGATGTGTTATGTTTGTATGTGTCATCCCTGCTGGTCCGTGTTATACGTACAGCTCCTACACGCCATGGTGAGGTTTAAGGGACACTGACAGGGATGACGAAATGTGTTGAATAATTGGCAAATGATAAACCAGACTTAAATATATCTTACGAGCCCAGGTGGTAAAAACGGAACAAGGATTTTACGAGAGCATGTTTCGACTTGAGATTAAAGGCTCGAACCCTTCCCCTAATCGTTAAACCCTTTGTTAACCACACAACACAGAATATTTCTAACATCTGTCTTCATGTGCATATGGTATAGAGTCTGTGTGGTGAAAGGTTTCGTAAATACAGAATTATATCCACGAGTCAGCGAACAGGGACAGAAAGTCCACTTCAAATCCATCCCAAGTTCACTTCAAGTCCATGTTGTCATCCACCCGTCTTGTTCAGTGGTAACATCTGCCCGCGAGTACACACCCCGTGTTTTGATGCAAGACGAGTCGGCTGATGGCTGCATATTACAACGGCTGCAGAGATAAACTTGCTTAACAATAAACAATTAATGCTTTAAATAAAGACAACAGGATTAATCACATGCTTAGATTACCTCAATATCATTAAAGTCAGATACAAGGTTGTCGCTTTCGCCGAGGACGGCCCATTACAGGTGGTCACGTCAGAACAACCTTTCGCGAACTATGACCAAATGAAATAACTAACAGGAAGTCGACGTTAGCCACGAAGAAAGCAGCTTTCTTAGGCTTTGTGTTACCAGTTTCAAACTTGCGACTTCCATTCCAGACTATGCTTTTAAATTATTTTGAATAAGTCATACAGTCCGTAAAAGAAGTTGCATGATTAGAAAACATATACTGTTAACAATGTAACAAAACAATAGGAATATTTCATTTATATTTTTTTTATTACGTGTTTGTATCTTTATCTATTGTGTAGTTGTCCGATTTTCGATCACAAACGTTGATACTACCTAATTGTTTATCCGACATACTCGTTAATCCGACATAATCATCTGCAACCAACAATGTCGGATTAACGGGACTTGACTGTACAATACGGACAAATCTGGTCACCCTGCTATCGTCACTTTGTAGGATATGGTAAATGACAGATCTAGCAACTGAGAGTACACAACGACACTTAGACTTACACAAGTGTATAACACGTTTAATATTAAATATTAAACTCATATTTTCTAGATGATATGAATAATAATGATAAGTTGTCTATAAAAGACTGGCGTCCTTCCGCTTATCTAGACTTGCCTATTATATGGATAGAATTGCTATACACCAATGGACGTATCATTCAGTACAGCCTTGGAGCAAGGCTAGACATCATTGGTGGTGTGGAGAGTAAAGCATTGAACTACTGGTACAAGAGTCGATACAGGATCTTAGAAAATGGGTGTGAACAGTGTTTTTGAAAAGGGGCGGTGAACATGACATACTAAATAACAAGCACATAATTAGGTAATCAATATGTATCTGTTAGCCAAAACAGTCTTTTATTTATAGTTTTGTTGTAGAAAACATGTCTCAAAATGATTTAGCTTGATCGGTTATCAACATAATTAGTATGCTTGAAAAGGGCGGGGAGCCCTTCATCTGGATATCGTATGAGGTAGTTGGTTGTACTGTTGTTTGTTTGTTGTTTAACACAGCACTCATCAATATTCCAGCCATATGTCGGCGGTCTGTAAATAATTGACTCTGGACCAGATAATCCAGTGATTGATATCATGAGCATCGATCCAGCAATTGGGATACGATGACATGCATGAACCAAGTCCGGGAGCTTGACCACGCGATCCCGTTAGTCGCCTCGTACGACAAGCATAGTCGCCTTTCACGGCAAGCATGGGTTGCTGCAGACCTATTCTACCCCGGATTTTCACGGGTCCTTGCTCGAACCACGGACCTATATACAAGTCCTTGCTCGAACTGAGACCAGTCAGAACTGAACAGACACAATAGCTGTTGATAATGAAGAAAGCTTGGACAATCACACACAATATTCTTACTCAGCAAAACAAGGATCTAACTGACATTGGTTCGCTGGTTTGTCTTGGCCAGACTCAACACTGTCCCAACTGTACTGCATCGAACAACAGCGTAAGTGAAGCCTATTTCCAAGGACATCAGAGGACAGTTAAGCCACACTGCCATTCAGTTAATATGCCAACTCCGATTCACGGAATGAACAACATATTTTTGTATGTTTTTATTGTTAATGTAACACGTCAGTAAAATATTCAATTTGGTTGTTCCTGATTGAAGTGACACTACTGTAAAAGCTTGGTGGGGTGAGCTGACGACACGACCTGGCGCCGAGGGGGCGTCCTCTTCCCCGACCCTCCACACAACGCCGACGACATTACCCATGTTAATACGGTCAGCTGAGCGGAAGGATCAAAGCGTGCAATGAGACGTGACGATATGGATGTAAACACGGTGACGGAAACAATCCCTGTCTGTCAGTCGAGGAAATCACTGCACTTTATATGGCTGCCGGGGAAGCTGAAGGCAGATTTCTTAATTGGTTTATTCAAGTACTCGTCTAATGTCATGCCATACCATTTCCCCTTCATCTTTTTCTCATCAATAATAGTCAAGAGACATTCATGTATAGCATGAATCGACTGTCGCCCGACACACTAAGCCGACCCTGGGTCCCCTGAGAGCCAAGTATCTCCATTTAAATTCATTTTGAAAAGGCGTACAGCTTGCAAGTCAGCTTTTTAAAAGATAAAATTATTGTTTGTTTCAAACAGTGACATTTATTGTGTAACCAAGTATTCAAAGACAATATGTGTTAGTCTGTGTGGTAATACTATGTCCTCAAAACTATATTTTGTCCTTTGATAACATAACCGGAGAATCTTTACTCTTTGCGACTGGAGTAGTAACGTCTGTTGGGAAGAAGTGGACGTTTTGCAGCGTTGTTCGCGCTGTTGCTGTCGTGAAGGAGTGGTTGTCGTGAGTACAACGACAGCAACGCTATGCCCAGACGACTGCGGAATCTCGACTACAAGTCGCTGTAACAAAGCCAGTCAACATTACGGGTGTCTGATTACCACTGCAACCCGAGAAAATCTTGATTAAAAGCAGCAGGTGCCCCTCCCCCCTCTCAGGCGGTGATCCTAGCGGCAGAGCGAGACCACCACCCTGCGAGGTGCCACCCAGACTCGGCTCTAATCCCGGGATCACTGTCACCAGCGTCCGGCCAGGTTCCGCCGGGTTCATCGGCGTCTACTGTAACGACTGAGGGAATGCGCAGTCGCTAGATACGCCCAGTGTTTGTGGAGATGGGGATATACTAGACGGGGAGATGAGGGTATACTAGACGCTGAAGGCAAGAAGATGGGGGATATGGGATGGGATATTAGCCACTCAATTCATGAAGATGGGGATATACTAGACGTTGAATTCTTGAAGATTGGGGATATATTAGACGCTCAAGTCGGAAGAGGCGATAGATCAACTACACGCTCGATTAGGAAGAAACGAGACATAAACTCGACGCTCAAATCGGGGAGACGATAGATTAACTAGACGCTCAATAGAGAAGAAACGAGAGATCAACTAGGCGCTCAAGTGGGAAGAAACGAGAGATAAACTCGACGCTCAAGTCGGGGGGACGATATATCAACTAGACGGTCAAGTGGGAAGAAACGAGAGATCAACTAGACGCTGAAGTGGGAAGAAACGAGAGATCAACTAGGCGCTCAAGTCAGGGAGACGATATATCAACTAGACGCTGAAGTGGGAAGAAACGATATATCAACTAGACGCTCAAGTCAGGGAGACGATATATCAACTAGACGCTCAAGTGGGAAGAAACGAGAGATAAACTAGGCGCTCAAGTCGGGGAGACGATATATCAACTAGACGCTCAAGTGGGAAGAAACGAGAGATCAACTAGACGCTGAAGTGGGAAGAAACGAGAGATAAACTAGGCGCTCAAGTCGGGGAGACGATATATCAACTAGACGCTCAAGTGGGAAGAAACGAGAGATCAACTAGACGCTCAAGTGGGAAGAAACGAGAGATAAACTAGGCGCTCAAGTCGGGGAGACGATATATCAACTAGACGCTCAAGTGGGAAGAAACGAGAGATAAACTAGGCGCTCAAGTCGGAAAAGACGATATATCAACTAGACGCTCAAGTGGGAAGAAACGAGAGATAAACTAGGCGCTCAAGTCGGGGAGACGATATATCAACTAGACGCTCAAGTGGGAAGAAACGAGAGATAAACTAGGCGCTCAAGTCGGAAAAGACGATATATCAACTAGACGCTCAAGTGGGAAGAAACGAGTGATAAACTAGGCGCTCAAGTCAGGGAGACGATATATCAACTAGACGCTCAAGTCGGAAGAAACGAGAGATAAACTCGACGCTCAAGTCGGGGAGACGATATATCAACTAGACGCTCAAGTCGGAAGAAACGAGAGATAAACTCGACGCTCAAGTCGGGGGGACGATATATCAACTAGACGGTCAAGTGGGAAGAAACGAAAGATCAACTAGACGCTCAAGTCGGAAGAAACGAGAGATCAACTAGGCGCTCAAGTCAGGGAGACGATATATCAACTAGACGCTCAAGTGGGAAGAAACGATATATCAGCTAGACGCTCAAGTCGGGGAGACGATATATCAACTAGACGCTCAAGTTGGAAGAAACGAGAGATAAACTAGGCGCTCAAGTCGGGGAGACGATATATCAACTAGACGGTCAAGTGGGAAGAAACGAGAGATCAACTAGACGCTCAAGTGGGAAGAAACGAGAGATAAACTAGGCGCTCAAGTCGGGGAGACGATATATCAACTAGACGCTCAAGTGGGAAGAAACGAGAGATAAACTAGACGCTCAAGTGGGAAGAAACGAGAGATAAACTAGGCGCTCAAGTCGGGGAGACGATATATCAACTAGACGCTCAAGTGGGAACAAACGAGAGATAAACTAGGCGCTCAAGTCGGAAAAGACGATATATCAACTAGACGCTCAAGAGGGAAGAAACGAGAGATCAATTAGGCGCTCAAGTCGGGGAGACGATATATCAACTAGACGCTGAAGTGGGAACAAACGAGAGATAAACTAGGCGCTCAAGTCGGAAAAGACGATATATCAACTAGACGCTCAAGTGGGAAGAAACGAGTGATAAACTAGGCGCTCAAGTCGGGGAGACGATATATCAACTAGACGCTGAAGTGGGAAGAAACGAGAGATAAACTCGACGCTCAAGAGGGAAGAAACGAGAGATAAACACGACGCTCAAGTCGGAAGAAACGAGAGATCAACTAGGCGCTCAAGTCGGAAAAGACGATATATCAACTAGACGCTCAAGTGGGAAGAAACGAGTGATAAACTAGGCGCTCAAGTCGGGGAGACGATATATCAACTAGACGCTCAAGTCGGAAGAAACGAGAGATAAACTCGACGCTCAAGTCGGGGGGACGATATATCAACTCGGCGCTCAAGTGGGAAGAAACGAGAGATAAACTCGACGCTCAAGTCGGGGGGACGATATATCAACTAGACGGTCAAGTGGGAAGAAACGAGAGATCAACTAGACGCTCAAGTCGGAAGAAACGAGAGATCAACTAGGCGCTCAAGTCAGGGAGACGATATATCAACTAGACGCTGAAGTGGGAAGAAACGATATATCAGCTAGACGCTCAAGTCGGGGAGACGATATATCAACTAGACGCTCAAGTGGGAAGAAACGAGAGATAAACTAGGCGCTCAAGTCGGGGAGACGATATATCAACTAGACGGTCAAGTGGGAAGAAACGAGAGATCAACTAGACGCTCAAGTGGGAAGAAACGAGAGATAAACTAGGCGCTCAAGTCGGGGAGACGATATATCAACTAGACGCTCAAGTGGGAAGAAACGAGAGATACACTAGGCGCTCAAGTCGGAAAAGACGATATATCAACTAGACGCTCAAGAGGGAAGAAACGAGAGATCAGATTAGGCGCTCAAGTCGGGGAGACGATATATCAACTAGACGCTGAAGTGGGAAGAAACGAGAGATAAACTAGGCGCCCAAGTCGGAAAAGACGATATATCAACTAGACGCTCAAGTGGGAAGAAACGAGTGATAAACTAGGCGCTCAAGTCGGGGAGACGATATATCAACTAGACGCTGAAGTGGGAAGAAACGAGAGATAAACTCGGCGCTCAAGTCGGCATAAACGAGAGATGAACTAGACGCTCAAGTGGGAAGAAACGAGAGATCAATTAGGCGCTCAATTGGGAAGAAACGAGAGATCAACTCGACGCTCAAGGGGGAAGAAACGAGAGATCAACTCGACGCTCAAGTCGGAAGAGACGAGAGATCAACTAGATGCTCAAGTCGGAAGAGACGAGAGATCAATTAGACGCTCAAGTCGGAAGAGACGACAGATCAACTAGATGCTCAAGTCGGAAGAGACGACAGATCAACTAGATGCCCAAGTTGGAAGAGACGAGAGACCATCTAGACGCTCAAGTCGGGGAGACGAGAGACCAACTAGATGCTCATGTCGAAGGAGAGGCTTTTTCAAAAGGAAGTAAACTCAGGGTTAACAAGAAGGTGGGTAGAATAGAGTATTCGAACCTCATCCTTGTATAGTGTCCATGGCTAACATAATGTGGGTCGGCTTGTTAGAGAGTGTAAACCAGCTAATTGTGTCATTGTTCACTCAGAGATAATGATCATGCCATCAGCCACTGGTCTGTTTGGTCCAAATAACACTGCGGCGTAAAACAACATATCGCTCCTGTCGTTGAAATGCAGTACTCCGCTTCACAATAGAGGAAGCCAGCGCAATGGCTGGGATGTTGTAGATTAGCGCGCCTTGAACACTGATGGGCGACAGGGTTGTATTGGGATTACGAGGTCAACATGGCGACACCTCGAGGTGTTGCGTGCCGGGCTGTAAACAGTGAAGACTAATTAATGACTGACAGCAGGCTTACCTGACGCCACAGAGACAAGGGAACATGGCAGAACGCAAAGCTCCACAGACGACCAACTTACCTGCCAGTACCGACCCTCCACGCCAGGCCCCGCGGTATCACGTTCAGCAAACACACAGATCCCCCCTCAGCGTGACGCCAGGCGGAATGGGGTTCTGGGGGTGCTGGTGGTGGGGTGGGGTGGGTTGGGGGTGTAGGTGGTGGGGGTGCTGGTGGTTGGGTGGGGTAGGGTGCTGGTGATGGGGGTGTAGGTGGTGGTGGTGGGGTGGGGTGGGGTGGGGTGGGGTTGGGGTGTAGGTGCTGGTGGTAAGGGTAGGGATGGAGCGGTGAGCTGGAAAGGGGGTGTCCTTAGACTTGGAAAGTATTGAAAATGTTCATTGCAAAATGTCATAGAACCGTCCATAGGATTGTTTTTTGTTTATTTTTACATCCAAAACAACATGAGAACAATTGATTTTTTTCGGGAACAGGTTATTTTTTATATATAAAGTATCTTGCTTGTCTCATTCCATTCAGAAGTTGGAACCCAGTTCGAATATTTGATTTGTTAGATCATATTATATGATTTCATAAATATTCTTCCTCTGGATAATTGCGTCTTATTCACGTTCTGAAGTTGTACTGCTCTTGTTGCTGCAAAATGTCATGCTCACATACGGAAACGTACAACTTCTGGTTTATTGCATATAGCGACGTTTCGATGTAATTTTCACCTGTTTTGATTCTCACGCATCGAAGCGTCGCTATATGCAATAAACCAGAAGTTGTTATCCATAAAGTTGTACGTTTTCTTACTAATTCACCAACTTCTAGAATGCCAATCAAACAGCCATGCTCACATGTTAAGACAGGGTTCAAATGCCATGATAAAGCTAGGCCTAGTGTACTTCTTCTTTTCGGTAGGTGAAGTGCGACTGTCACTAGCTACAATAATGTTAGTCAGTGGGCCCCAATGGTGTGACTGTTCTCAGACTGTCGTGTTCGAGACAACCATGGATTGAGTGCCCTTCTGTTCCCAGACTGTCGTGTTGTAGACACCCAGGGACTGTGCCCCTTTCTGTTTCCAGACCGCCGTGTCGAGACAACCATGGGTTGAGTACCCTTCTGTTCCCAGACTGTCGTGTTCGAGAAAACTACGGATTGTGTCCCCTTCTGTTCTCAGACTGTCGTGTTCGAGACAACCATGGATTGAGTGCCCTTCTGTTCCCAGACCGCCGTGTTCGAGACAACCATGGACTGAGTGCCCTTCTGTTCCCAGACCGTCGTGTTCGAGACAACCTTGGATTGTGTGCCCTTCTGTTCTCAGACTGTCCTGTTCGAGACAACCATGGATTGTGCGCCCTTCTGTTCTCAGACTGTCCTGTTCGAAGCAAGCATGGATTGTGTGCCCTTCTGTTCCCGATCTGTCGTGTTCTAGACGCCCACGGACTGTTCCCCTTCTGTACCCAGACCGTCGTGTTCGAGACAACCATGGATTGTGCGCCCTTCTGTTCCAAGATTGTAGCGTTCGTGACAACCATGGATTGCGTGCCCCCTTATTAGATTGTCATGTCCCTGTCAACCATGGATTGCGCCCCCTTCTGTTCCAAGATTGTCGTGTTCGAGACAACCATGGACTGAGTGCCCTTCTGTTCCCAGACAGTCGTGTTCGAGACAACCATGGACTGAGTGCCCTTCTGTTCCCAGACAGTCGTGTTCGATACACCCATGGATGATGATCCCTTCTGTTCCCAAAGCGTCGTGTTCGAGACAACCATAAACTGTGCCCCCTTCTGTTCTCAGTCTATCGTGTCCCTGTCAACCATGGATTGTTCTCCCTTCTGTTCCCAGATTGACATGTCCCCGTCAACTATGGATCGCGCCCCCTTCTGTTCCAAGATTGTCGTGTTCGAGACAACCATGGACTGAGTGCCCTTCTGTTCCCAGACAGTCGTGTTCGAGACAACCATGGACTGAGTGCCCTTCTGTTCCCAGACAGTCGTGTTCGATACACCCATGGATGATGATCCCTTCTGTTCCCAAAGCGTCGTGTTCGAGACAACCATAAACTGTGCCCCCTTCTGTTCTCAGTCTATCGTGTCCCTGTCAACCATGGATTGTTCTCCCTTCTGTTCCCAGATTGACATGTCCCCGTCAACCATGGATCGTGCCCCTTTCTGTTCCCTGACTGTCATGTCCATGTTTACCGTGGATTGTGCCCCTTTCTGTTCTCAGTCTATCGTGTTCGTGTCAACCATGGATTGTGCCCCCTTGTTCCCAGATTGTCATGTCTATGTTAACCATGGATTGTGCCCCTTGTTCCCAGATTGTCATGTCTATGTTAACCATGGATTGTGCCCCCTTGTTCCCAGATTGTCATGTCTATGTTAACCATGGATTGTGCCCCCTTGTTCCCAGATTGTCATGTCTATGTTAACCATGGATTGTGCCCCCTTGTTCCCAGATTGTCATGTCTATGTTAACCATGGATTGTGCCCCCTTGTTCCCAGATTGTCATGTCTATGTTAACCATGGATTGTGCCCCCTTGTTCCCAGATTGTCATGTCTATGTTAACCATGGATTGTGCCCCCTTGTTCCCAGATTGTCATGTCTATGTTAACCATGGATTGTGCCCCCTTGTTCCCAGATTGTCATGTCTATGTTAACCATGGATTGTGCCCCCTTGTTCCCAGATTGTCATGTCTATGTTAACCATGGATTGTGCCCCCTTGTTCCCAGATTGTCATGTCTATGTTAACCATGGATTGTGCCCCCTTGTTCCCAGATTGTCATGTCTATGTTAACCATGGATTGTGCCCCCTTGTTCCCAGATTGTCATGTCTATGTTAACCATGGATTGTGCCCCCTTGTTCCCAGATTGTCATGTCTATGTTAACCATGGATTGTGCCCCCTTGTTCCCAGATTGTCATGTCTATGTTAACCATGGATTGTGCCCCCTTGTTCCCAGATTGTCATGTCTATGTTAACCATGGATTGTGCTCCCTTCTGTTATCTGTGTTACCAGTGGTTTACGCCAATTTTCTTTCACCGATCCGACGGCGTTCATTTCTCTTACGGGTAGACTTACGCGGTTTCTTGGATCGCGCCGGCCCCCCGTTCATCAACAGGATTGACCCCAAAGCTTCTTGATGAAGTAGTTTCTCATTTTACCTCTTTTTATTTCCGGGGAGCGCCATATTGTCTCCTATTGTCTGTAAGGAGTATTGCAGCGTAATCTTTAAAGCTTGGTGGCTGTACTGCGACCCTTATCAAATGATTACGGGATTTCTACCCGGCCGCTAGCGTACCCAGGACGAATGGAGGAAGGCGTGGTGGTGGAGGGGGCTTCGTGGTCTTCTCAAACTGGGTGCTTTACGGCAAACGACATACGGAGGGGACTTTGTCTTGAGGTTGTCGGCATCTTGAGGTTGTCGGAGTCTGGAGGTCGGGATGTCAGAATGTTGGAATTTTTGAGGTTTTCAGAGTCGGAAGGTTGTCGGATTCGGAAGGTTGTAGGAGTCGAGAGGTGGTCGGAGTCGGGAGGTTTTGATAGCCATGTGATTGTTTAAGTGGGGTTGTGGGCGGTTGATGGTTGTCGGGGTGCGTCGTTGAGTGATCTAAGCTATCGTCTTCGCGTGAGGAATCGCGTGCTAGAATGTGTGTACAATCAACAAATCGTCATAAGCCAATATTCGACCTTTTAATCTCCCCAAAATAAACATTTCCAGGTAAGCTTTACTCTCTTCACCTGTTTGACCTCCAGCACCCGACGGTCTCTGCAGATGGCGGAGTGTTTTCAGTGAACACACGGGAAGTGACAAATGAATGTTTATAACAAACACTACACGTGTGGGATGGACTACAGGGAACCTGTCGGGGATGATTTACTCGTTACCAGGTTAGGACGGGTTGTACTTATAATTGTGTAGATACATCTTAGTTCTAAGTCTATGGTTTTGTTTGGTTTTTGGTTTTGGCGTGAGTGTTAGTGAGTGTTGTTTTACGCCGTTTTAAGCAATATTCCAGCAATATCACGGCGGGGGACCCCAGAAATTGCCCTCACGCATTGTACCCATGTCGGGAATCGAACTCGGATCTTCGTTGTGACGAGCGAACGCTTTAACCACTAGGCTACCCGACCACCCCCCTCCCCCCTCCGTTTTTCTTTATTTTTTATGTAAAAGTATTGCTACGACAGTCGCAAGTTTATGTTAACGTATGGGAGTTACGATTACGCTACGACAGTCCGGGTTAAAGTACGGTAGTTGCGATCACCTTAGCGCTAAGACACTCGTAAGTTTGTGTTGAAGTTTGAGAGTTACGATCGTTTCAGTGCTAAGATCTCACTGTGGCCCATTCCCAGTGTTCCGTGTCATAACGCGGTCGTAGTGCTATGTCTGTCGTAAGTCTGTGTAATAATTAGAAGCTACGACATTCGTCGCGCTATGACCCCTTTTTTAATCGGGACCCGGTAGCTCATGATCATGCTTTTATTAAGCGCCGTCTAGTGAAGTCGGGTTGTCATCTCAGTGACGTTGTTGGTATCGTGTCATCGTGTCCGGTTGCGTGGATCGTTGCTCATGCCATCAGTCATTAGTTTATCTGGTCCAGGATCCGTTCTTAATAGTCACATACAGGCCACCTGCCTTCCGGTCTCAGTGGCGCAACTAGGTTAATTTTAAGCGTAAGCAAAACCAGTTTTGCGAGCGCTAGTCAGGGTGAAAAACTATAGTAACTTTTAGGGCTGAGACGTGTAACTCGGGTACTCGGGTCGGGCGGGTACTGAGTAGGATCCGGGTACCCACAGGACTACCCGGACCAGTAGTAAGTCACGTGATTATATTGTTTACTGGCAAAACATATTTAGAACTCTATGGTTACACAATAAGTGACAAATATCTTTCTGACTATACACACAATCCTTCTGACTTTATATGTTTGCATAATTATATAACTTCAGTCAACTTCAGTGTATGCATGACCAGATCGGATTATACGTGTATCTAAATATATTTTGACAGGAGTACGGTCAAACGTTTCCCAATCAGACATTTTGTACCCCTCTCTTGTGACCTACAACGGGTACCCGGGTAGGGTCGGGTAATAGGGGGTTGGGTACCCGGATAGTAAATTTGGACTCGTCCCAGCCTTAGTAACTATCGTTATACAAAAGTTACTAGTATACTACTTATCCGCTATTAGTTTGTCATAAATCAACATAGGAGTGTAATGATGATCTAATATAGCCTTTCAATCTTCGTTGACAGCCAATATTTAGGTTCTACCACACTAAATCACAACAAGTTGTGACAGCCGTTTTCGTGGAGTGCATGTCGAGAGATATCTGGAGGCTGTGGTTGGATGATATTGTGTAACATTTCTATGTTTTTAAATTAACATTCATTCAGTAATTAAAACTGAAAATGTTTTTCAATATTTTTAACAAAATAACTTGTACTGAATGTTAGCATTTGGTGCCGAACTGGGGTTGGTGTGTGTTCAGCTTCCTGTACTCGGAAAAGGAGCTGGCTAACCTAGCCAGCATATATGTACATGTAATGGCTGTTGAATGCCTACTTATTTTATATAAAAAAATAACTTGACTATAAAAGTCTATGGGAAAACATTTGGTTGTGTGTAACCTTAACAACTGCCCCCTGTCACCAAAGGGACATCACTCTCACAACTTGTAAACCATCTACCACTAAAATCCTAAAGTGCGTAAATATTCCGATTTTAAGTTAGACAATAAATATCATGTTCGACCGTGTAGAGTTAATAATTTACTTCATAGATGGTAAATTGATGTTTACTTATTGTTTAAAACAAATTGTATTTTTTTTAGGTGTAAGCAATTGTTTTCCTGCTACTCAAGTCTAGAATAATTTGGCAGGTCCAGATTGCCTCGGCTCTTGGACCTTAAATTAAGGATTGTTCTGGGCTCCATTTTAATTTTACTTTATATTTTGGCGATTTATTTTTTAAATTTTTTTAATTACTTGTGTCTGATGGTATGTTAGTTTATTTCTGATGGTATGTTAGTCTAGGTTTGACGGTATGTTAGTGATGAAGCGAGACATGCAACACATGAACTATCGTCCTTTTTCACGAATGTTTGGGTTCCGTTCGTCTACATATACAGTTACACACACACAGCTACGCCTGGTTCCATCCAGTGTGCTTACCCCATGATGCACCACGACATAAACCGGAAAAAGAACCTGACCTTTCTAACCCGAGGTGACCGCCTTCTACCATGGCGTAGTTGCGAGCGCGCAGCTCGATATGGAAGCGACACCGGCGCGCTCTGATAACAAACGTGCTCAGCTAATTATTTGACATATGAACTTGATTTTCCATACATATTGTTTCAGTCCCGGCCTGTTGTTGGCAGTGGTAACATACCTGTGCAATCGTTTATGTTGCATTCCCTCCCACACTAAGTCTACACCACCATTTGTACACAGCGCCCTCTACCGGCGGGTGGTGGTGTGGGGTCCGACTGGACAACTGGTTGGTACACCTCGTACCTCTCATCTCACTAATGATGCTAAGTACCGGCAACAAAGGAGCGCCCTCTCTTTCATCTACGTCTGACAAACACCCAACACCGACGCCCTCTAGTGGCGAACTACGAACTACGTGATCTTCTGCAGCTCCCCCATGCGGCTACACGCTTGTCCAAGAGGCATCACATTTACACATGCTGCATCAATCACAGTTTGTCGGAGCACCAATGACTTAATGTAACAATTGTGAATAAAAACGACAACATGCTTAAGATGAAATAAAGGACCGGTCATTTATTACGGGGGGGGGTGGGGGGGGGGGGGGGGGGGGGGGGGGCCCAAAAATATGACATGCTCTATGGGAGGGGTCTTAAACAAATTGGGGAGGGTCATGTGAAAATAGACATTTTAAGATAAATTATAATGTGCATTTGCATTTTATCTTTTTCAGGAGGGTCACGAATAAACTGTACAAGCACATGGTGAGGGTCAACCAAAATTATTAGGGGAAGGTAATTATTTTCAGTACAAATGCGCATCAAAATCCTCTGACATTTGACATCTGAAGCTGTACAGAGTTCCGTCCCTTGGGCACGCCAGAAACCTATGACTGTGGGTTCAAATCCCGGTTCGCCCCGATTATGACACGCCGTGATATAACTGGAATAATGTTAGAAGCGGTGTTAAACCCAACTCATTCACACAAATCTAGTTGCTGTTCGTGTTCATATCAAAGTGAAAGATTGGAAACGTAAGACCACAGGCAATATGCTTACATGCCCTATCTGTCACTTTCACTCCATCATTTGGTATGATACAGGAAGCCTGCACACCCTCACCCCTGACTATGCCCCCACCGCTGCACTCACACACCCTCGCCCCTGACCGTGCCCCCCCCCCCCCCCCACCTCCGCATCCTGCACACCCTCAACCTGACTGTGCCCCCACCGCTGCACTCACACACCCTCACCCCTGACTATGCCCCCACAACCTCACCCCGCACCCCTCACCCCTGACCGTGTCCCCACAACCGCATCCTGCACACCCTCAACCTGACTGTGTCCCCCCCCAACCTCACACCGCAATCCCTCACCGCTGATCGTGCCCCCACAACCGCACCCCGCACACCCTCACCCCTGACCGTGCCCCCACAACCGCATCCCGCTCACCCTCATCCATGACCGTGCCCCACAACCGCACTCCCACAACCGCACCCCCCCCCCCCCCCCATCCATGATCGTGCCCCCACAACCGCATCCCGCTCACCCTCACCCCTGACCGTGCCCCCACAACCGCATCCCGCACCCCGCTCACCCTCATCCATGACCGTGCCCCCACAACCGCACCCCCCCCCCCCATCCATGACCGTGCCCTCACCCCGCACACCCTCACCCCTGACTGTGCCCCACCCCTGCACTCACACACCCTCACCCCTGACTGTGCCCCCACAACCGCAACCGCAACCCGCACACCCTCACACCTGACCGTGCCCCCACAACCGCACCCCGCCCACCCTCATCCATGACCGTGTCCTCACCCCGCACACCCTCACCCCTGACTGTGCCCCCACAACCGCACCCCGCACCCCGCACACCCTTACCCCTGACCGTGCCCCCACATCCCGCACACCCACAACAACAGCCTCTCCAAATTCAAACGCGGTCGAAGATAACCACATGAACACTGACTTAGCAACAAGTCATCGCCGTATTAACCAAACTGTCATACTTAAATAAGCCAATGTCGAGTAGCGGGTTGTTGTAAAACACATATCCTCATTTGTCATGCCTCTCTGCCGGGGGTTGCTGGGGGGTTGCCAGGGGTTGAGTTGGGTCGGGGGTGACACCCAGGGGGTCCTACTGACGGAGACATCTACATTCCTTAAATAGGTACAGCATGTGGTATAGACACGGCCCCTTTATAGCGTGGTGTAAGTCACGTTAACAATGGTGAAGAATCGCTTGTTTGAGGCTAGATGACACTCCACAAATATGTAGATTTCTGTTGTTATGAAATGTATGCGAATGATGTGAGACGGCTGGAGGACAAGTATCGTGGCAGGGTACCTGTCATTCTAGACTTATGAAAACAATCGCACCTCATAAACTCCTGTCACGTTTACCTGTGTCAGAGCGTAACGTGTTTACAAACAGATAAGTCTTGTTCTTATTTGAAGATACAAAAGCGTACACCCGTCCACGTATAGATGACAGATGACAAACACCCCGGGTACCTGCAGATGACATACACCCCGGGTACCTGTAGATGACAGATGACATACACTCCGGCTACCTGTAGATGACAGATCACATACACCCCGTCTACCTGTAGATGGCATACACCCCGTCTACCTGTAGATGACAGATGACATACACCCCGGCCACCTGTGGATGACAGATCACATACACCCCGGGTACCTGTAGATGACAGATCACATACACCCCGGCTACCTGTAGATGACAGATGACATACACCCCGGCTACCTGTAGATGACAGATGACATACACCCCGGTACCTGTAGATGACAGATGACATACACCCCGGCTACCTGTAGATGACAGATGACATACACCCCGGGTACCTGTAGATGACAGATGACACACACCCCGGCTACCTGTAGATGACAGATGACATACACCCCGGCTACCTGTAGATGACAGATGACATACACCCCGTATACCTGTAGATGACAGATCACATACACTCCGTCTACCTGTAGATGACAGATCACATACACCCCGTATACCTGTAGATGGCATACACCCCGTATACCTGTAGATGACAGATCACATACACCCCGTCTACCTGTAGATGACAGATCACATACACCCCGGCTACCTGTAGATGACAGATCACATACAATCCGTATACCTGTAGATGACAGATCACATACAATCCGTCTGCCTGTAGATGACAGATCACATACACCCCGTCTACCTGTAGATAAAAGATCACATACACTCCGTCTACCTGTAGATGACAGATAACATACACTACATCTACCTGTAGATCACATACACCCCGTCTACCTGTAGATGACAGATGACACACACCCCGGGTACCTGTGGATGACAGATCACATACACCCCGGCTACCTGTAGATGACAGATCACATACACCCCGTCTACCTGTAGATGACAGATGACATACACCCCGGCTACCTGTAGATGACAGATCACATACACCCCGGCTACCTGTAGATGACAGATGACATACACTCCGTCTACCTGTAGATGACAGATCACATACATTCCGTCTACCTGTAGATGACAGGTCACATATCACAGATCACTTCGTACGGTGCATATTGGGTGTAGGGAAGATGGCAGTGATATCGGTGTGACATGGGTGTAGGGAAGATAGCAGTGATATCGGTGTGACATGGGTGTAGGGAAGATAGCAGTGATATAGGTGTGACATGGGTGTAGGGAAGATGGCAGTGATATCGGTGTGACATGGGTGTAGGGAAGATGGCAGTGATATAGGTGTGACATGGGTGTAGGGAAGATAGCAGTGATATAGGTGTGACATGGGTGAAGGGAAGATAGCAGTGATATAGGTGTGACATGGGTGTAGGGAAGATGGCAGTGATATAGGTGTGACATGGGTGTAGGGAAGATAGCAGTGATATCGGTGTGACATGGGTGTAGGGAAGATAGCAGTGATATAGGTGTGACATGGCTGTAGGGAAGATAGCAGTGATATAGGTGTGACATGGGTGTAGGGAAGATGGCAGTAATATAGGTGTGACATGGGTGTAGGGAAGATAGCAGTGATATAGGTGTGACATGGGTGTAGAGGAGATGGCAGTGATATAGGTGTGACATGGGTGTAGGGAAGATGGCAGTGATATAGGTGTGACATGGGTGTAGGGAAGATAGCAGTGATATAGGTGTGACATGGGTGTAGAGGAGATGGCAGTGATATAGGTGTGACATGGGTGTAGGGAAGATGGCAGTGATATAGGTGTGACATGGGTGTAGAGGAGATGGCAGTGATATCGGTGTGACATGGGTGTAGGGAAGATAGCAGTGATATAGGAGTGACATGGGTGTAGAGGAGATGGCAGTGATATAGGTGTGACATGGGTGTAGGGAAGATGGCAGTGATATAGGTGTGACATGGGTGTAGAGGAGATGGCAGTGATATCGGTGTGACATGGGTGTAGGGAAGATAGCAGTGATATAGGTGTGACATGGCTGTAGGGAAGATGGCAGTGATATAGGTGTGACATGGGTGTAGGGAAGATAGCAGTGATATAGGTGTGACATGGGTGTAGGGAAGATGGCAGCGATATCGGTGTGACATGGGTGTAGGGAAGATAGCAGTGATATAGGTGTGACATGGGTGTAGAGGAGATGGCAGTGATATAGGTGTGACATGGGTGTAGGGAAGATGGCAGTGATATAGGTGTGACATGGGTGTAGGGAAGATAGCAGTGATATAGGTGTGACATGGCTGTAGGGAAGATGGCATTGATATAGGTGTGACATGGGTGTAGGGAAGATGGCAGTGATATAGGTGTGACATGGGTGTAGGGAAGATGGCAGTGATATAGGTGTGACATGGGTGTAGGGAAGATGGCAGTGATATAGGTGTGACATGGGTGTAGGGAAGATGGCAGTGATATAGGTGTGACATGGATGTAGGGAAGATGGCAGTGATATAGGTGTGACATGGGTGTAGGGAAGATAGCAGTGATATAGGTGTGACATGGGTGTAGGGAAGATGGCAGTGATATCGGTGTGACATGGGTGTAGGGAAGATGGCAGTGATATAGGTGTGACATGGGTGTAGGGAAGATGGCAGTGATATAGGTGTGACATGGATGTAGGGAAGATGGCAGTGATATAGATGTGACATGGGTGTAGGGAAGATAGCAGTGATATAGGTGTGACATGGATGTAGGGAAGATGGCAGTGATATCGGTGTGACATGGGTGTAGGGAAGATAGCAGTGATATAGGGAAGATGGCAGTGATATAGGTGTGACATGGGTGTAGGGAAGATAGCAGTGATATAGGTGTGACATGGGTGTAGGGAAGATAGCAGTGATATAGGTGTGACATGGGTGTAGGGAAGATGGCAGTGATATAGGTGTGACATGGGTGTAGGGAAGATAGCAGTGATATCGGTGTGACATGGGTGTAGGGAAGATAGCAGTGATATAGGGAAGATGGCAGTGATATCGGTGTGACATGGGTGTAGGGAAGATGGCAGTGATATAGGTGTGACATGGGTGTAGGGAAGAAAACAGTGATAACGGTGTGACATGGGTGTAGGGAAGAAAGCAGTGATATAGGTGTGACATGGATGTAGGGAAGATAGCAGTGATATAGGTGTGACATGGGTGTAGGGAAGATAGCAGTGATATAGGTGTGACATGGGTGTAGGGAAGATGGCAGTGATATAGGTGTGACATGGGTGTAGGGAAGATAGCAGTGATATCGGTGTGACATGGGTGTAGGGAAGATAGCAGTGATATAGGGAAGATGGCAGTGATATCGGTGTGACATGGGTGTAGGGAAGATGGCAGTGATATAGGTGTGACATGGGTGTAGGGAAGAAAACAGTGATAACGGTGTGACATGGGTGTAGGGAAGAAAGCAGTGATATAGGTGTGACATGGATGTAGGGAAGATAGCAGTGATATAGGTGTGACATGGGTGTAGGGAAGATAGCAGTGATATAGGTGTGACATGGGTGTAGGGAAGACAGCAGTGATATAGGTGTGACATGGATGTAGGGAAGATAGCAGTGATATAGGTGTGACATGGCTGTAGGGAAGAAAGCAGTGATATAGGTGTGACATGGGTGTAGGGAAGATGGCAGTGATATAGGTGTGACATAGCTGTAGGGAAGACAGCAGTGATATAGGTGTGACATGGATGTAGGGAAGATAGCAGTGATATAGGTGTGACATGGCTGTAGGGAAGAAAGCAGTGATATAGGTGTGACATGGGTGTAGGGAAGATGGCAGTGATATAGGTGTGACATGGGTGTAGGGAAGATGGCAGTGATATAGGCGTGACATGGGTGTAGGGAAGATAGCAGTGATATAGATGTGACATGGGTGTAGGGAAGATAGCAATGATATAGGTGTGACATGGGTGTAGGGAAGATGGCAGTGATATAGGTGTGACATGGGTGTAGGGAAGATAGCAGTGATATAGGTGTGACATGGCTGTAAGGGAAGATAGCAGTGATATAGGTGTGACATGGGTGTAGGGAAGATAGCAGTGATATAGGTGTGACATGGGTGTAGGGAAGATGGCAGTGATATAGGTGTGACATGGGTGTAGGGAAGAAAGCAGTGATATAGGTGTGACATGGATGTAGGGAAGATAGCAGTGATATAGGTGTGACATGGATGTAGGGAAGATAGCAGTGATACCGGTGTGACATGGGTGTAAGGAAGAAAGCAGTGATATAGGTGTGACATGGGTGTAGGGAAGATAGCAGTGATATAGGTGTGACATGGGTGTAGGGAAGGTGGCAGTGATATAGGTGTGACATGGGTGTAGGGAAGATGGCAGTGATATAGGTGTGACATGGGTGTAGAGGAGATGGCAGTGATATAGGTGTGACATGGGTGTAGGGAAGATAGCAGTGATATAGGTGTGACATGGGTGTAGAGGAGATGGCAGTGATATAGGTGTGACATGGGTGTAGGGAAGATGGCAGTGATATAGGTGTGACATGGGTGTAGGGAAGATAGCAGTGATATAGGTGTGACATGGGTGTAGGGAAGATGGCAGTGATATAGGTGTGACATGGGTGTAGGGAAGATGGCAGTGATATCGGTGTGACATGGGTGTAGGGAAGATGGCAGTGATATAGGTGTGACATGGGTGTAGGGAAGATAGCAGTGATATAGGTGTGACATGGGTGTAGGGAAGATAGCAGTGATATAGGTGTGACATGGGTGTAGGGAAGATAGCAGTGATATAGGTGTGACATGGGTGTAGGGAAGATAGCAGTGATATAGGTGTGACATGGGTGTAGGGAAGATAGCAGTGATATAGGGAAGAAAGCAGTGATATAGGTGTGACATGGATGTAGGGAAGATAGCAGTGATATAGGTGTGACATGGGTGTAGGGAAGATAGCAGTGATATAGGTGTGACATGGGTGTAGAGGAGATGGCAGTGATATAGGTGTGACATGGGTGTAGGGAAGATGGCAGTGATATAGGTGTGACATGGCTGTAGGGAAGATAGCAGTGATATAGGTGTGACATGGGTGTAGGGAAGATGGCAGTGATATAGGTGTGACATGGCTGTAGGGAAGATAGCAGTGATATAGGTGTGACATGGGTGTAGGGAAGATGGCAGTGATATAGGTGTGACATGGGTGTAGGGAAGATAGCAGTGATATAGGTGTGACATGGGTGTAGAGGAGATGGCAGTGATATAGGTGTGACATGGGTGTAGGGAAGATGGCAGTGATATAGGTGTGACATGGCTGTAGGGAAGATAGCAGTGATATAGGTGTGACATGGGTGTAGGGAAGATGGCAGTGATATAGGTGTGACATGGCTGTAGGGAAGATAGCAGTGATATAGGTGTGACATGGGTGTAGGGAAGATGGCAGTGATATAGGTGTGACATGGGTGTAGGGAAGAAAGTAGTGATACAGGTGTGACAAATAAAGGGAAGATAGCAAGTATACGTGAGTGACATGATTGTGTGTTTAAAATGAAAGAAAATGGGACATATTTATGATACAGACAGCGTGTGCATCAGAAAGTACTCATCCGATCCGTGTGCTGGCTGTCGGAGAGAGAGGAGTCCGATTTGTGAAGACGGCCCAGCAGCCCGCCTGTCACGTGCAGACAGTCAGCCCAGTGACCGATGAAGCGACAGGGAATCGAGCTGACCGCAGACTGGCGACGATCTGGTGGGGGGCTCATTACACCGTAAAGTAAACTGTATTTGTCGCAAATCTAATCACACAAGATTAACCTCCAATATAATTTGACCGCAAGAATCATTAAAAGTGTGAAAAGCCGCGCCATAGCCCAAGGCAATGTATGACAGCCCACTGCCCGCTGTCCGAGGGGGTAGTCTCCTGCCCCGCCCCCCTCCGACTGTGGTCCGCCCGTCCCAGACTCTGCGTCGACGCTTCACAAAAAGATCGTCTACTCTGAGCGTACCGTCCCTACTCCTGCGGGCCAAGCAATGAGATAGGTAGAGTCGCTACGGCAGAGACAACGCACTAGCTGTGGTGATGAGAGCGGCGCGAGGAAATCTGTACTGAACGCTGTTATCTCTGTACCGTGTACCTGTACGCTGTCTTCTCTCCCTGTACGGTGCTCATACCTGGCCGCTAGGTGTGACGTGCATCCCATCGGACGCTGCTGAAGATGTGAGGGAGTCGGGGATGCCAATGTAGACGGCATCTCTCTGCACCGTCCGTCACACTGGACATAACACCCGGACTTATGCGCTGGACGATCGCGTGCGGCTAGCCCTCAATCACACACGGTTCGTATGCATTCTAGTTTTCAATTAGGTTAAAATTTGTAAATAGTTTATTAACTAAAATAATTTTCTTTTTCCCTAGTTGTGTAATGAGGACTGTGATTCCATCTTAATCTGGTATATCATATATCTTCCGGATAACATGGATCAATGTTCGGCTGATGAAGAGGGTATATCCATCCCATCCATTTCTGCTTGATGGCATTTCTCGATTGCGCCGAATATTTTCCAACTGTCCGTTTGATGTTTAATAGAAAAAATAACACTTTTTGTCCCTACTTTGCATTAAAACGTTAACGACATGAAGGACCTCCCCCAATCTGTACGGGACAATAGCTGGCATGAGGGGGTCAATCATTTCCAATTTGTGTTTGTCACTAGAGCTACTTGTTTTCTTTACGTCATTGCCTGGGATTGTAGCATTTTGTTTACCAGGTGTTAATTATCGCGTGTATTGTGTGAAGAGAGTGTTGTTTTCTCTCCATGTGTGTACCACTCTCCCCAGGTGTGCAACACTCAAGGGCTTACTCTCCCCCTCTCCGGCGTCACAACACCCCCTGACGCCGACACCGCTCGCTATACAAGCCTCGCTTGTCACCATCCTCACAGCAGGGATTGGGTGTCTCGCTAATTAGGGCGTTAATTAGAACTGTTAATTGTTGACACCTCTGTGAAATGACGTCACTTAACCCCAGCCCCTCGCTCACCCTGGTCAGTCTTCCCCGTCCGGACACAGGTGAGACACCCTCGATTTGTGCTTGAGAACTGTTCAGATGTCATTTCTTTTACTTCTCAAATGATTACCATTGATGTTCTCCTATCGCTGTACACTACCTATGTCGTGGTATGCAGCGCCTCTCAGAAACTGTTTAAATAAGATCTACTAAATCAATGCCGATGCTCCATTTCCGCATTTAGTAATACATGATTATTGTCGAAGAGGTTTAAATTAATATAAATCTATAATATTGTAGAACTGTATTTTACAACGATACGTAGAGAAGTTACCCGCCAACGCTGTGTTATTGGGTTCCACGTAATATTTAATAAAAATGTATATGTTAAAAGTATGTTATAAAAGGAGACGTGACTTTTCAGATGCTCACAACTTATTCAAGCTTTCATCGCTGTGGCTTATCTCTATTCATCCCGTAAAAAACGAGACTGCAGTTATTTTCTCTGTAGTATTTAGGAGCCACGTGTAATTTGTCCGTGAATCTAGTCTACGCATCACCCGGCGCCGACTGGCCCACAGCGCTGTTTATAGATACACGCAGGCATTGTTTTCTCTTACCGTGCCCAATATAAATGTAGTGGAGGGCTGTGGCTCGGAGTCGTAATGCGCTTCAGGAAGTAACGCGACTCTATCCCCAACAACCGAAACTATTACACAACAGACGCAGACTGAGTGATATTTATACACTAGTATTTAGTATGTGACGTTGATTGTGTTGCACGCCCTCATGTTGTATTGTATTTCCAACATATCCCGAGTATGTTTCTGCGGCATGTTGTTCAGATTCCGGTGGTTATACTTGCAATGTCGGTAATCGATATGATAAATGTCTGCATATTATGGAAACCGGTTTGAGAATGCTCTTTGATGTATGGACACGGGTTGTACAGGGTTTGGAAGTTCGTGTTTTAGTGATAGTCTGGGGAATTACATTGTATCAAAGATTTTCTCGCAGAAAGTTCCAATGAGCCGATTTTAAATGTCTTTCTTCATTTTGGTAGTACATTTGTTAAGCATAAGAGTACTGAATGATGTTAAGGGTCAGACATGTAGTACATTGGTACTTGTCACGACCCTGTCACAAGTGACTGTCCCCGATTCCCTCCAACCTCTTATTATAGGTTACCAGCCCCCATTTTGCATTAAACTACACGGGGACCCTTGTCGCCCACAGCACGACAGAAGGGTGCACAGGCGGCGGCATATGAGCCCTGTAGTACTTGTTTAAACCGCGGGGTCCGACATCTAAGGCACATGCACAACACGTAAGTAATTTTTTACACGTGCAACTGTACATACGGGTGTATATGGTATAATTTATATGCATAATGTATTATGCGTTCACAAGAAAATTAGGTGTGTTAATAAGGTATTTTAATAGTGTAAAGAACACATATTCATCAGTCCGTCGACTTACAACATGAAAAGGTTGTTTTCCAATGAAAGTCGAATGAGAAGAGATTTACCTTACAGAAATCTTCGCATGAAGCTACATGTGGTTGATTTCATCTATACACACTTGTTTGACTCCTTGAAACCAAAAGAAAACACAGTGCGCCCTGCTCCGAATGTCGTTTTGATGTATACTGAATAGCGTCAACTTCAGAATACAGAACTGTTGACAATTTTGTTTGGTATTTGCAAACAGTAATATAAGTAAGATAATCATCTAATCGTTCACATTACAACGTGTACATCCAGTGCAAATTTACACTTGCACCTGCTACCGACATGATGCAAATTTGCTCCTGGTGTAAAAATACACACATGAGAAAACGCGTTCACCTGACAAGTATACTCACGTATGTATATTTACACGCTAAGGAAATATACACACATGTAAAGAGGTGTATATGAACGGGGTATTATGTCTCATAACCAGGATCCGCGGGGTTTGGGTTCGAATCCAGGGTTCACAACAGTTTCTCCGCATTAGGTATGCGTTAGTGCTGCAGTAAACTACGTTTATAACGAACACGCTTATAACGAACTTCCGGATATAACGAACTGTTTCTTGGTCCCGTTCATTTTGTGGATAGATGTTGTACATATGCTTATAACGAACTACGATTATAACGAATTAAAATCAGTGGTCCCTTTGAGTTCGTTATAACCGTAGTTTACCGTAATGGTTTCTCAGGGTAGTGTTAAACGCGCAACTCAAACATTCTATAATTTTACATGGACCACAAATCTACACGTGAAATATGAACTGTTAAGCGAATCATTCTTTAAGTTAACCTTTTTATGTTATATAACCAACCACGGTTCATCGTGTTCATAATAGGTACCACCTGTAGTTAGGATAGTAACCGTGTACGACTCTTGTCAGATAGAGGGCGATGGGGTAGTCTAGTAGTTAAAGCGTTCGCTCACCCGGGTTCGATTCCCCACATGTGTACAATAGGTGAAGCCCATTTCTGGTGTCCTCCGCTGTGATATTAATGGAATATTGCTAAAAGCGGCGTAAAACCATACTCATTCACTCACTCACTGTTTCAGATAGCAAGACGCGAAGTATGATGTCTCCCCATCCAAGCCTGCTGGTACTGATGCTTTTCTGGCTGCTTCCCCACACGCGAGGAACGCAGGTCTACTTTAAGCTTCTGAAGGCGGAGGACCCCCAGACTGACAATTCCCTATACCCCCGGGACGGCACCCGACCTCTCCCCTCCGACCGCCTGCCTATTGAAGGCATTGTGGAGACGCGAGACAAATACTACGATCCCCGCCCCGAGGAGGTTAACAGGAAGAAACTGATGGCGCTTCTAGGCAGTGACTACGATAGAGAGTTTATGTCCGTTAAATCACCACGAAGGAAGAACGGGACTCTAGAGTATAAGTTCCATAAAGGACGCCCCGTTGGAAAGAAACCAGGATTCCTAAGGTTAATTCAGACGATGCAGTTGCAAGATGGGCCAACGTTAAAGTTGAAAGTGAGTAAGAAAGATAGAAGGAAGTTCCAGAAGTTTTTGTGGAGTTACTCTTATTGCCCCGTGAAGTACGTGTGGAGGGACCTTGGGGGGAGGTTCTGGCCCCGCTGGATCAGGGACGGTCTGTGCTCCACCCAGAGGTCGTGCTCCCTCCCCCCGGGGATGGTGTGTAAACCCAGCAAATCCACCACCAAAACAATTCTCAGGTGGCACTGCCGGAAGTGGCAAAGGCGCGATGCATGCCGGTGGATTAAGATCCGCTATCCTGTAATTACAGCTTGTGCGTGTTCCTGTCAGACGGAGGGAGAATGAGGAACTAGTCGGGAGTGTTTGTGCAGTAAACCCACAGTGCTACCCCGTGACGCAGTGCCTGCGTCACCGTGACGCCGGTGTAAATCGTTGAGGTAGTTGACAGCTCGCGCGGATCCGAACCAGACCGGGGCGAGATTGAGCTGACACTTCTTGCTAGTGCTATGTGTAAGAGTTGACGGGTTTGTAAGGCCCCACCCTCCCCACCCCTGTGTAGCGCCTCGCCCGAGTCCTGGACAACCGTGTACAACTGCGGAGATAGTGAGAGTGGATTTCTGTGCCCACAGAATAAGGGCTAGTCACTCCGGTGATCGAGATCACTGCCGTGGCGGGACAAATGCTAATGACATTTCTCACAAAGGTAGACAATTACTGTGAATGAAGAATCAAAGTGGCTTCCCACCAGTGTTGACGACAGAGTGTCTAGCCTACTAAATTGACTGTAATCGGCCGACTAGCCCATTGTATGTGTGTACGGGCTTGATACATGATAGGGGGACTTGAGCGCCCATGCTCTGACCGACGGGCCGTGACGATCGGGGCGGGGTTTACTGTAAAGCTTGACGCAGTAAGCCGACTTCTCATGTAAACAACCTTGTGATTGGTCCGTATTGTGCGCACTTGCGAGTTGACATGTTGAGTGACAGATGTATGGAGGGATATCTCAAGTTGTGGAAGCGCTCGTACAATCTGACGATTTAGGATTTGTTTTGCTCAGAAAGATAGTACGAGGTCAGTTGCAAATGGAAATATGTCCAGGTCACATTTTGTTATTTATATTTATAGATTCATTGTTATGAACGAACACTTCGTTAATCTTTAATGGATATCAATCTGTACATATGTTATTTGTAAATTTGACATGTGTATAATATCAATGTGATTAAATTATTGATTAAAAATGCACTGAGATACGCTTTTGAAATTATATGGTACAGACTACTTGTCGGGACGAATTCTACGCTATGAGGGCTCGAACGTTAAAGAATGCCGAGTAAACTATGCTTTTTGAAGGGGCGACTTAATGGATCGGTGGTCATACTCGGTGACTTGCTTGATTGCGTGTCAGCGTACCTCGTCGGCGCGCAACGTTGCTCATGATATCAACCACTGGTTTTTCTGGTCCAGTCTCGATTTACAGGCCTTATTTACATGATAAACAACACACAAGACTGTTACCTACTGTAAAGACGTACTTCTCGGATACCCCGCCTTTTGGATTATGTGTCACTGGTATACAACCTACACCGTTTCATTGTCCTCTTCGACAGCTCGCAGATACATGCTAGATCAAGGTGAACAAGCCTTCACAAGTTACAGCATTAGACAGAACACGTGTTCACGTTATAGTTATGTTTGGTTAGGTCTAAAGGCCGCAGACCTAAGTACAGTAAACTATGTTTATAACGAACACGCTTATAACGAACTGACGGATATAACGAACTTTTTTGGGGTCCCGGCCATTTGCTGTATATATGCGGTATATATGCTTACAACGAAATACGGTTATAACGAACTATAATGAGTGGTCCCTTTGAGTTCGTTATAATCATAGTTTGTTATAAGCATACATGTATATATGTACTTATATTATATCCAAAGTGGTGATACAATAACACGAAGTAATAAGTGCATTTAAAGTACAATTAGTATTATAATAATGAAACGTAAAGATAGGGCATCTTAACATTTATATGACAAAACAAATGTTACAACCAACGTCCTCAGTCAATTTGTGGACCTACTGCTACCAGTAGAATCATTCAGTCTGTCGTATATATCAATGAACATTTCAGGCATTTTCTGTGTCTAAATGATATTTTTGGCATTTAATTGGCACTGAATTTAAATCTATCATTGACAATAACACACTGTTCATACACAATGATAGGACATGCACAGACGCACGGAAACTAGTGTATGTAGCGCCCGTAAAATATGTACACATATCCCCTTGACTTGCATCCGATCTGTCGACGCTCTTTCTTGAGAGTTACCGCCTTCGTGGTCTAGTGGATAGAGCGCCTGTCAGAGAACGGAAGGTTCGGGGTTCGATCCCCTGATCACATCATACCAAAAGACGTATAAGATGGTTCTTGTTGTTACCCCTCCTGACGCTCGGTATTAAGGGGGCAACACAAGGACAACAACAAACAGACACATACACATGCATATGAGTTTAATCCCGTCTCCCTATGGCGGTGAAGACATATGTGTCCGCGTTGTTACTAATAATATGATATAAAATACATATATATGCTTGGAAGAGAGAGAGAGAGAGAGAGAGAGAGAGAGAGAGAGAGAGAGAGAGAGAGAGAGAGAGAGAGAGAGAGTATGGTTTTACGCCGCTTTTAGCAATATTCCAGCAATATCACGGCGGGGGACACCAGAAATGGGCTTCACACATTGTACCAATGTCGGGAAGCGAACGCGGGTCTTCGGCGTGACGAGCGAAGGCTTTAACCTCTAGGCTACCCGACCGCCCCGTAGTGTAGTGATGCTGACACCGATTCCATTGTAACGCCGAACATCACGCTGACACCAGCTCCATTGTAACATCGAACACCATGCTGACACCGGCTCCATTGTAACATCGAACACCACGCTGACACCCGGCTCCATTGTAACATCGAACACCACGCTGATACCGGCTCCATTGTAACATCGAACACCACGCTGACACCGGCTCCATTGTAACATCGAACACAACGCTGACACCCGGCTCCATTGTAACATCGAACACCATGCTGACACCGGCTCCATTGTAACATCGAACACCACGCTGACACCAAACTCTATTGTAACATCGAACACCATGCTGACACCCGACTCTATTGTAACATCGAACACAACGCTGACACCCGGCTCCATTGTAACATCGAACACCATGCTGACACCGGCTCCATTGTAACATCGAACACCACGCTGACACCAAACTCTATTGTAACATCGAACACCACGCTGACACCCGGCTCAATTGTAACATCGAACACCACGCTGACACCCGACTCTATTGTAACATCGAACACCACGCTGACACCGGCTCCATTGTAACACCGAACACCATGCTGACACCGGCTCCATTGTAACATCGAACACCATGCTGACACCCGGCTCAATTGTAACATCGAACACCACGCTGACACCGGCTCAATTGTAACATCGAACACCACGCTAACACCGGCTCCATTGTAACATCGAACACCACGCTGACACCCAACTCTATTGTAACATCGAACACCATGCTAACACCGGCTCCATTGTAACACCGAACACCATGCTGACACCGGCTCCATTGTAACACCGAACACCATGCTGACACCGGCTCCATTGTAACACCGAACACCATGCTGACACCCGGCTCAATTGTAACATCGAACACCATGCTGACACCCGCTCCATTGTAACACCGAACACCATGCTGACACCGGCTCCATTGTAACACCGAACACCATGCTGACACCGGCTCCATTGTAACACCGAACACCATGCTGACACCGGCTCCATTGTAACACCGAACACCATGCTGACACCGGCTCCATTATAACACCGAACACCACGCTGACACCGGCTCCATTGTAACACCGAACACCATGATGACACCGGCTCCATTGTAACACCGAACACCACGCCGACACCGGCTCCATTGTAACATCGAACACCATGCCGACACCGGCTCCATTGTAACACCGAGCACCATGCTGACACCACTAGACTACCCCACCGGCCCCCGAAGTTTGCTGAGCCAACTAAGAGTGGAAACCAGTTTACATACAGCCAGAGGTTCCACAAAGTCCCCATACGGTAGTGAGTTTCATACAGTACATTACATTACAGGAGAATTATGCTCCACGGCCCATCCCCAGTAGTCAGTGCCATGTGGCCATGTCTTTGCGTGATCGGTAACATCATACACATTAAGTTCGCAGACAAATTCATTTTGTTTGTTTGTTTATTGTTTAACACCGCACTCAGCATTATTCCAGCTATATGACGGCGGTCGGTAAATAATCGAACCTGGACCAGGCAATCCAGTGATTGACGTCATGACCATCGATCCACACAATTAGGATACGATGACATGCATCAAGCGAGGAATCTCCACCTCTCACCCTCCTGGGGTTGTATCTGTAGGCCCGAGGGTGAGAAATAGACAAAGCATGTCACAACGGGGGCTCCTTGACTGCGTGGCTGTGGCGGCCCATGCATGTGGTCGGGGGATAGAGCGACCGGGTGGTCCATGCCACCCATCTTTGCGTTGGATTAGCGTAATCTGCGGGTATTACGTGAAGTGTTCAGCTTTATCCCGTTATCTACAGCTTTATTACCAGGTCCATTTTCTAAACTACTTCCACTACTAAACTTAATCATGACACTTGGTACATTTATCCAGATGTTGGTGAGTATATATGATGATGATGTGTGTGCTGCTTGGGTCGAAACAAAGTGCATAGAGTGGGGACAGTGACACCATTCGTCACCACTCGTGTCATTCCGGGACTGGCGAGTAGTGCCGATCTACCGGTGCATATACCTCTACATCTAATGTGTCACATGTTTAACGCCGCACTGAGTAACATTCCAGGTGTATATGACGTCGGCCTGTAAATAATCGAGTCTGGACTAGACAATCCAGTGATTGATATAATGAGCAACGATCACACCGTCGAGGAACGATGGGTGGTGGGTAGATGGGTGAGGATATTGGGGGTAGTGGGTGGTGGGGGTGATGGGTGGTGGGTAGATGGGCGAGGATGATGGGAGTAATGGTGGGGGGGGGTGATGGGTGGTGGGTAGATGGGTGAGGATGATGGGGGTAGTGGGTGGTGGGGGTGATGGGTGGTGGGTAGATGGGCGAGGATGATGGGGGTAGTGGGTGGTGGGGGTGATGGGTGGTGGGTAGATGGGTGAGGATGATGGGGGTAGTGGGTGGTGGGGGTGATGGGTGGTGGGTAGATGGGTGAGGATGATGGGGGTAGTGGGTGGGGGGGGGTGATGGGTGGTGGGTAGATGGGTGAGGATGATGGGGGTAGTGGGTGGTGGGGGTGATGGGTGGTGGGTAGATGGGCGAGGATGGTGGGAGAAGTGGGTGGTGGGGGTGATGGGTGGGGGGTATTTGGGCGAGGATGGTGGGAGAAGTGGGTGGTGGGGGTGATGGGTGGTGGGTAGATGGGTGAGGATGATGGGGGTAGTGGGTGGTGGGGGTGATGGGTGGTGGGTAGATGGGTGAGGATGGTGGGGGTGATGGGTGGGGGTAGATAGGTGAGGGTGGTGGGAGAAGTGGGTGGTGGGGGTGATGGGTGGGGCTAGATAGGTGAGGGTGGTGGGAGAAGTGGGTGGTGGGAGTAGTGGGTGGGGGGTAGATAGGTGAGGGTGGTGGGAGAAGTGGGTGGTGGGGGTGATGGGTGGGGGTAGATAGGTGAGGGTGGTGGGAGAAGTGGGTGGTGGGGGTGATGGGTGGGGGTAGATAGGTGAGGGTGGTGGGAGAAGTGGGTGGTGGGGGTGATGGGTGGGGGTAGATAGGTGAGGGTGGTGGGAGAAGTGGGTGGTGGGGGTGATGGGTGGTGGGAGTAATGGTGGTGGAGGCGATGGGTGTGTGTGTGTGTGTGTGTGGGGGGGGGGGGGGGTAGATGGGTGTGAATGGTGGGAGTAGTGGGTGCGGGGTAGATAGGTGGGGATGGTGGGAGTAGTGGGTGGGGGGGGGGGGTGATGGGTGGTGGGTAGATGGGTGAGGATGATGGGGTAGTGGGTGGGGGGGGTGATGGGTGGTGGGTAGATGGGTGAGGATGGTGGGAGAAGTGGGTGGTGGGGGTGATGGGTGGGGGTAGATAGGTGAGGATGATGGGGGTAGTGGGTGGTGGGGGTGATGGGTGGTGGGTAGATGGGTGAGGATGATGGGGGTAGTGGGTGGGGGGGGGGGTGATGGGTGGGGGGTAGATGGGTGAGGATGATGGGGGTAGTGGGTGGTGGGGGTGATGGGTGGTGGGTAGATGGGTGAGGATGGTGGGAGAAGTGGGTGGTGGGGGTGATGGGTGGTGGGAGTAATGGTGGTGGAGGCGATGGGTGTGTGTGTGTGTGTGTGTGTGGGGGGGGGGGGGGTAGATGGATGTGAATGGTGGGAGTAGTGGGTGCGGGGTAGATAGGTGAGGATGGTGGGAGTAGTGGGTGGGGGGTAGATAGATGAGGATGATGGGGGTAGTGGGTGGAGGAAACCATTGCGCGGGTAGGAAGGTGTGCTCGTCGGTGGATGAGTAAGTGAGAGTAATGGGGCGGTGGTTGAGTAAAGGCAGGGAGCGTGAGAGAGTGGGTCCATGATGAGTAGGATGAGTGTATGGGTGAGCGACTGGGTGGTGAGTGAGTCAGTACGCGGCTGGGGGGTTTGGCTGTAGTCACTATGGCCTACAATGTGTGACAGAGCCTGGACCGACCATACCTCTTGGTGTACACTACACAGTGATCTCACACTACAGCATATTATTGCCACTGTATCTGGCCACAAATCCACATTTCAGCGCCTGTTAGAATCGCACGACAGGGGACAGTCGTCTCATGCGCCCCTCTTCGATGTGTAGAGATGTGTCCCTTACTACCGTGGGTTCGACCTCATTATGTTTCTAGGTTTTTCAGCACAATATCTAGTCTGTCGGAGGCACGGGTGGCCCAGTCGTCTAAGGCGCCGCGATTCGCTGTGCAGAGTTGCGTCCCTTGGGCACGCCAGAAACCTATGATTGTGGGTTCGAATCCCGGTTCGCCCCGATTATGTTTCTAGGTTTGTCAGCACCATACCCGTGCTCGTGGGTTTCACCGAAGCGGTAAAGGTCTGAGACCTGCATCACTTCGGGCTTTCCTCCCACATTAAGCTGACACGCCGCGATATAACTGGAATACTGTTAAAAGCGGCGTAAAACCCAACTCACTCACTCACTCACTCTAGTCTGTCTTACAGACCCTGATACAAATATATATCAAATACAGCCCATGCAAGTCTATAATGTTTGGCAAGTCTAGATCACTGCAGTATCAGGGGAAGAGAGTCACTGGGCTCCTTTTTATTATATTTTTATTAAGATACCTGAACAACTGTTTTTTTATGTACGATATGTTCATTTCAGAGACTAGATTTTAGTCTACACAATATCCGTCTTCTTTGGTTACGTCTGAGAACTACATCACTTTGGGCTTTCCTCTCACAAGTTGACAAGCCGTGATTAAACTGAATGAATGAATGATTGAATGAATGAATGAATGAATGAATGAATGATAGAGGATAGAGACTGATACATGGCTCAGGTGTGGTGTAATATATCTACATAATAAAGAAGAAATATTGTAGAGGTTGTTTTTAGACGCCGCGAGGTGAACTCCGGCGACAGGCACGATATCGGATCTGCATCTCCCCATCCATTCATCACCGGCGACAGTGACGGCATATCTCGCAGCGGCTGTCTGTATCGGGGTGTCGGGGTACACGGGGTGAGGTGCAGCAAGATGGCGGGAAGGGATGGGAGGCGTCCCTTGTTTTCCTATCTCTACGTGTGCATTCTGAACACGCCAGTGGGAATACAGCTCAATGGGAAAACGTAGATGTTGATATCATCAGTTCATAATGGTTAAGTTTCAATCTACAAATAGCACCCAACATTCGTCCATGTTTATATATATCTACAACACGTTAAACGGGTGCAGCACGGGGGGGATGGGGTAAAGTGTGCATTTTGATCTGCGGGTGGAAACGAGTGGCCGAAGGGGTGGGGTTAAGTAGAGTGTGAGTGAGTGAGTGAGTGAGTGAGTGGGTGGGTGAGTGAGTGAGTGAGAGAGAGAGAGTGAGTGAGTGAGTGAGTGAGTGAGTGAGTGAGAGAGTGAGTGAGTGAGTGAGAGAGAGGGTGAGTGAGTGAGTGAGTGAGTGGGTGGGTGGGTGGATGGGTGAGTGAGTGAGTGAGTGAGTGAGTGAGTGAGTGAGTGAGTGGGAGAGAGAGTGAGTGAGTGAGTGAGTGAGAGAGTGAGTGAGTGAGTGAGAGAGAGAGAGAGAGAGTGAGAGAGAGAGAGAGTGAATGAGTGAGTGGGTGAGTATTGTTTAACGCCGCTCTTAGCAATATTCCAGCAAGATCACGGCGGGTGGGGGGATTGGAGTGCGGGGTGCACCAGAAATGGGCTTCACACATTGTACCCATGTGGGGCATCGAACCGGGCCTTCGGCGTGACGAGCGAACGCTTTAACCACGTTGAGGGGTGGGGAAAGAGGTAAGAGGTAATCACGGGGGTCGGGTGGAACAGTGTTTACATCAACTGTTGGTGAGGCAGAGTTGAGTGGGAAGCAGGTTGGATGAGGATGGTCATCTGGAACAACTCGGTAGAGGGGCTCAGGTGGACAAAGGGTTCAGATGAAACAGCGGGTAGAGGGGGCAGACCAGCAGTTGTTGAATTGTTGAATGTGTATTGTAGGCCGTTGTTGAATGTGTATTATAGGCCGGTGTTGAATGTGTACTATAGGTCAGTGTTGAATGTGTATAATAGGTCGGTGTTAAATGTGTACTGTAGGTCAGTGTTGAATGTGTACTATAGGTCAGTGTTGAATGTGTATTGTAGGCCGTTGTTGAATGTGTATTATAGGCCGGTGTTGAATGTGTACTATAGGTCAGTGTTGAATGTGTATAATAGGTCGGTGTTAAATGTGTACTATAGGTCGGTGTTGAATCTGTACTGTAGGTCAGTGTTGAATGTATATTAAAGGCCGTTGTTAAAAGTGTATAAAAGGTTGGTGTTGAATGTGTATTGTAGGCCGTTGTTGAATGTGTATTATAGGCCGGTGTTGAATATGTACTATAGGTCAGTGTTGAATATGTATACTAGGTCGGTGTTGAATGTATATTAAAGGCCGTTGTTAAAAGTGTATAAAAGGTTGGTGTTGAATGTGTATTGTAGGCCGTTGTTGAATGTGTATTATAGGCCGGTGTTGAATATGTACTATAGGTCAGTGTTGAATATGTATAATAGGTCGGTGTTGAATGTATATTAAAGGCCGTTGTTAAAAGTGTATAAAAGGTTGGTGTTGAATGTGTATTGTAGGCCGTTGTTGAATGTGTATTATAGGCCGGTGTTGAATGTGTACTATAGGACAGTGTTGAATGTGTACTATAGGTCAGTGTTGAATGTGTACTATAGGTCGGTGTTGAATGTGTATAATAGGTCGGTGTTAAATGTGTACTATAGGTCAGTGTTAAATGTGTATTATAGGCCGGTGTTGAATGTGTACTGTAGGTCAGTGTTGAATGTGTACTATAGGTCAGTGTTGAATGTGTACTATAGGTCGGTGTTGAATGTGTATAATAGGTCGGTGTTAAATGTGTACTATAGGTCGGTGTTGAATGTGTATTATAGGCCGGTGTTGAATGTGTACTGTAGGTCAGTGTTGAATATGTATGATAGGTCGGTGTTGAATGTATATTATAGGCCGTTGTTGAATGTGTTTTATTAGACAATATACCGGTTTCACAAGTTCTGCCAATTGTTGGGAATCAGTGCAAGTTTGTCTGTTTGTTTGTTTGTTTAACGCCGCACTACCAATATTCCAGCTATATGACGGCTGTTTGTAAATAATCGAGTCTGGACCAGACAATCCAGCGATTGATATCATGACCATCGATCCACTTAATTGGGATACGATGACATGCATCAACCAAGTTGCCTGACCACCCGATCCCGTTAGTCGCCTCTTACGACAAGCATAGTCTCCTTTTACGGCAAGCATGGGTTGCTGAAGACCTATTCTACCCCGGATCTTCACGGGTCTGTTGAATGTGTACTATAGGTCTTTGTTATCCAAATGTGCGCATAACATGCATGGTATGGGTTGATGCCTGAATATTGCTGAGTGCTATTGTGAAGCGGCCACGTGAGTGAGTGAGTATGGTTTTAAGCCGCTTTTAGCAATATTTCAGCAATATCACGACGGGGGACATCAGAAATGGGCTTCACACAATGTATCCGTGTGTGGAATCGAACCCAGGGTTTAGGCGTGACGAGCGAACACTTTAACCACTAGGCTACCCCACCGCCCCGAAACAAACAAACAAACAAACAAACAAACAAACAAACAAACAAACAAAGCACCACACTGAAATGTTGAGGGAACTGAAGCGGCAGTAAAATATAGGTATATATATATATATATTATATTATCTTAAAGAGCTGAGATTACTGTGGGAGCGCGGGCTGCCTGTCATCATCTGGGGTACCGGAATCTCCTGTGCGGATGCTTACCCCTAGGCCTTCCAGGAACCTAAGATCTAGGGCTCGAATCTTGTTCACCCTGACTATGTTGCTAGGTTTGCTATCACCTGTTACCTATGCTCGTGAGTTCTACCACGAATTCCATCACTTTGGCTTTGCTACCACACCAAAACTTAAAGTATTGTGTAAAGTGAGTGAGTGAGTGAGTGAGTGAGTGAGTAAGTATGGTTTTACGCCGCTTTTAGTTGTATTCCAGCAATATCACGGCTGGGGGCACCAGAAATGGGTTTCACACATTGTTACCATGAGGGGAATCGAGCCCGGGTTTTCGGCGTGACGAGCGAACGCTTTAACCACTAGGCTACCCGACCACCCCAGTGTGTAGAGTGAGAACAAAGCGACAACTTGATGTAGGAGGAAGTCGGAATGAGACATGATGTTAAACCCACGAGTTTAGTGCTGATTAACATGCTAACCAGGACGAACCGGGATTCGCATGTTTCTGACATGCCTAAGGGACACACCTCCCAGACCCTATAGAATAAATAAAAAAAGAGAGTCCTAGTCAAGTCTAGACTGATTTGGCAAGTCTAGGCTGTCTCAGCTGACATTAAAGATTGTTCTTGCATGAGGGACTCACCTAAATATGTCTTCCAGACCCGAGTGAATAAATTAAAAAAGGAGTCCATGTCAAGTCTAGAATTATTTGGCAAGTCTAGGTTGCCTAGGCTGAAGTTAAGGATTGTTCTGTGCTCCATTTGGATTTTATTTTTTTCTATTTTGTAGAAACCTGACAACACCAAATACCGGGTATGTAAATTGGATATATGTTATTAAAAAATGTCGTTGGCCTGCTATTCGACAAACGGTGCGTCAAAACGCAGCCATTGTTGATTTCGAATGTCTTAAACGGCATTGTTTTCACACTTGTTCAGAAATGTCATGGTGGAAAACAGTAAAGCGAAATGCACGTGCAAATTATGGCATTCGTAATTCGTGGTAAAAGGCAAGCATAAGCCAATAATTTGTCATTCAAATGTCAACATTTTTCAAGTTCGAAAATGCCGAGACTCAGCGCTGCCGATCGGAACATTGCCATAGGACGTATCCAAAGAGGGGAATAGCAGTCTTCTGTTGCACGCAACTTAAACGTCCACACCAGCGCCATTTGCCGCCTTTGTGACCGATACACACAGTTGAATTCCACTTCAGACCGTCCGAGAACCGGCCGACCAAGAGTTACCACCCCTGCACAGGATCGCTACATTCGACTGTTCCACCTACGTCATCGCAATGCCACAGCGTCCCTGGTTTGAGGAGGATATCGGACCAGTTTGCCAGGAACCATCTTCGCGAGGCTGGAATCCGACCCAGACCAGTTATCGTCCCTGTTTTGCAACAGATCCATCGACAGCGACGCTTGCGTTGGTGCCATACCTTACAGCCTTGGAATATCCTACACCACGAGATCTGACTTGGTTGTGGTTCAGGGAAATTTGACAGCAAATCACTACATAAATCAAATTCTTCAAGCTCACCTTCTTCCAACCATTGACCGCCAGAGGGAACTGTTTCAACAGGACAACGCACCACCGCACACAGCTCCTGTCACGGCAGACTGCCTTCATAATGCCAACATCAACGACTTGCCCTGGCCGTCGAGATCTCCAGATCACAATCCAATCGAACACCTCTGGGATGAACTCGATCGACGTGTACGTCAACGTCAGAACACACCGCAGACCGCAGACATTCCCACAACTGGCCAACAACAAGCAGAATGGCGCAGAATTCCGCAGGACAGAATTCGTACACTTATCCAGTCAGTGCCGAGGAGATGCAGAGCCGTGATTGCTGCCCGGGGCGGTCACACGAGATACTGAGTTCAGCGCTACCTTGTGGCCTTATGTGACATGACAATGAACTGTTTTCAATGCCTTTGTACAACGACAACATGTGACTATCGAGCTCCAAAATGTCATATTTGTATCTATGATATTAAATTAAATATATCGACTTTATTAGGTACAATAAATTGAAGAGTGATATATAAAGATAACTTTATTTCTTGGACTAAATGTTAGTCCAGGACGCACCTCTGCCCGGCGAACCGCTGAGACTCAGACAGCTGTTCAACTGTGCCCCCGTGTGAGATGAGATGCAGGCCAGGAGCACTGATGCTAGACAGGTCCAGCACTTGACCATCCTATGCGATAAACACGTCTGTCCAGGAAGTCGCTGGTCCAGTATTAATTACTCTCAGAAACAGCTTTCGTCACCTAATCAACAGGTTAATCGCCTTTGACGACAACCATAGCAACCTTGCTTCACTCAAAAGACCAGAGATCTAAAACCCAGCTGAAAAAAGTATAACCCATGTGTACAAAGCGAATAAAATGTAGCTTTATTCCAATACTTTGATATCGGCTTACAGGAGACATAGCGCTAAGACCGCATGGTGCACGTGGGTCCGTATTCATGTCGGCGCATCTGAAGCATTAGCTTATATATATATATACTTGAGATATATCTGAGATATGGCTTACATACTAGTTTATACTTGTGATATATCTGAGATATAACTTATAAATATACATTTTAGTTATACTAGCATACGATGAGATATAAATTAGTTTCAATATGCTGATCTATATGTGCCATGTATGTGAGATATTGTTGAGACACGGCTGAGATTTAGCTGACATGATATTGCTGATGTGGTGCTGCTATCAACTGATATCAAGGTAAATTCACAATCTCTTACTCATCCTAGAGTAACATTAAGTCTCAGTCATGATAAAAAGAAATATGTTTAAGGGTATTTGGGTTAAATTGTCTTTTACTGTTTAATTATCAAGGCGTCAAGTCTTTGAATGGCATTTAGAAGTGATGAGGAAGAGAATTTATGGATGTCAACTTCTTTATTATAATTTCTCATGTAACTGAAGAAATTTAAGACTTGCCAAAGTATTGTCGGCCTCCTTGGAAGATTTCAAACATTTTTGTACCAGGGACTGTATGTGAGACTATCCCATTGTCATCATGTACTTGTTATTTGCATTAATATGCATTCTTGAGGCCGGGGCCAGGTTTCACAGATGCTGCTGACTCGCCGTGATATCACTGAAACACTGTACAAAGCGACCTTAATCCCAACTCCCATTATCAACCGGAACGGGTACGAATGTTTATGTTTTGTTTGTTTGTTGTTTAATGCCGCACTCACCAATATTCCAGCTATATGACTGCGGTCATATAATAATAATATGATCACATGGTCGCTCGTCACGCCGAATGCCTACGCGATTCCCTGCATGTGTACAATGAGTGGGGGCCACGGGTGGCCCAGTCGTCTAAGGCGCCGCGATTCGCTGTGCAGAGTTACGTCCCTTGGGTACGCCAGAAACCTATGATTGTGGGTTCGAATCCCGGTTCGCTCTGATTATGTTTCTAGGTTTGTCAGCACAATACTCGTGCTCGTGGGTTTCACCGAAGTGGTAAACGTCTGAGATCTGCATCACTTCGGGCTTTCCTCCCACATGAAACTGACACGCCATGATATAACTGTAATACTGTTAAAAGCGGCGTTAAACCCAACTCACTCACTCACTCGCTACAATGAGTGCCGCCCCGTCCATGGGGGCTTGTAACAATAATTAGCAGCAAGAGATATCCTTTTATATAGTACCATCACCCCGTTAGTTACCGTATATATCTTGTTGCTAATTTTTGCGTTACAAACACCCGTGGCCCGTCACGACACCGCTGAAAGCGGCGTAAAACAATTCTCACTCATTCTACGACTGTTATCGCTACGACGAGCAATGTGATCTTTCCAAATAGATATAGACGAGAATAACAAATAAATATTGTTCCGTCAAGGACATCAGCGTCCATGCTAACCACTGAGCCGTTTGATGTCATGAAAAGGGTATTTTTTAAAACCATTCATAAATAGCCTTCAGTTGGTTGAAACTATAAGGTGTGGCACCGAGTACTGGGGATAGGTTCCCTGTGACGTCACTGGAATTACCACTATCATTGACGTCCCGGCACCAGCGTCTTATTCCTGTGTGTACAGGAGCCAAATGAAGCTAGTTACCTACTTTCTCACAAGGTCTGCTTCATGGCACCTGCCAAACACTCTTTAACACTCCGACTGAGAAAACAGGGCGTGTTAATGGGGACCCTTGTGTTGGCGAGTTGTGCGAGGGACTCCGCGGTGATGGGGTTATCATGACATATCAATAGTGTTATGGTGATCTTGACATCGAAATAATGATATGGGTTATCCTTATGTCGCCCTCATGATATGGGTTATCTTGAAATCGCAATACCTATGTCAACCACACGATACGAAGATCCGTATATCTTGCTAATCATATGCGTCATACTGACATCTCCATAGTGACATCGGTGATCCTGACATCTCCATAGTGACATCGGTGATCCCGACATCTCCATAGAGACATCGGTGATCCTGTCATCTCCATAGAGACATCGGTGATCCTGTCATCTCCATAGAGACATCGGTGATCCTGACATCTCCATAGAGACATCGGTGATCCTGATATCTCCATAGAGACATCGGTGATCCTGACATCTCCATAGTGACATCGGTGATCCTTTCATCTCCTTAGTGACATCGGTTATCCTGTCATCTCCATGGTGACATGAGTGATCCTGTCATCTCCATAGTGACATGAGTGATCCTGACATCTCCATAGTGACATCGGTGATCCTGTCATCTCCATAGTGACATCGGTGATCCTGATATCTCCATAGAGACATCTGTGATCCTGACATCTCCATGGTGGCATGAGTGATCCTGACATCTCCATAGTGACATGAGTGATCCTGTCATCACCATAGTGACATCGGTTATCCTGTCATCTCCATGGTGACATGAGTGATCCTGTCATCTCCATAGTGACATGAGTGATCCTGACATCTCCATAGTAACATCGGTGATCCTGTCATCTCCACACTGACATCGGTGATCCTGTCATCTCCATGGTGACATGAATGATCCTGTCATCTCCATAGTGACATCGGTGATCCTGACATCTCCATGGTGACATGAGTGATCCTGACATCTCCATAGTGACATGGGTGATCCTGTCATCTCCAAAGTGACATCGGTGATCCTGTCATCTCCAAAGTGACATCGGTGATCCTGACATCTCCATAGTGACATCGGTGATCCTGTCATCTCCATAGTGACATCGGTGATCCTGTCATCTCCATAGTGACATGAGTGGTCCTGTCATCTCCATAGTGACATCGGTGATCCTGTCATCTCCATAGTGACATGAGTGATCCTATCATCTCCATAGTGACATCGGTGATCCTGTCATCTCCATAGTGGCATGAGTGATCCTATCATCTCCATAGGTACATCGGTGATCCTCTCATCTCCACAGTGACATGAGTGATCCTGTCATCTCTATAGTGACATGGGTGATCCTGACTTTTTGACAGTGACATGATCCTGTCATCTCCATAGTGACATCGGCGATCCTGATAAAGTGACATAAATTTAACTTATTGTGGGTTACCCTTGCTTCCTCATGCTGAGTATCTCCCGGTGTAGCCCCACCCCCATCAGTTAACTGCATCCTGTAAATGAACACAATGTTCCACGGTCAGGTATCCATTTCAACCGTAGTTGCTGGAACTAAACTGGCGGGCGAAAGAAAGTATACACCCATGTTTGATGCTGGCGATGGTGAAGTATTTTATACAGGTATCAGAGTTGTGATTTGGACCTTAAGTTTGCAGTGTTCCTGGGACTGTTTTCACACTAGTAACCTTTTAAAAACGTTTGCAATTTTTGGGTCAAATTAAATTGTAGGCTTTCTTTTCCCCCGAAGTTTTTTGCGGTGTTAAGATGACGGCATTGTGGCTGTGTACTGTTGATACTCATATCTACATGATTATACACAGCAAGATACAGACATACAGAGGCAAAGGGGACCTTTTCGTCCAACATGTATAATTTGCTGTGAAGATTGGTTGGTTTGTTGTTTTACGCCGCAGTCAGCAACATTCCAGCTATATGACGGCGGTCTGCAAATAACAGAGTCTGGACCAGGCAATCCAGTGATTGATATCATGAGCATCGATCCAGCATCAGCGAGCCTGACCACCCGATCCCGTTGGTCGTCTTTTACGACAAGCATAGTCGCCTTTTTTACGGCAAGCATGGGTTTCTGAAGACCTATTTAACCCATGTTCTTTACGGGTCTTGCTGTGAAGAGGCACGCCAGAAACCTATGATTGTGGGTTCGAATCCCGCTTCGCCCCGATTGTTTTTAAGTTTAGCAGCACCATACCTCTGCTCGTGGGTTTCACCAAGTGATAAACGTCTAAGACTTGCATTACTTCGGGCTTTCCTCCCACATTTAACTGACACGTCATAATATAGTTACTGGAATACTGTACAAAGTGGCGTTAACACATACTCACTCACTGAAATACACTCAATGCCGATACTGCCAATTACCCGAGTGCAGTTCCCCTTTAACACCCCATTCTGTACCGTTATGTGTATCACCCCTGGAGGAGATACCCTCCCGACCAGATCGCCCGCCGGAGTTGGGGGCAGATGGCTTTCATCTGCTGGACCGCTGGGCAGAAGACCTCCCTTATTAGTCCGTGTATTACATCTCATTATCTCAACCATCTGAAAACAAGTCCCCACCATCTATGAGGTGTACAGTCCCCGAAACTAGAGCAAGGAACTTGGCTTCCCTATCTCCCAGCTTACATTCACCAGTAGTTAATCAGACCATCAACGACGCCAATATGGCCATAGGCTATCACAGCTTAGAATTCCAAGCTGTGAATGCAGTGCTTTGTGGCTAGCCAACACTACAATCTCGGGAATCAAAGTCTCGTGTGACCCACGCGAGATCAGCCATCAGCATACCGTGGCATCAACACACAGTATGCACGGAGCTGAAGGAGCTGACCCAACACAACGCGAGACACCGGCAGATACGTCATCTCGGCATGTGGTTAAAGGGAGACATCGTTTTGTTTCTTTATTAAACGCTGCACACAGCAGTATTCTAGCCATATGGCGGATGTCTGTAGATAATCGAGTCTGGACCAGACAATCCAGTGTCTGACATCATGAGCATCGATCCACGAAATTGGGATACGATGACATGCATCAACCTAGTCAGCGAGCCTGACCACCCATCCCGTTAGTCGCCTCTTACGCCAAGCATGCGTTGCTGAAGACCTGTTCTTCTCCGGATCTTCACGTGTGAGGGAGACATCGACCGAGACCCAAACACCGCAAGTGACACGTGACATAAATACGTCACATAGGATCCCTTTCTGCACAATGCACCAGTGTTCTAACGACTACCACTAAGGATTTAGGTGGAGTTAAAAACATGAATGGATAGGGCGACGATGTAAGCCTCGTTTGGGGATTATAAACTGCACTATGAGCGCTCGTTGGCTACTTTAGGACACACCAATTTGATGTGTTGCCTCCCTTAGACGCTTGTCGTGGATCGAATCCCATTAGGACCATTGGTTTGACTGCACCATTACCGTGCTCGTGGGCTCCAGGAAAAACGTGGCGCATGCTAGGGTGTTAATGGAACGCTGTTGATAAGACATACCGTGGTGTAGCAGAGTGTGGTTGAAATACAAAAACATGGACCAGGAATGTTGGGCACTCTCTTTTGCAAATTTTTATTTGTGTGTATATCATTTGAGAAGAGACTTGGGTTGGGAGGGTAATAACTTTCATTAGATCCATAGCATAGTGATGCTTTAGTTCAGAGTCACAAAACTAAAAAAAATAAACAAATAAAAAACACGAGCTAAATTTAGGATGAATTTAAAAAAAAATAACTAGGACATTGGACGCCGGATGTAAGGGATCCCGCCAGTAAAGACATTGAATACATGGGTAAGGGAACTATCACATTCAGAACAGCAAAACTCCTCTATCATATTGTTTGCGTGAACGGGAACGAAATGTTATGTTGAAAAGAACGTGAAATGACATAAAAACAACATATGGTGTAAATGCAAATAATACTTTATAATAACTGTTCAAAGTTTGATATTTACATAACACTTTATGTACAGTACCTATGTGTAAAGCATGGTATTTACAGCCGACACGATACCGACGCGCCATCCCCGAATATCCAGACCATTAGCATAACCACCGTGCTCTGACGTTCCGCTGGTGACACGACATCTTCACTTCTAGGGCGTGTATGTTGGTCCACGCCCCGACATCGTTACTGCTCTTTCAAGAGCATCCCTTTAAATAACGCGTTCACAAGAGATCTCATATTTTATCTCACGAAGGCTTCAAAGCTATCGGTACACACCGACCAAGACATCATTTGATTAATGTTCTACCTACCTAATATCTGATCTCAGGGTTCCATTAATCCAATTTTTGTCAGGAACGGGATAACACCAACGGTGCTACAATATTACATTTTACAACATTCGTCGGTAACCATGGACACCTGCAGGTTCAACACGTGCTGAAACAAAGGTTCTGTGAACTCAGTTGACTCTCGGCAATCTCCGGTGGTCATAGATGGCATGTCGGCTTAAGATTATTCTACGTCGGTGAGAAACTCCCTTTGTCAAACACATTATAGCTGTGTTGTAAGCAGTGTATACGTAAAAATATGCAACAACACATTATACCTATATTATACACACATATGTACATGTCATACAACACTAATATGTATCACACTCGCGATGTGGCGGTAATACAGTCAACTTCCGGCGGAACCGGAACAAGTTTCATCGCCTTCAGCATGTTCAGGTGTCATACCATGATGGTCCATGGTTCCAGCACGTTCCACAGTTACACAACACGAAGCCCTCTATATACCAAGTCCGCATACGTCGCACAACAGTTATGCATATGCCACATCAGCGCCACCTGGTGTCCGTGAGGCGTTGCTCACAATACACTCGATTCACAGTATCCTTGTCAGGTCAAGGTAGTCCTGCTCAGCATCCACAATAGCACGAATCTGTGATTGGGTACGGCACCTTCACCCATTTGCATCGCTTCCCGAGTTTAACATGGCGGCCCCTGTGGGGTCGCACCCAGGTCTCCGTGTCATTGGAGTCATCATCCGTGTTCCCGCCATGCCTTGAGGGTCGTCTGCCTCGACCTCTGCCTCCCCGCCAGGGTCGACAGTGCCACCTGAGAATCTTGATCCGTCGTGATTTAGTGGGGATACAGTGCATCCCTGGGGGCCAGGAACAGGAAGGGGTCCCTACACACTCCCCACGCTTAATCCAGCGTGGCCAGAAGAAGCTACCAAGGTCCTCCCAGCGGTAATGGACCGGGCACGAAGCCCTGCGAACCAGCCAAGACTGCATCGCTTGGATCACCGTCTGATTCAACTGAAGCTGCAAGCCGTTGATGTCGGTCAGGTCGATGTCGAGGCTCTGTACGGCGTCCACCGTCTCGTCCTGCACTTGTTGCACTATTATTTCATTAACAATGCTCGGTCTCTCGACAGACATGTAGTTTTTGTTGAAATCCCCTGAAAGTCTTTTCATGAGTTTGTGTGTCTTGAGATGCTTCTTCCTCGGTTTGAGTCTGAGAAGGTCAGAATCACGGATGGGTATTTTCAACATCAGTCCTTGGGAAGCGGGGTTTACGGGCAATGAAGGTTGGATCGCCCTTCTCATGAACGGCGCCATGTTGCCGACAACGTCACCCAGCAACTGAACGCCGACGACCACGGACATCAGACTGTGGAGGACGTCATTCATCCTCATCGTGAGCCTCTGCAACATACAAACATACAGTACAGGCTAATGACACTATTCCATGAATCAGACTCAGCGAGGATGGGTTGAACAATGTTAACGACTTGGTGATATTCCTCGAAACGTGCTTTTCATGAGACATGGCAAGGTTAATAGCAGACAGTCTGGCGGACAACCCAAACTCGCAGCAACAGCATTCGTCCTAAAGTAAAACAAATGTATGAATGTTAAGATGCAGTTATAGACAGCGACACCCTATTAATGCGAACAAAACCGCTTCATGTAAAATCGCCAGGATTAACAAACACATTCGAAAGAATAACTGATGCAGTAACCTGTTTGTTACAACGGCAATCGTCCGTTAGACGGGTTAACTGATTAGCGGTGTTTCTTTGTATGAAGACGCATATGCTCGTTGTGTTGCACACATAGCCAACATCGGGCATGACGCCTGAGTCGGAGACGGTATGGTTGCCACATGGCAGACTCCAGAGATGAATGTCGGATCACGCACCTGCTCCTTAGAGAAGCAAATTCCACATAAACATGGGCTACATGTACTGATGTCAGCACTTGGGCTGCTAAGACATTGAAAAAGACAAGTAATACAATTTCAGTTGCTATAACGTTACAGCACGTGCGTTTCTATGTGTCATGAGTTATGCTCTCACAACTAGACATCCTGCGTGTCTCCATATTGGTGGGTGTCGTCCAATACACCCGAAACAGCGAAATGCTATTGGTCTGACTAATCACAACTATTCAGAGAACATAGAACATTGCTACATGTGACTATTCAGAGAACACGGAACATTGCTACATGTGACTATTCAGAGAACACGGAACATTGCTACATGTGACTATTCAGAGAGCATAGAACATTACTACATGTGACTATTCAGAGAACGCAGAACATTGATACATTTAACTATTCAGAGGACACAGAACATTGCTACATGTGACTATCCAGAGAACATAGAACATGGCTACATTTAACTATTCAGAGAACATAGAGCATTGCTACATGTGACTATTCAGAGAACACGGAACATTGGAACATGTGAATATCCAGAGAACATAGAACATGGCTACATTTAACTATTCAGAGAACATAGAACATGGCTACATGTGACTATTCAGAGAACACGGAACATGGCTACATTTAACCCCCATTTATCAGCTGATAAGGAATAAACGCACATGCACACGATAAGAATAGTTGCCCAAATGAACGCGAGAATTCTATAAACCTAGCACATTTATAGTTCCTGCTAATGGTCGACAATGAAACATCCAACTAATCAAATCACAGTCTACCATCGAAACAAACTTGGTTGTCGCGCAACAAAACCTTACCTACGCCACTCTCAGCAAGTTTTTTGTTTCAAGGGTCAGTACTTTGTGTGGTATGTTGTCATGTCACCAGCTGTCTCCGGTCTTCTGGAGATCACTGACCAGACTCTCGCTGGGTTCACTGTCCTCGCCGAGTTGTCGGGGGTACTGTCGTAACTGCACACATCCGCTCCAACCATTCAATTATATTATTCTAATGACACATAATGTGGTAGGTACGCAACAGCGCATGATTGATCTCCAAATGTCGCGTTTTTACTCCTGTCCGGAGAGTGAGTGATGTGTTCTCGCTGTGAGATCCGCTATCCCCGTGACGTAGTTCTACAACCTGGTCACGTGACACGTGCGCTAACTCCCACGGTGTATAATCCTCCCATTCATGCTTTTTACGACTCGTGCGCGCATTCTGTTAGCGATTACCATTCCATCAAGCCTGGGGAACGGTGTCGCGCCAAACTGAACGTGCAGTCGGCACGTACGCTGAACAATTGACAACCCCGGATGCGTGATGACGGGACAGTTAATTGGTTTACACCGAGCAATGACGGACGTACGGAGCCAGGTTACGCTGCAGATGGGGCGTGTACAGACGGAGGATGAGTTAATAAGTGTCTTCTTCATCACATTCTGCAATTTGAATCAGTTCCCAAGGTGGACGAGATTAGCAGCTGTAGCACTCTTCACAACCCCACATACACGTTCGCATACACACATACACTCTTATACACACACAGACACGCTCCACTCTAGCCCACATTCAGATACACTCTTATACATACACACAAGCTCCACTCTAGCCCACATTCACATACGCTCTTATACATACACACAAGCTCCACTCTAGCCCACATTCACATACGCTCTTATACATACACACAAGCTCGCTCCACTCTAGCCTACATTCACATACGCTCTTATACATACACACAAGCTCGCTCCTCTCTAGCCTACATTCACATACGCTCTTATACATACACACAAGCTCGCTCCACTCTAGCCTACATTCACATACGCTCTTATACATACACACAAGCTCGCTCCACTCTAGCCTACATTCACATACACTTTTATACACACACACGCGTGCATACACACATACGCGCTTATACACACACACACACGCTCCCCTCTAGCCCACATTCACATACGCTCTTATACATACACACAAGCTCGCTCCTCTCTAGCCTACATTCACATACTCTCTTATACATACACACAAGCTCCATTCTAGCCCACATTCACATACGCTCTTATACATACACACAAGCTCCACTCTAGCCCACATTCACATACGCTCTTATACATACACACAAGCTCGCTCCACTCTAGCCCACATTCACATACGCTCTTATACATACATACACGCTCCACTCTAGCCCACATTCACATACGCTCTTATACATACACACAAGCTCGCTCCACTCTAGCCTACATTCACATACACTTTTATACACACACACGCGTGCATACACACACACACACGCTCCCCTCTAGCCCACATTCACATACGCTCTTATACATACACACAAGCTCGCTCCACTCTAGCCTACATTCACATACACTTTTATACACACACACGCGTGCATACACACACACACACGCTCCCCTCTAGCCCACATTCACATACGCTCTTATACATACACACAAGCTCCACTCTAGCCCACATTCACATACGCTCTTATACACACACACGCGTGCATACACACATACGCTCTTATACACACACACACACGCTCCCCTCTAGCCCACATTCACATACGCTCTTATACATACACACAAGCTCGCTCCACTCTAGCCTACATTCACATACGCTCTTATACATACACACACGCTCGCATACACACATACACTCTTATATACACACACACGCTCTACTCTAGCCCACATTCACATACACTCTTATACATACACAGACGCTCGCATACACACATACGCTCTTATACATACACACACGCTCCACTCTAGCCCACATTCACAAACACTCTTGTACATTCATACTGACTGAGTATGGTTTTACGCCGCTTTTAGCAATATTCCAGCAATATCACGGCGGGGGACACCAGAAATGGGCTTCACACATTGTACCCATGTCGGGAATCGAACCCGGGTCTTCAGCGTGACGAGCGAACGCTTTAACCACTAGGCTACCCGACCGCCCCTCCTGTACATTCATACACGCTCGCTCCAATCTAGCCAACATTCACATACGCTCTTATACATACACACACACACGCTCGCATACACACATACGCTCTTATATACACACACGCTCCACTCTAGCCCACATTCACAAACACTCTTATATATACACACACGCTCGCATACACACATACGCTCTTATACATACATACACGCTCCACTCTAGCCCACATTCACATACGCTCTTATACATACACACACGCGTGCATACACACATACACTCTTATACACACACACATACACGCTCCGCTCTAGCCCACATTCACATACGCTCTTATACATACACACACGCTCGCTCCGCTCTAGCCCACATTCACATACGCTCTTATACATACACACACGCTCGCATACACACATACACTCTTATATACACACACACGCTCTACTCTAGCCCACATTCACATACACTCTTATACATACACACACGCTCGCTCCGCTCTAGCCCACATCCACATACACTCTTATACATACAGGAATTATTCTAGTGCTTTAATTTTTACAAAAGAAAATATGTCCTAATTTTCAGTTATGTTATATCAATTATTTATTGTCGCAGACTTTATTCAACAGTCTATTTCACATGAATAGATATTTAGGGCTCACGATTATGTTAGGCCTAAGTCTAGGGTCATAGCGTTCATGAAGATTTATTCTTTGGGAAGTTAATGGGTTTTTAACCGCGCCATTTGAGCCCATGATACATTCCTTTTCACAACAAACCCAATTGTTTCAGTAGAAAAAAGGTCGCGGATAGCGGGGATTCCGACAAATACTTGAATTGTTGAATTGTTGTGTAGGGATGAATTTGTTGTGTTGTAATTCAAGTGTTGTGTCGTAATTATTTGTTTCGTAACCAACTGGTATGTCGTAATCATTTTGTTGAACTGTATTCTTTGTGTGCCATAAACAATTTGTTGTGTCGTAGTTCGTTTTTGTGTCCGAATACATGTCTTGTGACGTAATACATTTTTTTGTCGTTATATATTTCTTGTACAGTATTACTTTTTGTGTCGTAAATATTTGCTGTTGTAAACAGAGTGTTGTGTCTTAATCAATTTGTTGTGGCATTTTTAGATTGGTGCATTTCAGAGACACCGCCGACCCTGCATGGAAGCCGATTTCACATAGTGCGATCCTGGAATAGTTTTGCACGAGCGTATGAATTCCTAAATAAAAACAAAGAAAAAGGGCTAATGTTAGGGTTTAAGTAGAGCCTCGACGGGCCATACTTATCGCTGAGCACCCAGAGGGCTGCATTCATACCAAGCCAGGAGAAGGATCCGATAACGCATCGACACGAGGAGACATACATATGATAGTCCAACATTATTTACATGTAATTATACCTTGGTTCCATTCTGGCGCCAGTATGCGGAGAGTGACGTCACGATGCGCAGACGTCATGCGCCGTGGAGCACGTAGTGGCATTAGTGATAAGGCGGCAACAGTTCCATTTGCCCGCTGTGATTCATGCCATGTCTGTGTGGCTGATGTGCTGCAAGACGTCCACTGATATGGCATGTCTGCCTCAGCTTGTCGACAGACGCACAGTAGTAGGAACGGAACATTAACTGTTGGTACTGCATTGTATCTTCATATATACATTACCAGAGGATTGGGCAATAACCTTTATGGACAAAAGCTAGACCGGTGAATATCCGGGGTAGAATAGGTCTTCAGCAACCCATGAAGCCGTAGAAGGCGACTATGCTTGTCGTAAGAGGCAACTAACGGGATCGGGTGGTCAGGCTCGCTGACTTGGTTGATACACCTCTTCGTATCTCAATTTTGTGGATCGATGCTCATGATGCCAATCCCTGGATTGTCTGATCCAGACTCGATTATTTACAGACCGCCGTCATATGGCTGGAATATTGTTGAGTTCGGCGTTACAGAAAAACAAATCATGGCTAATACCCAGATATTACAACATATACCACCAGACATTAGTAATCCGAAAACAAAGGTACCTCCCATGTCCATGAATCATTACAAATAGTGGCGACAGGTGTTCGCGAAAAGGTGATCGTATCCTGCACCACCGGTGGCACCCGTCATAAACACATGCAACGACAAGTCAATTGTTCACCTGAAAAAACCCACGCGAACTGCCAAAAAAGGGACCAGAATCTTTATGCATAGATCTGATTATGAAGAGATGACGCGGTCTCACTAAGTCTCCTTTATTTCTAGTTCAGGTGGGTAAATCAGTGGAAGGGGATGAACTATTTGATGATCATTGAACGATATCAGATCATCGATATACCTTCAAGGTAAGTTAAACTTCTTGACCAAATTACCGACTTTGCCAAGCCGAGCAGAAATTCCGATTCGCATAAGGAAACAGATCCGCAAGATCACAGTTGGTGCCCATGGGGATGCCGAAATGTGCAACAGTGACCAGTACCATGTGATACAGCCATTCCTGACAATAACCTCAACGACGACATATAACTTTTTATGTTGAGCCCCATTACAAACTAAACACGTACCAAATTGTATTACATTTTTAACAAAAATGTTACGATAGATTTCTCCATAAATAGTTTTTTCAATATGACTGCGTGCCTCTTGATCACCTTGGTGGGAACAAGAACAATGGATGTGAAGTTTCAGCGTCATTGGTCCAGTGGTTCCCGAGATGTGTACGACGGACAACGTAAGACGGACGCTAGACAGACAACGACAAAAGCTCCCTTGACAAGTAAGCACCCCTCCAACCCCCACTCCCTCCCCCTTCTGAACCCCTAGCTGCCTAATCTCAGCTCTTCTCATTCCCCTTTCAGCTCTAGGTAAGAGACGGGAGGGTTGTTCCTGATTACACCAGTGTATATGTATCCATCTTCCCGAGGCAAGGGAGTTAACTGACTGTGAAAGTCCAGTTTCCACTCTTGCCGAACTTCTAGGGTGGACGGGTGCGCCATTACCAGTTATGTCCTTTCTATGCCCCTCCTATTAACTTATCAGATTCCACCTCTGATATAACTTGCATTTGCTTCAAACAAAATGGCGTCGCCCAGTGAAGACGATTTGATCCATAATTTGATCCAAGTCATGTGAGCACCTTGATTAAAAACATAAACAAATTGCAAAATATTTGCACGGCTGTCGCCATTTTGTTTACGAACAGGATGTTGATTTCGTTACGCGATTTTGGTTGGACTATGCATAGACTCAAGCCAAAATGTAACTCCATAATCCCAACCTGGTTCGGCAAGGGTGTAAAGTGGACTTTTATAGTCAGTTGGGTACTGTATGTACCCCCCCACCCCCCCTTCTCTCTCCTCTCCCCCCCCCCCCCCCCCCCCACACACACACATACCCATAGGTTTCGTTGAATACCTTCGGACAAACAGTCGTAACTAATGTTGTACATTCATACAACTGGCGAATCCGGAAGCAACGTCGATGGCTCAGTCTCCAAAGGCTCAGTCGGCACGACATCGGCAACATAACAACAGCGCAGCTCCCTCCAGAACGTAGACGATGCCACCCCGTCTCACCCGGCTGTATTTTATCCAGGGAAGACACCACCAAAGAGGAAGCCATTGAACGATACCCAACGGCAGGAAGACCTAAAGTGTCACGTGGCTTAAAACGTCACAATGGAATTCCCTTGTTATACCCTACAACAGTGTTATTACTACCACCATAACATCTTGACTGATCGTATCTCTCACAAGGACGCTACAAATAGTACAACAGTATAACCCTTGTTTTGGCATGAAGCAGCTTTCGGTGACACTCTTTAAAGTATGACGCGTTTTAAATAACGCCCAATGTTCTCCAGGTCGTCCCTATTGCCCTGTGTGCCCCGTGGCGCGTGTGACATGCTCCCCACCCCCACCCCCCACCCCTGCTCGGCCTCCTATCTGGCGCTGACGTGTTAAGCGAACATAACACTCCACACATTTACAGTGGTGATAGATTTACCTCCTACAATTCGTGGCTCCTGCAGATATAGACTTCTTGTATCTTTAAAGGACGGCTGTTGTCAGTAAAGGAATTAAACAAAATATTTTATCACTGCAATAAAATTAGTAAGATTGTCAGAAAGTGTAAACGATCGGTCTGTAGCGACGGTTGTGGATGGGGATAAGGGCAGCCACGTCACACTGTGGCCGTATAACACAGGGTGAGCCTCACGGTGCCGTTCAGGGAAACACCTCCGTTTTTCAGTCAATCTGAAGCTGAGGCCGACGTCAGTATCAACACCACATTTCAATGTGGACGTAATCAGACTAGGCTGTCAACGCACATCGCATCACGACTGATAGCCGCAGAGCGTATTCTAGATACATATTGCCTTCATCTGTTTGTTTCGTAACAAACCATTGAGGAAGTAACAGAGGTCAGGTAGAAGCATATTGGAGCTATACTTCCTGGGTATTTAGCCCGATAGCTGTCTCTCTCGGTGTGAAGAACCACCATGCAGCCGCGAGGGTCACCGCCATCAGCTTCATTCATCTGAACGCCGTACCAGCTGTAGTGGTACTACTCCTGCCGCCATTTCTTTTCATCTAGGGACCATTTGGTACTAGGGTCCGTTTGGTATTAGGGTCCGTTTGGTACTAGGGGCCGTTGGGTACTAGGGACAGTTGGGCACGATGCACCGTTGGGTACTAGGCACCGTTTGGTACTAGGCATCTTTGGGTACTAGGGGCCGTAGGGTACAAGGCACCGTTGGGTAGTAGGGGCCGATGGGCACTAGGCACCGTTTGGTATTAGGCACCGTTTGGTACTAGGGGCCGATGGGCACTAGGCACCGTTTGGTACTAGGCACCGTTTGGTACTAGGGGTCGTTGGGTACTAGGCACCGTTTGGTACTAGGCACCGTTTGGTACTTGGGGCCGTTGGGTACTAGGCACCGTTTGGTACTTGGGGGCCGTTGGGTACTAGGGGCCGTTGGGTACAAGGGGCCGTTTGGTACTAGGCGACGATGGGTACTAGAGACCGTTGGGTACTTGGGGCCGTTTGATACTAGGGGCCGTTGGGTACTAGGGACCGTTTGATACCAGGGGCCGTTGGGTACTAGGGACCGTTGGGTACTAGGGGCTATTGGGTACTAGTGACCGTTGAGTACAAGGGGCCGTTGGGTACTAGGGACCGTTGGGTAATAAGCACCGTTCGGTACGAGGCACCGTTGGGTACTCGGTGCCGTTGGGCACTAGAGATCGTTGGGTACTAGGCATCGTTGGGTACTAGGGGCCGTTTGATACGAGGGGCCGTTTAATACTAGGGGCCGTTGGGAACTAGGGACCGTTTGGTACCAGGAGCCGTTGGGTACTAGGGACCGTTGGGTACTAGAGACCGTTGGGTACTGGGGGCCGTTGGGCACAAGGGGTTGTTGGGTTCTAGGGGCCGTTGGGTACTAGGCACAGTTGGGTACTAGGCACCGCTGGGTACTGGGGGCCGTTGGGCACTAGGCACCGTTGGGTACTAGGCATCGTCGGGTACCAGGGGCCGTTTGGTACTAGGCAACGTTGGGTACTAGGCAGTGTTGGGTACTCGGGGCCGTTTGATACTAGGGGTTGTTGGGTACTAGGGGCCGTTGGGTACTAGGGGCCGTTTGATACTAGGCGACGTTGGGTACTAGGCACCGTTGGGTACTAGGCATCTTCGGGTACTAGGCACCGTTGGGTACTGGGGGCCGTTTGGTACTAGGCGACGTTGGGTACTAGGCACTTTTGGGTACTAGTCATCTTTGGGTACTAGGCACCGTTAGGTACTAGGGTCCGTTTAGTACGAGGCACCGTTGGGTACTAGGGGCAGTTGGGTAGGCTTGTGGTTCACCGTTACTTCCTCACAGAAGATTCGTTTTCGATACCCCACATGTGTGGAATGTATGAAGCCAGCGTTAGTGTCTCCAGAACGTGATGACAGACAAGTGACACGGTACAGGACGTGATGACAGACATGTAACACGGTACAGGACGTGATGACAGACCAGTGACGCGGTACAGGACGTGATGACAGACATGTGACACGTTACAGGATGTGATGACAGGCAGGTGACATGGTACAGGACGTGATGAGAGACAGGTGACATGGTACAGGACGTGATGACAGACATGTGACATGGTACAGCACGTGATTACAGACAGGTGACATGATACATGACGTGATGACAGACAGGTGACATGGTACAGGATGTGATGACAGACAGGTGACATGGTACAGGACGTGATGACAGATAGGTGACATGGTACAGGACATGATGAAAGACATGTGACACATTCCAGGATGTGATGACAGACATGTGACACGTTACAGGACGTGATGACAAACACGTGACACATTCCAGGACGTGATGACAGACAGGTGACATGGTACAGGGCATGATGACAGACATGTGACACATTACAGGATGTGATGACAGACATGTGACACGTTACAGGACGTGATGACAAACACGTGACACATTCCAGGACGTGATGACAGACAGGTGACATGGTACAGGACGTGATGACAGACATGTGACACATTCCAGGACGTGATGACAGACAAATGACATGGTACAGGACGTGATGACAGACATGTGACATGTCACAGGACGTGATGACAGACAAGTGACATGGTACAGGACGTGATGACAGACATGTGACACATTCCAGGACGTGATGACAGACAGGTGACATGGTACAGGACGTGATGACAGACATGTGACACATTCAAGGACGTGATGACAGACAGGTGACATGGTACAGGATGTGATGACAGACATGTGACACATTCCAGGACGTGATGACAGACATGTGACATGGTACAGGACGTGATGACAGACATGGTACACATTCCAGGACGTGATGACAGACAGGTGACATGGTACAGGACGTGATGACAGACATGTGATACATTCCAGGACGTTATGACAAACAGGTGACATGGTACAGGACGTGATGACAGACATGTGACACATTCCAGGACGTGATGACAGACAGGTGACATGGTACAGGACGTGATGACAGACATGTGACACATTCCAGGACGTGATGACAGACAGGTGACATGGTACAGGACGTGATGACAGACATGTGACACATTCCAGGACGTGATGACAGACATGTAACACGGTACAGGACGTGATGACAGACCAGTGACGCGGTACAGGACGTGATGACAGACATGTGACACGTTACAAGATGTGATGACAGGCAGGTGACATGGTACAGGACGTGATGAGAGACAGGTGACATGGTACAGGACGTGATGATAGACATGTGACATGGTACAGCACGTGATTAGAGACAGGTGACATGATACAGGACGTGATGACAGACAGGTGACATGGTACAGGATGTGATGACAGACAGGTGACATGGTACAGGACGTGATGACAGACAGGTGACGCGGTACAGGAGGTGATGACAGACAGGTGACACATTACAGGATGTGATGACAGACATGTGACACGTTACAGGATGTGATGACAGGCAGGTAACATGGTACAGGACGTGATGACAGACATGTGACACGTTACAGGATGTGATGACAGACATTTGACACGGTACAGGATGTGGTGACAGGCAGGTAACATGGTACAGGACGCGATGACAGACAAATGACACGTTACAGGATGTGATGACAGACATGTGACACGGTACAGGATGTGATGACAGGCAGGTAACATGGTACAGGATGTGATGACAGACATGTGACACGTTACAGGATGTGATGACACACATGTGACACGTTACAGTTTCTTATGACAGGCAGGTAACATGGTACAGGACGTGATGACAGACATGTGACACGTTACAGGATGTGATGACAGACATGTGACACGGTACAGGATGTGATGACAGGCAGGTACCATTGTACAGGATGTGATGACAGGCAGGTGACATGGTACAGGATGTGATGACAGACACGTGACATGGTACAGGACGTGATGACAGACAGGTGACGCGGTACAGGAGGTGATGACAGACAGGTGACATGGTACAGGGCATGATGACAGACATGTGACACATTACAGGATGTGATGACAGACATGTGACACGTTACAGGATGTGATGACAGGCAGGTAACATGGTACAGGACGTGATGACAGACATGTGACACGTTACAGGATGTGATGACAGACATTTGACACGGTACAGGATGTGGTGACAGGCAGGTCACATGGTACAGGACGCGATGACAGACAAGTGACACGTTACAGGATGTGATGACAGACATGTGACACGGTACAGGATGTGATGACAGGCAGGTAACATGGTACAGGACGTGATGACAGACATGTGACACGTTACAGGATGTGATGACAGACATGTGACACGTTACAGTTTCTTATGACAGGCAGGTAACATGGTACAGGACGTGATGACAGACATGTGACACGGTACAGGATGTGATGACAGGCAGGTACCATTGTACAGGATGTGATGACAGGCAGGTGACATGGTACAGGACGTGATGACAGACATGTGACACGTTACAGGATGTGATGACAGACAGGTGTCATGGTACAGGACGTGATGACAAACATGTGACACATTCCAGGACGTGATGACAGACAGGTGACATGGTACAGGACGTGATGACAGACATGTGACACATTCCAGGACGTGATGACAGACAGGTGACATGGTACAGGACGTGATGACAGACATGTGACACGTTACAGGACGTGATGACAGACAAATGACATGGTACAGGACGTGATGACAGACATGTGACACATTCCAGGACGTGATCACAGACAGGTGACATGGTACAGGACGTGATGACAGACATGTGACACATTCCGGGACGTGATGGCAGACAGGTGACATGGTACAGGACGTGATGACAGACATGTCACACATTCCAGGACGTGATGACAGACAGGTGACATGGTACAGGACGTGATGACAGACATGTGACACATTCCAGGACGTGATGACAGACACGGTACAGGACGCGATCATAGTTCGGGGATATGAAATAATGGATGTACTCGACGGAGAGCACGCGCTGCCAAATACCATACATCAAACAGCATTTTTAACATTCTAAAAAGTGACTGAGACAAGCAACAAGTCTTGTCTGTATTTATATGCCCGTTTATTTGTACAGAACGTGTGAGAGGCTCCAACGTGACACCCTTCCCATTAGTCTCTGTCATTCAAATACTATCCCACCAAACGGTGTAAATATATTACATAGGTCCTCTCCTAATTTACGTTTAGATGCACGAAAGGAATTTCAAGGCGTGGAATTTTACATCATCAGGCTTATTCGTAGACCGTGTCAAGTATAATGTGCAAGGTGCTCACGTCGACGGGAGAGGTGCATGTCGGGAAGCCATCAATTAGAGGCACCACTCTTGCCAATCAGAGCCGAGGACAACACAAGGTGTTTCCTGGTTGAGGAATAAACGACACGTCTTATAAGCCCTGACACATGTTTACGTATTTATTGTTGCTAAGTCGGTGTTCATATTTGAGAAAAAGGTGGCGAGACCTGGAAAAGCTCGTAACTCCAAGTAGACGCGTGTAGTCTTAGATTGCTCGAGACGTGGAGGGGATTCTCCTCTCTTACTGAAATAGGTGAACAACAAACTTCTCTCAGCATTCCTGTATTTTCGGGCAAATAGCTGACCTTTGAGGTCAAGGATGCAGTTTCGTCCATTTACCGAAGATGTTAAACACGATTTGGTTACAAAAGTGACTTTATCAAACTGGGCGTCATTTGAAGGTGAAGGTCAACGTGAAAACGCAAATAACAGCCATGCCCTAGTTCCATTACGTGTGCATACCTAAAAGTAGTACCAACCTTTGCAATAACTATCTGCATGTTTACCCTGCAAAGTCAAAACACCTTGTCCTTCTAGGAAATAACGTGTGGATATTACGGTTATGTAGTATAAACTGATTTGATAGTAGAGCCCTTGATAGGGTATGGCATACCATAAAATATTCATAAGCTCAATGCCAACAGCATCCGAGGTGATTCAGAAACTAGTGATGAATGGATATAGTTCAGAAAGTAACGATCAATGGTTATAATTCACAGAGAGAGTGAGTATGGTTTTACGCCGCTGTTAACATTTTTCCAGCAATATCACGGCGGGGGACAACAAAAATGAGCTTGATACATTGTACCCATGTGGGGAATCAAATCCGGGCCCTCGGCGTAACATGCGAACGCTTTAACCACTAGGCTACCCCACCTCCCCTTATAGTTCAGAAAGTAGTGGTCAGTGGTCATAACTCAGAACCTAAGACGTACAAGCAGGAGTACGTCAGGGATCAGCCCTTGACCCACATTTGTTTATCGTTTACATTCATAGTATTATCGAAGTACGTCAGAGCACAACACGCATGTTTGATGACGATACATCAGTATCATAGATGATCCAGCGACGGCTGCCAAGTGTGTTAATAATGATTTGACAAAAATCTCGAAGTGTGGAGAAAAATAAGCAAGGGTGATTTGGTCCTGGACGAATATATACTCACACGCAAAAGAAACGCAAGTGGTTTTAAGCAAATAGGTAACAAACACGGAACCATAAATTGATACGAGTTTTAGCATGTAGTGAAGCCTGATGGTGTTATCAATATTTTTGGTTGCATTTTGGACGCCCCAGTGATCAATGCTAATGGTGGTCACACCAGGTATTGACTGACATTTTGGGTATTGACCCGAAACTGTGTAAGCCCTTAACATTTGAATTTTTTTTTTATGTCATCTGCCTTTTAATCCATTAAACTGTCTTCAGTCAAATTTTTGTCAATCTTGCCCTATTAGTATTTCTTGTCTTTACTGTTGAAAATAAATAACATGTATACTGCATACTCGACTTGCGTTTCTTTTGCGTGTGAGTATATATGCATGGACGGTAGTCTCATTCAAGAAGTAGAACTCTATAAACACTCGGGCTGCACTTCAAAGCGAAAATTCATGTCGATGATATTGTTAAAAAGGGAAGTTCCATGATCAACTGTTAGAGGCATTTAAAATAGCGCTAATCTACAAACTGTTGGAGATTCTGTATAAGTCTCCTATAATGCCGATTCTTATGCTATCGTTGTCATATATGGGGCAACTGTATTGACGAACAGTCACTGTCAAGTGAAAATGTCCCCTTGGGTGCACTAACAATTATTTGTGGTGCAGTTCTTTGTACCAGTAAGGACACCCATTTCAAATCTTTCAAAGATAGGCGGCAGCGTTTCAGATTTATTTATAAAAAAATACAATGAATATCGGTATTACGCCTGGTATCTCAATGAACTTATTCCAGGTCTAGCCCCATACAATAGTAATTATCAACTTAGAAATAAATCTGAATTACTTCTAGTCTGTTTAACCAAAACAGTGAACAGTAGACATTCTTAAATCAGTCCAGGACTTTATTGTCAAGAGCTGAAGGTTCGAAAGATAAACAATGAAAACTATCTCTTGCACCGGATGAGTATTTAACTTTATGCACGGTACGTTTAATTATGTTTAGCATTAAGCAGTTTATTTTACCAGCTATTTAAATTGTTTTCATGAAACAATATTTACTTTAGCAATCCTGCTTGTTAACCAATTCAGATTTCATTTATTTATAGAAATATGTTTAAATCAGTTGATTTGATAGGAACACGGTTTGCGGAGGCCGCAGTGGTCCAATGCGACTCGAACACACAAGAAGATTGTGATAAATCTACAACAAATGTTTGAGTTTGTTTGCTTATAATATAAGGGCGCTTATTGTGGTCGAGTCATCCAGTTATTAAATTCAACAACATAAAAACCTGCATCACGGGCAGCTGCAGAGAACGACTGAAGCCTCCCAAAAGAAAATAGTATCGCATCTCACGTGAGACCATCACGCTTACGATTATTCCCAAGCAAAGAGAAAGCTATATCAATCTGGAAGTGATAGACAAGGGTTGAATGGCCGACGCGATTAGCTCGGTGAGTTTACACTGGAATAAGTTGTGAAGAAAATAGTATCTGCTGTCATTGAGGCTCTGTTTTGCACTAAGTCACGACGCAAGAAGCAAGTGGCCGGCTGTGCGAGAGCATTCCTCGGCTGTAATTCAAACGCACACTAAAGTCGTATTTGTAAAATAAAGTTTGTTTGGTTAAGTTTTTTGTATGTTTTGGTTGCTGAATCTGGTGATAACATCCCCCACCCCACCTCCACGCTGTTCCCCGGTGGTGCCGATACCGAGATGACGGATACGATCCATTAGCTTCAAAAACTCAGTTGCAAATCAGACGTGAAAGATTGGGTTACCTGGATCCAAGCTGCATTGAAGAATACACATGTTATTTCAGTGCAAACTCTGCAAGGAAGCTAAGGGAGTACGGATATACTTTTTGCACTTATACATACGTCGCTTCCGGACAGCGTATACTCACTAATACAAGCAGAAAGAAGCCTTACCGTAAAGGTGCAACACAACTGCTATACCCTGCTTCGTGCGTAATACACAGGTGCCTCTTGAGTGCCGTACACTACGCTCGCCCCGAGTGGTAAAGGGTATGTTACGCTGCCTAGCGGGTACCACTCACGACACGGATCCCAAATGGGTAAATAGTATGTTAGCTGATCTTGAACGCTGCCTATGGCGGGTACTGCACGCGACGTAGATCCCGAGTAGATGAACACTAGCATGTTACGCTGATCTTGAACGCGGCCTCACGAATACCACACTCGACGTAGACCCCGAGTGGATGAATAGTATGTAACGCTGATCCTGAACGCTGCCTCACGCGTACCGCACACGACGTAGATCCCGAGTGGATAAATACTATGTTACGCTGATCTTGAACGCGGCCTAGCGCGTGACGTAGATCCCGAGTGGATAAATAGTACGTTACGCTGATCTTGAACGCTGCCAAGCACACGACGTAGATCCTGAGTGGATAAATAGTACGTTATGCTAATCTTAAACGCGGCCTAGCACACGACGTAGATCCCGAGCGGATGAATAGTACGTTATGCTGAACTTGAACACTGCCAAACACAAAACGTAGATCCTGAGTGGGTAAATAGTATGTTACGCTGAACTTGAACGTGGCCTAGCACACGACGTAGATCTTGAGTGGATGAATAGTGTGTTATGCTGATCTTGAACGCGGCCTGGCGCGTATTTTGCGAGACGTAGATCCCGAGTGCATGAATAGTATGTTACGGTGATCTTGAACGCTACCTATAGCGGGCACCGCACACGACGGAGATCCTGAGTGGATGAATAGTATGTTACGGTGATCTTGAACGCTGCCTATAGCGGGTACCGCACACGACGGAGATCCCGAGTGGCTGAATAGTATGTTACGGTGATCTTGAACGCTGCCTATAGCGGGTACCGCACACGACGTAGATCCCGAGTGGCTGAATAGTATGTTACGGTGATCTTTAACGCTGCCTATAGCGGGTACCGCACGCGACGTAGATCCCGAGTAGATGAACACTAGTATGTTACGCTGATCTTGAACGCGGCCTCACGAATACCACACTCGACGTAGACCCCGAGTGGATGAATAGTATGTAACGCTGATCCTGAACGCTGCCTCACGCGTACTGCACACGACGTAGATCCCGAGTGGATAAATACTATGTTACGCTGATCTTGAACGCGGCCTAGCGCGTGACGTAGATCCCGAGTGGATAAATAGTACGTTACGCTGATCTTGAACGCTGCCAAGCACACGACGTAGATCCTGAGTGGATAAATAGTACGTTATGCTAATCTTAAACGCGGCCTAGCACACGACGCAGATCCCGAGCGGATGAATAGTACGTTATGCTGAACTTGAACACTGCCAAACACAAAACGTAGATCCTGAGTGGGTAAATAGTATGTTACGCTGAACTTGAACGTGGCCTAGCACACGACGTAGATCTTGAGTGGATGAATAGTGTGTTATGCTGATCTTGAACGCGGCCTGGCGCGTATTTTGCGAGACGTAGATCCCGAGTGCATGAATAGTATGTTACGGTGATCTTGAACGCTACCTATAGCGGGCACCGCACACGACGGAGATCCTGAGTGGATGAATAGTATGTTACGGTGATCTTGAACGCTGCCTATAGCGGGTACCGCACACGACGGAGATCCCGAGTGGCTGAATAGTATGTTACGGTGATCTTGAACGCTGCCTATAGCGGGTACCGCACACGACGTAGATCCCGAGTGGCTGAATAGTATGTAACGCTGATCCTGAACGCTGCCTCACGCGTACCGCACACGACGTAGATCCCGAGTGGATAAATACTATGTTACGCTGATCTTGAACGCGGCCTAGCGCGTGACGTAGATCCCGAGTGGATAAATAGTACGTTACGCTGATCTTGAACGCTGCCAAGCACACGACGTAGATCCTGAGTGGATAAATAGTACGTTATGCTAATCTTAAACGCGGCCTAGCACACGACGTAGATCCCGAGTGGATGAACAGTACGTTATGCTGATCTTGAACACTGCCAAACACAAAACGTAGATCCTGAGTGGGTAAATAGTATGTTACGCTGATCTTGAACGCGGCCTAGCACACGACGTAGATCCTGAGTGGATGAATAGTGTGTTATGCTGATCTTGAACGCGGCCTGGCGCGTATTTCTCGAGACGTAGATCCCGAGTGCATGAATAGTATGTTACGGTGATCTTGAACGCTGCCTATAGCGGGCACCGCACACGACGGAGATCCTGAGTGGATAAATAGTATGTTACGCTGATCTTGAACGCGGCCTAGCGCGTATTTCTCGAGACGTAGATTAGATCCCGTATGTTACGGTGATCTTGAACGCTGCCTATAGCGGGTACCGCACACGACGTAGATCCCGTAGATTGCCATTAACATTATCTTCAGAAAGACACCTTACCAGACGAGTACAGAAAAAAACTTAAAATGTACCTCGAACGGCGCCCAGTGAATACATCTGCAACATTGAATGGCGCCCAGTGAATACATCTGCAACATTGAATGGCGCCCTGTGAATTCGTCACTAACGTAACCTTGAACACCTGGTGAATGCATCTTTAGTGTAACCTTGGACGCCTAGTGAATTCATCTCAAACGTAACCTTGAACGCCTAGTGAATGCATCTCAAACGTAACCTTGAACGCCTAGTGAATGCATCTCTAAAGTCACATTGAACGCTTAATGAATGCATCTCTAACGTAATGACGACGTCCACAAAACACATTTCAAATCTGATGTGGGCCGGGCCCACAATACAGGTACAGGTACAAACAATACGGTGTTAGAGACACCTGCCTGACAACTATGACAATAATATGTCGTTCTTAAAGTTATGAGGTGATACAGATTTACAAGAACTGCCTGCCTGGCAGCAGTGAGGAGCGATTGTGATCGACCGTCCGCCATGTGATGTCTGTCTGATCCCGAGCAGCACCGGGGAAACATGCATAGGTACTGGCAGTGCACCCATGCCAAACAGGGCGTGCCTCAAGAAGTTGTTTTTTAAGGATCGAGATTGAATAATGGCTCGTTGTGATGTTGATAAAGTATCATGCATGACTAGAGTCTCCGGAACCTGACTCTGCCTATAATCTAACCCGCCCCGACTGACAACATATGGGCCTCAGTGTGTTGTCACTGAAGCCTACAAGCAGGTTGAACGCTGGAGATACACCAAACTACAGCCGGGGTGATAATGAACCCTGCTGGCGCCCAAATGCTCATATTATGAACTCAATAATTCTCAGGTGACTGACTTAAATTGCATTTATACTGTTAAAACTAAAGCTGGTAAGCCACAACGCGAGCACTGTCAATACTCAATGGGAAGAAAAACTAAACAAAGAAATATGTTTTGTAGCTTCAGATGGTTCAGAAGAGACGAATTAACGACATAAAATAGAGGGCTGTTTGTCACATTTATTGGTTTCGGAAACAGTTCCCATGATAAACCATCTCAAGGCTCATTAGGAATGTCACTATCTCTCAGTGAAGCTTGTTATGTAATTGAAACCTACTGCGCTAACATGTACCAGCGCGGAGGACCCCTTACTCACGGGATGATATAGCGAACCAGACTTCACCACTGGGAATTTCCCAAACACATAGTTTTGTTTAGTTGGGTAATAGTTTCCCTCCTGCGTCACGTGCTTGGTCGGACGCCATGTTGGCCTCGCTCTGCGCTCGGTTTCGCTTGGGTTCCCGCCTATCAGCTCACGCGGCCGGTTTAAACCCAGTTACACATATCGGCCTCCTGATATCGCAGCAATCTCATTGGTGAGATCTTGCCTTCCTCAGTGCATCCCACTGGCTGTGTCAACAAATGCGGCTTGATATTCTGTCTTCTGAAAAAACAGTTTTTGTGTGAATGTTTTTTATTGCCGATGACCCTAAACGAAGCCAATCCTTTGATAAGGATCATGCGCCAAAGAAAAAGACGAAACAATATTATCAGGTATTATCAGAACGTGTTCTGTGAAAAAGTTAGATACAATCGGATAACCTGAGACAACGAACCTTGACATCGTGGATACTTTACAAGCCTGTTGACAAAAGATGGTCTCATTGTCCGGTTTTAAATATTGAATTGAACATCTGACATATTCAGGTGTTGATTCACTACGCAGTACTTATGAACCACATTTGGTGAAGGATTTTAAACGTTTATCGGCAATCAATAATATGTTTATATGGAGCTAAAGAAAACAAGGCCAATGGTGAAAATGTGAACAAGACTTCTCTCAGATATGTTCAAGTGTATGTAGAGGATGTAGACTCCGTACACTCTGGATCTGGAACACCAGTCTTTGGGGCCGCCATATTGGACTAGGCAGACCCACAGGGCTTTGTTAGATTATTTGGAACCCTCTCGCCCGCGTCATAAAAGGGTCGTCTCCGTGCAACATTCAGACACGTGGGCGTTATATATACTTGACCAGACGGAACGATATACGCAGTTGCCATACTTGACCAGGGAGACCGTTATACGCAGTAGCCATACTTGACCAGACGGAACGATATACGCAGTAGCCATACTTGACCAGACGGAACGATATACGCAGTAGCCATACTTGACCAGACGGAACGATATACGCAGTAGCCATACTTGACCAGGGAGACCGATATATGCAGTAGCCATACGTGACCAGGGAGACCGATATACGCAGTAGCCATACTTGACCAGACGGAACGATATACGCAGTAGCCATACTTGACCAGACGGACGATATACGCAGTAGCCATACTTGACCAGACGGAACGATATACGCAGAAGCCATACTTGACCAGGGAGACCGATATATGCAGTAGCCATACGTGACCAGGGAGACCGATATACGCAGTAGCCATACTTGACCAGACGGAACGATATACGCAGTAGCCATACTTGACCAGACGGAACGATATACGCAGTAGCCATACGTGACCAAGGAGACCGATATACGGAGTAGACACACTTGACCAGGGAGACCGATATACGCAGTAGCCATACTTGACCAGGGAGACCGATATACGCAGTAGCCATACTTGATCAGGGAGGCCGATATACGCAGTAGCCATACTTGACCAGGGAGACTGATGTACGCAGTAGCCATACTTGACCAGGGAGACCGATATACGCAGTAGCCGTACTTGACCAGGGAGACCGATATACGCAGTAGCCATACTTGACCAGGGAGACCGATATACGGAGTAGCCAAACTTGACCAGGGAGACCGATATACGCAGTTGCCATACTTGACCAGGGAGACCGATATACGCAGTAGCCGTACTTGACCAGGGAGACCAATATACGCAGAAGCCATACTTGACCAGGGAGACCGATATACGGAGTAGCCAAACTTGACCAGGGAGACCGATATACGCAGTTGCCATACTTGACCAGGGAAACCGATATACGCAGTTGCCATACTTGACCAGGGAGACCGATATACGCAGTAGCCGTACTTGACCAGGGAGACCGATATACGCAGTAGCCATACTTGACCAGGGAGACCGATATACGCAGTAGCCATACTTGACCAGGGAGACCAAATATACACAGTTGCCATACTTGACCAGGGAGACCGATATACGCAGTAGCCATACTTGACCAGGGAGACCGATATACGGAGTAGCCATACTTGACCAGGGAGACCGATATACGCAGTTGCCATAATTGAACAGGGAGACCGATATACGTAGTAGCCGTACTTGACCAGGGAGACCGATTTATGCAGTAGCCATATTGACCAGGGTGACCGATATATGCAGTAGCCATACTTGACCAGGGAGACCAAATATACGCAGTTGCCATAATTGAACAGGGAGACCGATATACGTAGTAGCCGTACTTGACCAGGGAGACCGATTTATGCAGTAGCCATATTGACCAGGGTGACCGATATACGCAGTAGCCATACTTGACCAGGGAGACCGATATACGCAGTTGCCATACTTGACCAGGGAGACCGATATACGGAGTAGCCATACTTGATCAGGGAGACAGATATACGCAGTAGCCATACTTGACCAGGGAGACCGATATACGCAGTAGCCATACTTGACCAGGGAGACCAATATACGCAGTAGCCATACTTGACCAGGGAGACGGATATACGCAGTAGCCGTACTTGACCAGGGAGACCGATATACGCAGTAGCCGTACTTGACCAGGGAGACTGATATACGGAGAAGCCAAACTTGACCAGGGAGACTGATATACGCAGTTGCCATACTTGACCAGGGAAACCGATATACGCAGTTGCCATAATTGAACAGGGAGACCGATATACGCAGTAGCCGTACTTGACCAGGGAGACCGATATACGCAGTAGCCATACTTGACCAGGGAGACCGATATACGCAGTTGCCATACTTGACCAGGGAGACCAAATATACACAGTTGCCATACTTGACCAGGGAGACCGATATACGCAGTAGCCATACTTGACCAGGGAGACCGATATACGGAGTAGCCATACTTGACCAGGGAGACGGATATACGTAGTAGCCATACTTGATTAGGGAGACCGATATACGCAGTAGACATACTTGATTAGGGAGACCGATATATGCAGTAGCCATACCTGACCTGGAGAGCCGGTCTGGACCAGACATGGGTGATATGCTCCAGTGATATTGTTTAGTGATATACCAGGATGATGATAATGTATATAAAGGCTGAGGCGGAAGTGGTCTGGTACATAGCTACCCTGGGTACAATACTAGCCCTGGTACATAGCTACCCTGGGTACAATACTACTCCTGGTACATAGATACCCTGGGTACAATACTACTCCTGGGACATAGCTACCCTTGGTACAATACTACTCCTGGTACATAGCTACCCTGGGTACAATACTACTCCTGGTACATAGCTACCCTGGGTACAATACTAGCCCAGGTACATAGCTACCCTGGGTACAATACTACTCCTGGTACACAGATACCCTGGGTACAATACTACTCCTGGTACATAGATACCTTGGTACAATACTACTCCTTGTATATAGATACCCTGGGTACAATACTACTCCTTGTATATAGATACCCTGGGTACAATACTACTCCTGGTACATAGATACCTGGGTACAATATTACTCCTGGTATATAGATACCTTGGGTACAATACTACTTCTGGTACATAGATACCTGGGTACCATACTACTCCTGGTACATAGCTACCCTGGGTACAATACTTCTTCTGGTACATAGATACCCTGGGTACAATACTACTCCTGGTACATAGCCACCCTGGGTACAATACTACTCCTGGTACATAGATACCCTGGGTACAATACTATTCCTGGTATATAGCTACCTGGGTACAATACTACTCCTGGTACATAGCTACCCTGGGTACAATACTACTCCTGGGACATAGCTACCCTTGGTACAATACTACTCCTGGTACATAGCTACCCTGGGTACAATACTACTCCTGGTACATAGCTACCCTGGGTACAATACTAGCCCAGGTACATAGCTACCCTGGGTACAATACTACTCCTGGTACACAGATACCCTGGGTACAATACTACTCCTGGTACATAGATACCTTGGTACAATACTACTCCTTGTATATAGATACCCTGGGTACAATACTACTCCTTGTATATAGATACCCTGGGTACAATACTACTCCTGGTACATAGATACCTGGGTACAATATTACTCCTGGTATATAGATACCCTGGGTACAATACTACTTCTGGTACATAGATACCTGGGTACCATACTACTCCTGGTACATAGCTACCCTGGGTACAATACTTCTTCTGGTACATAGATACCCTGGGTACAATACTACTCCTGGTACATAGCCACCCTGGGTACAATACTACTCCTGGTACATAGATACCCTGGGTACAATACTATTCCTGGTATATAGCTACCTGGGTACAATACTACTCCTGGTACATAGCTACCCTGGGTACAATACTACTCCTGGTACATGGCTTCCTGGGTACAATACTACTCCTGGTACATAGCTACCTGGGTACAATACTACTCCTGGTACATGGCTTCCTGGGTACCATACTACTCCTGGTATATAGCTACCCTGGGTACAATACTACTCCTGGTACATAGCTACCCCTTGTTACAGCACTATCCCTGGTATATAGATACCTGGGTACAATACTACTCCAGGTACATAGCTACCTGGGTACAATACTACTCCTGGTACATGGATACCCTGGGTACAATACTACTCCTGGTATATAGATACCCTTGGTACAATACTACTCCTGGTACATAGCTACCCTGGGTACAATACTACTCCTGGTATATAGATACCCTTGGTACAATACTACTCCTGGTACATAGCTACCCTGGGTACAATACTACTCCTGGTATATAGATACCCTGGGTACAATACTACTCCTGGTACATAGCTACCTGGTACAATACTACTCCTGGTACATAGCTACCTGGATACAATACTACTCCTGGTATATAGATACCTGGGTACAATACTACTCCTGGTACATAGCTACCCTGGGTACAATACTACTCCTGGTACATAGCTACCTGGGTACAATACTACTCCTGGTATATAGATACCCTTGGTACAATACTACTCCTGGTACATAGGTACCCTGGGTACAATACTACTCCTGGTATATAGATACCCTGGGTACAATACTACTCCTGGTACATAGCTACCTGGGTACAATACTACTCCTGGTATAAAGCTACCTGGGTACAATACTACTCCTGGTATATAGATACCCTGGGTACAATACTACTCCTGGTACATAGCTACCTGGGTACAATACTACTCCTGGTACATAGCTACCTGGGTACAATACTACTCCTGGTATATAGATACCTGGGTACAATACTACTCCTGGTACATGGATACCCTGGGTACAATACTACTCCTGGTACATAGCTACCTGGGTACAATACTACTCCTGGTATATAGATACCCTTGGTACAATACTACTCCTGGTACATAGCTACCCTGGGTACAATACTACTCCTGGTATATAGATACCCTGGGTACAATACTACTCCTGGTACATAGCTACCCTGGGTACAATACTACTCCTGGTATATAGCTACCTTGGGTACAATACTACTCCTGGTATATAGCTACCTGGGTACAATACTACTCCTGGTACATAGCTACCCTGGGTACAATACTACTCCTGGTACATAGCTACCTGGGTACAATACTACTCCTGGTACATAGATACCTGGGTACAATACTACTCCTGGTATATAGCTACCCCTGGTAACAGCACTATCCCTGGTATACAGCTACCCTGGGTACAACATTGACCCTGTTACAACACTAACCACGAATATCCCGAGCTTGTGACTTCCCCCATCACAACACAACCCGTAGTTTTAACTACCCTGGTACAACACAGAACTTCTTCGTGGGGTGAGACGGAGTTATGAATCCCAATACTTTGAAATTAGTTTGTACAAAAAAATATGTACATGCTCGTATTTCAGAAAAATAATGTGTTTTGGTAAAGAGCAATTGTTTGGGTTCTTTCGGGGAATAAATTGCATGTATTGAAGTGCCACTTCAACCAAATATCCCAGCACTTTGACAACATGAACTGATCGGCATGCCATTTTCTGGTTTGAATATATGTAACAACTGGGGAGACGACGGCCGTGTAAGCCCAATGCTTAGTAAAAGGACGCACGCACGCACGCACGCACGCACGCACACAGATATCGACATACACAGACAGACACAGCTTCCTTCGACCAGCCACTGTGGAGATTGTGTTGGGGGATTGCGTGAGGGGATTGTGTGAGTGGATTGCGTGAGGGGATTGTGTGAGGGGATTGTGCGAGAGGGTTGTGCGAGGGGATTGCGTGAGGGGATTGCGTGTGAGGATTGTGTGAGGGGACTGTGTGAGGGGATTGTGCGAGGGGATTGAGTGAGGGGATTTTGTGAGCGGATTGTGTGAGGGGATTGTGCGAGAGGGTTGTGTGAGGGGATTGTGCGAGAGGGTTGTGCGAGGTGATTGCGTGAGGTGATTGCGTTTGAGGATTGTGTGAGATGATTGAGTGAGTGAGTGAGTGAGTATGGTTTTACGCCGCTTTAAGCAATATTCCAGCAATATCACGGCGGGGGACACCAGAAATGGGCTTCACACATTGTACCCATGTCGGGAATCGAATGTGTGAGAGGATTGTGTGAGGGAATTGCGTGAGGGTATTGTGTGAGGGTATTGTGTGAGAGGATTGTGTGAGGTAATTGTGTGAAAGGATGGTTTGTGGGGGTTGTGTGAGGTGACTGTGTGAGAGGATTGCGTGAGGGGATTGCGTGAGGGGTTTGTGTGAGGGGATTGTGTGAGAGGATGGTTTGAGTGGGTTGTGTGAGGTGACTGTGTGAGGGGATTGTGTGAGGGGATTGTGTGAGAGGATTGTGTGAGAGGATGGTTTGAGTGGGTTGTGTGAGGTGACTGTGAGGGGATTGTGTGAGGGGATTGTGTGAGGTGATTGTGCAGAAAGACTTGAATAATGGGGAATGACGCTTGGTTCATTGCGTGATTGTAAACAGTTCCGCGCATTTTCAAGGCGATCACAAACACAGGAAGTACGTGTATGTATGCGCAGATTCGCCTGATTTAAATGCAGTTGCATGTCAGAATTAATGCACTGAGACACAGCAAACAAAAAGCAGTAAATACTTCCACACCGTAACACGGTGAAACATTCCCTTGTCATGTGTTTCAATTTCGACGCCTTGAAAATAGCGCTCGTGAAAAATAATTCACTTAAACAATCCAGTCGTTTCATCAGCATGCGACCTTAAATCAAATAAACACATTCTGCAAAAGGAAAATATTTCTATCAACTGACCCAGATTTCCAATAACAAGAACGCCAGGCGCACGTGCTATATCAAAGCGACACGTCTGATAATCCTGCAAGTTCAAGCAGACGACTCGGGAGTGTGTCAAGACAATACGTAGTGTAATTAGTGGTGCATGTGGTGTAGATGTCGCTGCTATCTGTCGCGGGCGGCGAGTCGCGGAGTTCCCAGCTGTCGTCAACACAGGCTTGCGCTCATAAGTTACATCCACAATCCTCAGGCTCCGTGCAGTGACAGTGTTAAGAGGACCTAGTGCATTTTTTAACGTGAAGTCCAATTATTTACCATCTACGTTTTAACAGTTTACAACATGCATTGTACATGGACCCATCATTGCACAGTTTGCCACTTTAAGAACATTATTTGTTAAATATTTAGGGATAATCTGCAAATGTTTTTAGCTAAAACCGGTTTTATATTTTACATAACTTTACTCATTAATAGTCTCGCGTAATTCCATAGGAAAGTATCACAAAATAATATGTAGTATGGATTGTTTTTTCAAATATGTATATAGAGTGAGACTCAAATAAATCCCCGTGTGTCACCAATGTGGGCTCGTCTGTTTGCTAACTCATTAAGATAACAATATTATGTACACCTTGTGAAAATCCTTCTTACTTTGATATTACGATCCATTTGGGCCAGTGACATTCTTGGTATTTTGCCATCAAATAATTTTCGAGGAATATATATATATATATATATACACTTTTTCTTATACGTAAATTTCATAGAGTAATGTATAACTGTCAGTGTTAGTTAATATATAACATTAAATAAGACTTAAATCTATTTAAATCTTAAATATGTTGTCAAATATTTACCTGAAGGACTAATTATCATGTCTTACCTGAGCGGAGTGTCCTAGACGGCGGTCCTCGTCGGTAGGTGAACAGCGTTCTCGCAGTGTTGCGCTGGTGTGGACTTTATATTCCCCATGAATCTGCTACAAGCTGATGGCGAGATCGCTAACACTGGACCGTTTATCCGCGATTGTGGCCGCTGTTGCTGCTGCTGGCGACATCCAAACTGTTCTTTCTATCTCTACTTGAACCACGGCACGTACCACACTCGAGGTAAGCAGGTCGTCTGCTCGGAGGCAGATTTGGCGGGAAGCTGACCGACTGGAGATCAGTAGTGGCGAGGTTGGTGTTTCTGAGACGAGAGTCGTAGACAATGGTGCCGTGTGTTGTGGCGAGACCACCCCTCGGGCACTGGAACCAAACTTCCCTCGGTTACGGCTCGAGGTGGAGACGTATCCTAATCGCTCCTGAAGTTGGGGAATCGCTGCTCTTGCTATTACAACAAAGGACAATAGTTGGTTATCTACATTGACTCTTACGACATATTTGAGACTCTGGGGAGAAAGGGAGATAAACCCGACACTGCGACAAAGACTAGGAACACGTTACAGACTTGATAAGATCTTTGAGGCATGATGAGAAGACATCATTCTGGAGCCTCTTGAGATCAGATGCATCAGACGTATCGTAGAATTAGCCAGTTACATGCCACATACCTATAGATGCCGGTTGGTGCCATCAGACAGGTTGTCATGGCATTGTACATGAAATGCGACCCGTGAAGATCCGGGGTAGAATAGGTCTTCAGCAACCCATTCTTGCCGTAAAAGTGACTATGCTTGTCGTAAGAGGCGACTAACGGGATCGGGTGGTCAGGCTCGCTGACTTGGTTGATGCATGTCATCGTATCACAATTGCGAAAATTTACTGACCGCCGTCATATACTAGTATCTGGAATATTGCTGAGGGCGGCGTTTAACAACAAACAAACAAACAAACAAAACATGAAGATGCCGTTTGGGGAGTCTCGGGTGATTCGTCATAGCATCTTACATGGAAATACCGTTTGGCCCAACCCAGATGAGTACCAGATAGGGAGTCCTGACACCTTACATATCGATGTCGTGTGACCCCCAAAACAGATGGTTCGTCCCAGATCATACATCACAATGTTGTTTGACCCCAAAGCATATGCTTCGTCCCAGTACCATACATGACAATGTCGTTTGACCCTAAACAGATGGGATATCCTAACACCATACATGAGCCGTCTTAGCATCATACATGAAGATTCTATTTGACAGTCATCAGATTTTATATGTGCTGATGATATATAATGCTGCTGTTTTGGATAATGTGACGTCAATTTCTCTCATCCAACAAACAGAATATCCCAAGTCGTTATTGTCCAATGTTCGTGCCTTCTCTCTGTACCATCCGTCGCTTGAACACTTTATTCGCTGAGAGGGGCGGTGGGGTAGCCAAGTGGTTAGGGCGTTCGCTCGTCACGCCGAGGACCCGAGTTCGATTCCCCACATTGGTACAATGTGTGAAGCCCATTTCTGATATCCCCCGCCGTGATATTGCTGGAATATTGCTGAAATATTACTAATTTAAAACCATACTCACTCACACACTGTATTCGCAGCGTATACCGTGACGACACACAGGGTGACAGAGCATCACAAATGTAGCCTCCGTCTCTAGAGGTTGTTGATTAACCCCAAGGTCAGCAATGTCCCAGCTACAATGCATATGATACCGGTGTGTAATGTTTTCGACAAACCAGTGATTGATACAATGAGCACCATCCAATGTCACCATACCACAAAGCCTGACCACCCGATACATTTAGTCACTTCACGGACCTATGGTCCGTGGTCACTTCTTACAACCAGCAAACGTTATTTGGGCCAATTCCAATTCTGAATTCCTACACTGCTGTCTCTAATGATATATGTGATTTTACAGTGAATGGGAACACCAAACAGGTTTCAAACCTTGCACCCATGATGAGAATCGAACCATTAGTCTCCATTAGCTATAGTGAACGATCCAACCACTGTACCAACCATGTCATGTTCGTTAGTTCGTGGCCATATTGTATGGATGAGTGAGTATATTCGAGCCATAGCACATAAAAATGGGATTCTTATTTTCTACCCAAAAGAGGAATCGAACCCGGCATTTGTGACAAGCAAACGCTGTCACCACTAGGCTATCCCACCACTCCTGATAGGAAAGAAGCAGTCATTTCACGGGATCACTCAAGCTCCACGTTATTTGCTGTGCATTACGATACGTATATTTGCCCATGTGACCTCAAATGTAGACCAGACCAAAGGCTCCAAGCTGCCGACAACTGACGACGCTATATGCTTTGTTCGTTTGTTTCATTGTTGTTGACCGCCGAATGATTGACATCATGAGCATCGATCTATGCAATTGGGATACGGCGACGTGCATCAATCGGGCCAGCGAGCCTGACCACCCGATCCCAGTAGTCGCCTCATACGACAAGAATTGGCCGCTTAAGATCAGTTCTAACCCGGCTCTTTACTGGTAACGTTATATGCCTCTTTGCTGAAAGCATAGCGAATCAGCAGTATGACGTCATATTTACTACATGGGATGACGAACGCCTTTATGTCGTATACTGCTTAACTGGTGATGAACCAGTACTATGTCATTTTGCTATAAGTGATGACGAACAAACAATATGACGTCTTAATTACTGTATTAATTATAACTGTATTACTATTCATAATGACGGACACGCATTGTGACGTCAAATTGTCATACGTGGGATATACGCCACATAAAGTATGTCTGTTATCGGCCGGTGTATACACTGCTCAGTAGGAGTACCTACTACAAAAAAAAGCCTATATGTTACCATGGGGTACCATCGCCGATACAGAATCTCCATGGAGAACTGGACGTGGCCTGGAATGACTCCACTGGTCACAGTGTTGCAACGTCACTCCCATTAGAACAGTTTCAGATCCTGATATGAAACAGATGGCTGATTCCAGACTTGGTAGATAAGTCAATTAAAGACAACATCACTACGTTGATGTGAGATTCAAGATTGTGTTGGGATGAGGTCAGCAGTGTGCAGGTAACCAGTGGTTGCAGCGTTTTATCAAAGAGGTAAGCGATATGTACCATGTGATTCCATTGTATCTTTGTAAGACGTCATTACCTTCAAGCCAGTGTACCTGTTTGAATGAGGTCAGCGGTATGCATGTACTATATGAATTACCCTGAGGTCCAAATTAAAGTTCCTGAATAAGTGTACCTGGTATTAAGAATTTAGAATCAGAAGTTAGAATTTTCCGTTTAAGTAACCCCCTTTCAGAGTTTAACTTCTGATGATACAAAATTATGGTGTCAGCATGTCTTTACTATACTCGATTGAATTTTATGTTCAATGGTCTTTACCCTCCACCACCCCCCACCCCCCCACCCCACCCCCCCACCACCCCCACCACCCCCACCCCCCTCTCCTCCAATCGACTCATTACCAGACATGCCTCGACGTGTACCACAGAGGTACACTCGAAAGGGATAACGACGATAACTCACAATAAGCACGTGCGTCGTCAGTAAATAGTGTTCAGGCTAAGCGTTATGGATGAGGCTAGGTTAAATTGGGTTTAACGTCGCAGTTTAACGTCGCGGTTTAACGTCGCGGCGTGTGTGGCTGCTTAAGTACTAGTCCGGTTGTATTGAGCTAGCCCACTGAGATACCATGTGGCAGTTTAACATGGATACCGCTCTCAGTATACTGTGACTCCGAGTCGGTCAGACCTTGTTTAAACCCCTTAATGCCGAACTTGTGTGTGTGTGTGTGTGTGTGTGTGTGTGTGTGTGTGTGTGTGTGTGTGTGTGTGTGTGTGTGTGTGTGTGTGTGTGTGTTTGTGACACTGGATTGAATGTTTATAACGCGTGTGACTCCCTTGTCCCCAGACAACTACCTGACCTCGTGATCTGAGTGGCAGTGCTGCTAAGAGTTGGTCCAGATGGTGAGGTACCGATAATGTTGGCGTACACGACCTACAATCTCATCCCACCGATGGTCAATGGGGTTGAGGTCAGGTCTTTGAGCAGGTCAAGGCAGTACCCGGATGCTTCAATTCCGACACAAAAGCCATTGACTCACTGTGCTGTGTGTGGGCGCTGTGTTATCATGTTGGGATGCAAGCCGCGGATGACGTGAAGGAGCAAACACAACAACAAAACCTCCGCCTTGAACTCTTCCGTTTGGACTTTTATGTTCTGCACACTTCCACGCAATCATTTTAGCCTGATGTTGTGTCAGGGTCAATCACACATACATATCTTAAAGTCATTGCACATAAATTGGAGTCTGAGTGTTCTAGTGAATTCAGTGCTTCTTTCGTACCAAGGGTGGAACAACCTTGTTGATAAAGCGTTTGCTCGTCACTTCCAATGCTGAGGTTCGTTTCTCCACATGGGATAAGTGTGACATTCCAAAACGTGGTGTTCCCTGGCTTGATAGGGCGGGAATATTTCTGAAAGCGGCATAAAACCGCACTCACTCATTAATTTGGGCCACGTGGAGAGGGGAACTGACGAAAACTGTTATCTGGCGAATGGGATGGGAAGTACTGTGGTTGGAGCGTTCAGTGCCACGTCGAGGACCAAAGGTTCGATTCCCATGATGGCGGAAGGTATGAAACCTGTGTGTGATGTCCCCACTCGCTGTCATGTAAAATATATCCCTTGTGACGGATTATTGAATGTTAGAAGCCCTTTTAACCTGAGGTGGATGCGCGTATTTCAGGTACAACTGAAGAGACCACCCACGTGGGGATTCCGGGTTCGAATCTAAGCTTGAGGTAAGATTCGGCTAAGCGGATCGGGTGGTCAAGCTCGTTGACATCGTATCAATCTCTGGATTGTCTGTTCATACAGCTGGAATATTTCTGGTAGCAGCGTTAAACAACAAGCTCCAGAGACGGGGCTAGATTATTGATGCTTTGTCACCCTGCGTGTCGTCACAGTTTACCCAACGAGTAAAGCGTACTATTAATTATTAACTGACTGCAAAGGTCCAGTTTCCACCCTTGCCGAACTAGGCTGGGATTTCTGGGATCGACCGATCGACCAGTGGCTATTACAAGTTATTTCCCTTCTATGTCCCTTCTATTGACCAATCTGATTCCACCTCTCATATCACATCCATTTGCTTCAAACAAAATGGCGGCGCCCAGTCAAGACGATCGGATCGATAATCAAGATTGTAAAACTATATTTTTAAACAACGGGTCGCTAAGTGCATCATATCACGTATGCACTGTGATTAAAAACATGAACAGTTTTGGAAAATATCTGTCGACGCCCAGTTCACTGTACACATGCTCTGCAAAGCCTGCAATTGACCGAAATCTGCACGGCAGTCGCCATGTTGTTTATTAACCGGGTGTTGATTACGTTACGCGAATTTGGACTATGCATACACTCGTCAGTCCAGCCAAAATATAACTCCAAAATTCCAGCCTACTTCGGCAAGGGCGGAAACTGGACTTTGATAGTCAGTTAACTCTCTTGTCTCGGGAAGATGCATGGTACAGGGAGAGGACATGTACATCGGAAAATAGCACATTGGGAATTGTTGGATGAGAAGAAATGGACGTCACTTTTGGCAGAAACAGGCTACCTTATATGACATCAAGCGCATCAAACGGCATCCTGATGTATCATGCTGTGCCAACTCATCTCATTATGGTCAAGTGACAGCTTCATCTATGCTGCTATGATAACACGTCTGATTATGGTAAAACGGCATCTTCATGTACAATGCCATGACAACCTATCTGGTGGGGCCAAACGACATCTATGCAGCACATGACTGGTTACCGCTACGGTCTGTCCGATGCCATTGAATGCATCTTATCTCCAGAGGCTCCAGAATGATGTCCCATCATGCCATATAATTCAATGACAACCTATCTGATGGCACCAACCGGCATCTGTAGGTATGCGGCATATAACTGGCTAATTCTACGATACGTCTGATGCATCCTGTCACTGGATGCATCTGATCTCAAGAGGCTCCAGAATGATGTCTTCTCATCATGCCTCAAAGATCTTATCAAGTCTGTAACGTGTTCCTAGTCTTTGTCGCAGTGTCGGGTTTATCTCCCTTTCTCCCCAGAGTCTCAAATATGTCGTAAGAGTCAATGTAGATAACCAACTATTGTCCTTTGTTGTAATAGCAAGAGCAGCGATTCCCCAACTTCAGATGTGATCAGGAACGAGTACAATCTGTTCTTAATCACTTCTCAGGTGATCCCTTAATTTCCTTCTTAAATGTTATTTTAGACTACTGCAATTAAGATATATTTGTAGTTGTCTACGATTTTATTGAACAAATATATTGTTGAAATAAAAGACGATGTCTGCGACACATCTTGAAAAAAAAGTAATTTAGCTCTTTTGTCCCTGGCGTCAGTTGTGGAGAATGGTAAGCAAGTGCAATCTCCTTTATTGACACAGCTTTAGTCTTTTTATAAAAGGTTTATATAAATGTTAAACAGAGTTTTCTATTCAGTACTCTATAAAACAAGGTTTCAAAGCAAACGAATGGTATTATGATTGTCAATCATCACACCTATTAGTTGGTTATGTATTATGTGAAAACGTAACTGTATTAAACACAACACACAATGACCTGTGTAATCTTGCTGTATCAGCCTTGCTGCTCCTTTAAAACACTATGTATTTTCGCATTTGGCAAAACACTGGTGGGCAGTAATGACATTGTGCCTTTTCCGCGGTTATGGTGGTGAAGAAACTGATCATTGTAACGTTCATATGGGCTTCCGTTTAGGTTGTCCGGCCAGATGTCAGCTGATCTGAGTCAACTAGTATGTGTATGCTGGCCTCAGGGAATATGAGGTTGACTGATAACTTCTGAGCCTCACAAGTGAGTAAGAGAGCAACTCATTTCGCTGTAACTGTTAGGTCAGCAACTCCAGAGTGGGACAGCGAATCCACGTAGTGGTGATGACGGATCCGCGGCAGCCTGAGCGTCACATTGTTAGTTCAATTGGCATTTCCCAGAAGAACACATTACATTATCACAGAAACTTTGGTAATGAAGCTTGTTACGTCCGAAGCTTATGACATCTGATAAAAAACACACCAGGACCATGTCTCGTGACACTGAAGTTCTCTTTGATGCTGATCCAAGAAAAGGTTCTTCCAGTGATTTGTGACTATGCCTGCCTCCAGACAGTCCAAACAACAATCAAACCAGGGGAAGCATTTGATATCACCAAAGAAGGCAAAGACTATCCCATCACCTGGAGGGGTTTATGTCATCTGTGTTCTGGGATGCCGAGGGTGTCATCATGGTGGACTATCTTCCAAAAGGCCAGACAATAAACGTAGCATTTTATATTGCACGTTTGGGGAAATTGAAATTTAGACTAAGAGACGTGGAAAGCTAAGAAAAGATGTGTCCTTCCACGAGGTCAATGCACCAGTGCACAAATCAGTCATTGCCATAGCAAACATCGAAGACTGTGGTTTTGAAGTCCTTCATCAACCACTATGTTCCCCTGATCTGGCTCGAAATACCTGTTCCCAAATATGAAGAATGCTCCAGTTCCCATTTCAACTAGAACGTCACAGCAGCTGTGGACAACGTTTTGGACGCTCAAGAAAACTCTTCTACGAAACTGGGATAGAATTCCTCCAACATGGTTGGCAAACGTGTACCAACATGGAAGGGCTTCATGTCCTCAGGTCAAATGTTTCTGTGAGGATCAGGTCTTATCAGTCAATCCTCGTATCACAGTCTCGGAAATCATTCTGAGTCTAGTCCTATGCCATCATACAAACCAAACTACGTTCTCTATGTCAGGAAAATATATAGATTTGAATAAAAATGTTTTGCAAGACGCTTTCCAAAAGAATATTTAGGCCCATAGTATAAAGTTAAAATATAAGGAGTAAATGTACGGAGACCAGTGTATACAATGTGTTTGTATGGGGACCAGTATATGCTATGTGTTGTGTGGAGACCAGCGTATATAATGTGTTGTAGCGAGAGCAGTATATGCAATGTGTTGTATGGAGACCGCTATATACAATGTGTTGTAAGGAGACCGGTTTATACAATGTGTTGTGCATTATTTCAGCCATATCGTGACGAGAAAAAGTATTATATTCAAAATAAATATATATAGACTGTATAAAAACCTGTCGTCGAAGGACAGTAAGATTTAGATTTATCACAGATCTTATTTAAAACAACTAGATAACCATACAAATATAACACCATACGTAACAATACAAGATAAAAAAAAATGAGCTATTGATCGCCAGCCACTGAAGGGAGATCACCATGCTAGGGTCCATGGGGGCTTACAGTACTTTTGCTACCTGCATGGTCCCTAGCAGGAATTACATAATCCCTTCAGCTGTTGGCGATTATTGACAATTTTAGCCAAACATTAAAAAAACACATATGCTACGATTATAAACGTGGTAGAAATAAATATACTTTGAAAGACGTGGTCTTACATATCCCCTCAGGGGGACAATAATTTTACACTACTTTAACCCCCTTCGAGGATATAGGCCACTAACAATCTCAGTTACTGATTTATTTTCCCAAATGTAAAAATGTATTTATTTATTTACACAACATAGTAATCAAAATTTATGAAACAATTCAATTTCCTTTAAAATAACAAGAATGAAATGAGAACTTACCTGATTAAAAAGATCCTTGATGGCTGAAACTTTGAAATGTTGATCCCTTGTGATGGAAAAAATCAATACAGTCAAGCAGGCCATGCTTGACCATGTGTTGTATGGAGACCAGTATATACTATGTGTTGTATGGAGACCAGTTTATACAATGTGTTGAATGGAGACCAGTATATTCAATGTGTTGTATGGAGAGCAGTATATACAATGTGTTGTATGGACAGCAGTATATACAATATGTTGTATGGATACCATTATATCCAATGTGTTGTATGGAGACCATTTTATACAATGTGTTGTATGGAGACCGGTATATTCAATGTATTGTATGGAGACCAGTATATACAAAGTGTTGTATGGAGACCGGTATATGCAATGTGTTGTATGGAGAGCAGTATATACAATATGTTGTATGGATACCATTATATACAATGTGTTGTATGGAGACCGGTATATACAATGTGTTGTATGGATACCATTATATACAATGTGTTGTATGGAGACCGGTATATACAATGTGTTGTATGGATACCATTATATACAATGTTTTGTATGGAGACCGGTATATACAATGTGTTGTATGGAGACCGGTATATGCAATGTGTTGTATGGAGAGCAGTATATACAACATGTGGTATGGATACCATTATATACAATGTGTTGTATGGAGACCGGTATATACAATGTGTTGTATGGATACCATTATATACAATGTGTTGTATGGAGACCGGTATATACAATGTATTGTATGGAGACCGGTATATACAATGTGTTGTATGGAGACCGGTATATGCAATGTGTTGTATGGAGAGCAGTATATACAACATGTGGTATGGATGCCATTATATACAATGTGTTGTATGGAGACCGGTATATACAATGTGTTGTATGGATACCATTATATACAATGTGTTGTATGGAGACCGGTATATGCAATGTGTTTGTATGGAGACTAGTATATACAATGTGTTGTATGGAGACCAGTATATACAATGTGTTGTATGGACACCAGTATATACAATCTGTTGTATGGAGACCAGTATATACAATGTGTTGTATGGAGACCAGTATATACAATTTGTTGTATGGTACCAGTATATATTGGTATTGCGAATAGGCTAGTGGAGTATTGCGTCATTGAACACTTGAAACAACGGACATCTTAGACATTTGTAATAAATAAGAGAAAAGCACCGAGTTTACCTCCTCCCGGTTTTGTTTTGTTAAAACATCGGGTGACTTTGACAGATGAGAGATTAAAAAAACCAATTTGTTAGAGCTATCCTCTCCGTCAGAGCGGCATCTCGCCATTACTGCCCCCTAACCCAGCCTACATCAAGTATCACTCAAGGTGTCAATTACTCCGCAAATGAGTTTGGTTTGGTCATCAGTGATTTATTTCCGTGTGTTTGTAAGATCTGTAGATCTACACAACACACGTGTTGTCACCTGTAGGGCTGACATGCTAATCGCGCGCCCTGTTATCTCCGTGCCAAGTAATGAGCCTTCCCGGCCACGTGCACACCTTCATCACAGCCCGAGGCGCGGCTCGCTTTGCACCGGAGGTAAACCTAATTTGAACTTTATTGCCAATAAACATACGTAGATCTGAAATAGTGTTATAGGCAGGCAGGAAAGTCGATCTACTGGAGTCGCGAATATGTGGCACGTTCCAACCACGCTCTTCAGCACAAACACAATGTGCTTTAACCGCAGATTAATGCTTATGTGTTGTGTCAAGTCTGTTTTACCATCCATCCAGTGCAGCAAAAACGTTCGGTTACGCAGTATCCTATTGTTGGAATGCATGGGATAGTTCTCTAAGTCGTGGCAGGAAATCTCGACCGAGCTGCTTCCACACCGTTTGATTGTTAGTCTCCTCTAGCATTATATTTGGCATCAAGAATATATCTATTGTGGCGTTAAAAACAATGCTATCTGGCACCAGGAACACATCCTATCTGGCACCAAAAACATATCCTATCTTGCACCAAGAACACATCCTATCTGGCACCAAGAACACATCCAATCTGGCACCAAGAACGTATCCTATCTGGCACCAAGAACATATCCTATCTGGCAACAAGAACACGTCCTATCTGGCACCAAGAACATATCCTATCTTGCACCAAGAACATATCCTATCTGGCAACAAGAACACGTCCTATCTGGCACCAAGAACACGTCATATCTGGCACCAAGAACGTATCCTATCTGGCACCAAGAACACATCATATCTGGTACCAAGAACACTTCATATCTGGCACCAAGCATACGTCATATCTGGCACCAAGAACATATCCCATCTGGCACCAAGAACATATCCTATCTGGCACCAAGAACACGTCGTATATGGCACCAAGAACACATCATATCTGGTACCAAGAACAAACCCTGTCTGGCACCAAGAACACTTCCTATCTGGCACCAAGAACACATCATATCTGGCACCAAGAACATATCCTATCTGGCACCAAGAACATATCCTATCTGGCACTAAGAACACGTCATATCTGGCACCAAGAATATATCCTATCTGACACCAAGAACACGTCGTATGTGGCACCAAGAACACATCGTATCTGGCACCAAGAACACGTCGTATGTGGCACCAAGAACACATCATATCTGGTACCAAGAACAAACCCTGTCTGGCACCAAGAACACTTCATATCTGGCACCAAGAACACATCATATCTGGCACCAAGAACATATCCTATCTGGCACTAAGAACACGTCATATCTGGCACCAAGAATATATCCTATCTGACACCAAGAACACGTCGTATGTGGCACCAAGAACACATCGTATCTGGCACCAAGAACATATCCTATCTGGCACCAAGAACACGTCTTATCTGGCACCAAGAACATATCCTATCTGGCACCAAGAACATATCCTATCTGGCACCAAGAACATATCCTATCTGACACCAAGAACACGTCGTATGTGGCACCAAGAACACATCATATCTGGCACCAAGAACACACCCTGTCTGGCACCAAGAACACGTCCTATCTGGCACTAAGAACACATCTTATCTGGCACCAAGAACATATCCTATCTGGCACCAAGAACATATCCTATCTGGCACTAAAAAATATCCTATCTGGCACCAAGAACACACCCTATCTGGCACCAAGAACATATGCTATCTAGCACTAAGAACATGTCCTATCTGGCACCAAGAACACACCCTATCTGGCACCAAGAACATATCCTATCTGGCACCAAGAACATATCCTATCTGGCACCAAGAACACGTCGTATGTGGCACCAAAAACACATCATATCTGGCACCAAGAACAAACCCTGTCTGGCACCAAGAACACGTCCTATCTGGCACCAAGAACACATCATATCTGGCACCAAGAACATATCCTATCTGGCACCAAGAACATATCCTATCTGGCACCAAGAACATATCCTATCTGGCAACAAGAACACGTCCTATCTGGCACCAAGAACATATCCTATCTGGCACCAAGAACACGTCCTATCTGGCACCAAGAACATATCCTATCTGGCACTAAGAACATATCCTATCTTGCACCAAGAACACACCCTATCTGGCACCAAGAACATATCCTATCTGGCACCAAGAACACACCCTATCTGGCACCAAGAACATATCCTATCTGGCACCAAGAACATATCCTATCTGGCACCAAGAACACATCCTACTTGGCACCAAGAACGTAGGCTCTTTGGTATCATTATAGCCTCAGAATCGGGCTGGTACCTTGATTATATCATACATTTGTATTAATAAAACACGTTCATCGCAAACAATGTTTCTAAAATGAAGTATATGATTTTCAGATTCATTCGGAACATAGGAAGGTTTCATTTAAATGAACGAAGATTCCAGTATCAACTGCGCTCCACTCCCCGTCAAGATAGAAGTAAGAAGATAGATGAATGGTGATGCGGAGTTATTATTTAGCCAAAGTGTATATAGTACACCTCGCGTTTGCGCGAACGTCACTTTGATTTCTCAGCCACGTTCTTACTTCATACTTGTTCTACGTCCTCTGCATCCCCTTGTTATAACCGCCTGGGAATA